>NW_019743148.1:1106133-1127928 GCF_002891405.2 Cryptotermes secundus | reverse complement strand
GTTCGGGCCGTGGAAGGACGACCAGAACGAGGTTTGTCATCAATTGACATTTCACCATTTTTGAAACGGGAAAACCACTCAAACACTTGAGTTTTCCCCATAGCATCGTCCTTGTATGCCGTTTTTAACATTTCAAGAGTTTCTGTTCCACTTTTCCCGAGCAAAAAGCAGAATTTCGCCGCACACTGCTCACGAAAATCAGCCATTGCAAAAACGACGATCACACAAAACAGTTGTCACTATAAACTCTGCCGAAACTAGTCCTTACCTTCTGAAGCAACGGTAGTCGGCTTATCGACTCAGGAATGTTAGCTCTATGCGCTCATAGCGGCAAAACGCGGTACTACAAAAGCTCTGCCCACAAAAAAATTAGTTCGGTTTCTTTTGGGTACCCCATCGTATGGAGGTAATTAAGCTAAATAACCCAAAATAATATACTTATTGTGCTGCTAGTTCATGAAGGCTGTTAAGAAACTTGCCCACCATTAGTGCCAAGACCTCTTTTCTGTGTGGGAACAGAACTGTAAAAATAAGGGGCATGAAAATACCCTTAACACGAGGATATATTTGTCATCCCCCCCCCACCAAAGGAATTGTTACAGCACAACATGTATAGCCCTTTGAAGAATGCAACTGTATTAATGTAATTCTTCAAAATCTGCATCTCTAAGCATTCAAATATAACATATCAAACTGGCAGGCAAACTCATGGGGATCTGTAATGCAAAGGGACAAATTAATTAATGTCTTTAGATGTGAAACGGTTGACATTGTCATGGCTTTCTTCTTTCTTTCACAGAGTGAGTTTTATGGAGAGATCAGCATAGGGCATCCTGCTCAGAAATTTTATGTCACATTTGATACAGCCTGGTCCAACACTTGGATACCTTCTAAGAAATGTTCCTTTTTCAATGTTCCCTGCCGTAAGTGATGCATTACAAGAGTCTGTTCTTGAATATGACTGATATATTTGTTTCATTTATTTTTTTGTGTAGTCATTAATTTGTATATACACTTGACAGATGACTTCACATGTGTTTTGGAAAGGCTGTGCTTATTCGGTCTGCATTAAATTGAAATGATCTTTATACAGTAAAGGGATAGACTAAAACTCATGGCTTCTTACATTTTGCTGTTTATCTATATTAAAGTGAACCTTAATGTATAAAGCTGTCCCTGTAACAGGCCGTGGAGGCCCATAGGCTTGTGAGATGTAAAGGTACCCACATTTTTTAGACATTCGGCTCACAGATGGCAGTGAGGTTGTCAGCCTTACGTGCTGGCCATTCTTTACCCCCCAGGAAGATTCCTGGTAATCATATCTGTTAGTGGCTGAGTCGATCTCAGTGCCATAATGTGGCTGGAAGGATTAGGTAAATTGAAAAAATCCACCTCATCCGTACTCAAACCTGCGACCTTCCGGCTTGTAGCATAGTGCCTCAACCAACTACACTACCACAAATTTTGTATATAAAAATGTTCATCAGCAAATGTGTGTAACATAGCCAACTATGGCAGTTATACTTAATTATCTTTTCATAAAGTTATTTATGAAAAATGGAAGAAGATTCTTGACATGTATTAACTGTGTATGGAATTTATATTTCAGAACTCCACCATAAATATAATTCAAAGAAATCAACAACATATATACAAAATGGAACAGTGTTCAATATATCTCTCGGCAATGATCAGTTGCTAGGTTACCTTTCAACTGATATATTTCATGTGAGTACTGAATTTTGAGGAATTATGCATGAGTTATGATTTTTTTGATCATCTTGATATTCTTGTTTTCATATCCTTATCTTTGCTATGAAATTTGTGGCATTTTAGTATTATTTAATATTTTATAGACAAAAATGATAAATTTTATGTAGAGCATGCGAGTATCTTACATTTTACCCTTTCCAAAGAAAATCCACTTGATTACCTTCCATGCCACAGTATGTAGATGTTTATTGTAACAGTGTTATACAGAAGTACTACATTGAATAGTAGATTGGTATTTCATATTCTGTCACTTTTGTGCGTGATGCTGGAAAGGATAAGTGTAAGCTGTCTTTTTTGTGGGGTTATCTAGAAATCATCAGATTTATTCATAAGGTAGATGAAACAGTCTGTCTGCTGCCACAGTAATTTCGGTGTCTACACTTAACCATGCTCTTAGGGGCAGGAGTCAGCTAATGAACATGTGTGAGCTCAGCTATTTTTGCAGTAGCTGGGATAGCATAATCAGTATAATGATGGATTATGGGCTGGATGGCCAGGGTTTGATTCCTGGCAGAGACAAGAGATTTTTCTCTATTCTACAGCATCCAGACTGGCTCTGAGGCCCACCAAGCCTCCTGTCCAGTGGGTTCTGTGGATTTTCTCCAGCGATAAAGTGGCCAGGACATGAAGCTGACCACTCACCTCCAGCTAGTGCCGAGTTCAAGAAAATATGGATCTATACATCCACTCCCTTCACCCTTCATGGCATAGTGCTTAATTAATTGAGCACAGGGCAACTTTACCTTAAACTTTTAATTTTGTTGTACATGAAATTGTTCACATTAACCGTGCATCTAACCAGGACTTCGATCAAAACACTGTGAACTTAAAGAGCTATATTTAATCCAAAATTAGTTTCACCTGGCTTGTAAGCGATCCTACAGCCTACAGTTAGGTTGCACTGAGGGCCGCGCCATAGCTCAAGCCGTTAGTTGCTGGCTTCCCACTGTGGTGGCCCGGGTTCGATCCCAGGTCTGGTCAAATGGGATTTGTGGTGGACAAAGTGGCACTGGGGTAGGTTTTCTCCGAGTACTCCGGTTTCCCCTGCCAATCTTCATTCCACCAATTGCTCCACAAGTACCCTCACCTATCATCTGGGGCTGGTACAGTAGGCAAGAAGTGGCCGCAGTACAAGGGACTTGGTCCCACTCCACTAGCAATAAAAAAAATAGGTTGCACTGAGGGTTCGATTTTCGTGTTCATAATGACAGAGACAAAACTTTGGTCTTGGTACATTAAGAAACAAAAATTCATTTGTGTGTGTGTTTGCATTATGCATGAAGGTGTAAGTAGGTATGTGTGTGTACGTCTTTGAGTGTAAGCTGTGTTAGTACATGAGGAGCCTAATCATATACTTGCTTTAAGCAGATGAACTTTTACACAAAATCCTGTAATTTGTTGTACTGAAGGTGAAGTTCAGAAGCCCCTGTGCTTAAATAGGGCATGTGTTGAAAGTCTATAAAAGATTTATCAAATAATGAAATGCTAATTTAATGCCACTTCCCATCAGTAACATGCTCAGTTAATACTTCTACATCATCTGCTTTATACAGCATACTTCATCAAGGTACTACCAACACTCATAGAATAGACATGATACACTGAATCAAAAAACTGCTTGCTCATTCATGTCCTGCTACAGTATATAACTTATGTTCATGCAACATTTTAACATTTGACAGTATGTTGCTATGGATACTGAGAATTGCTTAATGACAATGAAAAATCTTATAATGTACATTAGGCATTTATTTATTTGCAAGTGCATGATTCTTTGGTTTCAGGACTGTAATAATGTTCAGTAGCTGTTATGTCAGGAGGTAGTAGTGTTAAGTTTATATTTCCTTGTTTCAGGTTGCCCACCTCAGCTTAAACCAAACATTTGCTGAGATTGTGAATGTTCCATATTTGTATCTCCTGTCAAAGGCAGATGGTGTAGTTGGGTTTGCATACAGCTCATTCTCTGTTGATGGTGTTGTCCCTGTCTTTTATAATATACTGAAGAATAGACTTGTAGCAAAGCCCATTTTCTCTTTCTACATAAATAGGTACTTAATTTTACCAACAATTGAAGTGAACTGACATTTTATAGACCCCAGAATCATTAGATTAAAAATGATAGAATGAGTGAATACCTTAACAATAACTGGTGTACTTTCAACAGGGGCCCACTTCAGAACTGAAAAATGTTTGCCCACTGTTTATCTTATTAATGTATATAGAATATACCAAATACCCATTCAACTAAGTACCAAGAAAAGAGTGATTTAAAAGAAAGCATATATACACATGCATGTATATTTTTTCCAGCGTGAAACATATTTTCATTTTGTTCATTGAATATTTTTGGGCATGTGTCAGAACTTTTCTTCCACATATTAATAACTTCTTGGAGCTCAGTCCTTCTTGAGAAGCCACCAGTTGTGCAACTATTCAAGAACTTCCCAGCATTTTATGGAACCCAAATCTTCATTACCAAGTTCACAAGAACTTGCCACTGGTCCCTATCCTGAGCCAGATCACTCCAGTCCATACTACCCTATCCTATCTAAGATCCATTTTAATATTATCCACACACCTACATCTTGGTTTTTCTACTTCTCTCTTTCCTTCTGGCTTTCAGATCAATATCCTATATGCATGCCCCAATTCGTGTTAAATTCCCTGCCCGTCTCATCCTCCTTGACTTGATCATTCTAATTATATGTACTTGGCGAAGAGTACAAGTTATGAAGCTCCTCATTATGCAATTTTCTCCAACCTTTTCTCAAACACCCTCAGTCTGTGTTCCTCCCTTAATGTCAAGAGACCAAGTTTCACACCCATACAGAACTGCAGACATAATTATATTTTTGTATACTCTAATTTTTATGTTTCTAGACAGCATATGAGGAGACTAAAGGTTCTAGGCTGTATGGTAGTAGCCTCTTAATTTTCTCCTGAATCAAATTTTGAACTGTCACTGTTGTCCCCAACTATTTGAACTGTGCCACATTGTCAGAGTATCTGTTAGCTATCTGTATGTCATGATTTTGCCCTGCATGCTGGTGACATGACAGAAACATATACTTAGTTTGCTCTCTGTTTACTTCTAGACCATCCTCCTTACTTGCATCAATTAAGGTTTCTGTATTTTTCTTTGTGGTATCTGTGGTATCTCCCAGTAGATTCACATCATCAGCATAGACCAGCAGCTGATGTGACCCATTTAATTATAGTCCCACCTGGTTTCCCTGGACCTTCATACGGGCATATGAAGTAAAGTTGAAAAGCAGTGGTGATAGAGCATCTCCTTGTTTTAGACCATTCTGGATAGGAAAATTATAGAATAAATTTTTACCTATATGGACTTTACTATACGTTTGGTTTAAACATATTTTAATCAGCCTGACTGCTTTCATGGGTACCCAAAACTCTATCAGAATATTTCATAATACGTCCCTCTTAACTGAGTAATAGGCTTGCTTGAAGTCTATGAATATCTGATGTACTGTCTCATTGTACTCCCATTTTTTCTCCAGTATCTGACAAATGCTACCGCCTCTGTGGTCTAGTGGTCATAGTTCCTGGCTATAGATCCAGAGGTCAGTCCCTCTTAACTGAGTAATAGGCTTGCTTGAAGTCTATGAATATCTGATGTACTGTCTCATTGTACTCCAATTTTTTCTCCAGTATCTGACAAATGCTACCGCCTCTGTGGTCTATTGGTCATAGTTCCTGGCTATAGATCCAGAGGTCATGGGTTCGATTCCAGGCGCTACCAGATTTTCTGAGAAGTAGTGGGTCTGGAACGGGGTCCACTCAGCCTCGTGACAACAGTTGAGGACCTGTTTCAAGGAAATAGTGGCCCCGGTCTAGAAACCCAAGATTAACGGCCATGGGGAACCATTGCGCTGACCATGTGACACCCTCTATCCTCAAAAAGTCGGCACTAACTTTGCAGACAAGCGGCGGTCGCTCAGTTGGTGTAGTTTGCTTGTGGACTACAGGCCACAGAGTTAGTTTTCTTTTTATTTGACAAATGCAAAAGATCTGATCAGTAGTTGATCTGTTATGTCAAAACCCACACTTATGAGCCCCAATAATTACACCTCAGTATGGACTTCACCTTGAGGAAGAATATTGGATACAATTTTGTATGAAGTTGATAGCAGTGACATGCCATTGTAATTACTACACTCAGTTTTATCACCATTCTTGTGAACTGGTACAATAATAGACTTCTTCCACTGATCCAGGCAATTTTTCCTTATTCCAAATAGAATTAAACCACTGCAGTTTGGTTAGACTTGAAAGGATTCTGACGATGGTGTATACTGCACTTCTTTTGGCTTATTTTGGACTTCACCCATCATCTGGTATATAAAAGACAAAAAAAACGACGTTTCGGAGACTGGATCTGTCTCTGAAACGTCGTGGTTTTTTTGTCTTTTATATACGAGACGATGGGTGAAGTCCAAAATAAGCCAAAAGAAGTACACTGCAGTTTGGCTTGTTTGTGTTGCTCTAATAATTTTGTCACAGCATGGCTTATGCTTCAAATCATAATATCCTAGACTCTCTTTGGTTGAAATGTTTGTATTCTCTTTAATGATTTCCCAAGCTGTATTTATGTTCTCCAAAGAAGCGAGCCTGTTTGAGATTTCAACACAATACTGCTCTTTACCCTCTACCTCGTTTAATTTCTTTAGATCAAACCTGGCCATATGAACTGTGTGTGTTGTTTGTTTACTCACTGCCAGTCTCTCCCTAACTTTTTCTACCAGCAGATAGTGGTCAGTATCACAGTCTGCTGCCCTGAACGATCGGACATCAAGTACACTTGAATGCTGTCTCCTATCTACCACCTATCTATCACTTTAATTGTGAGTCTTTCAGTCAGGAGATGTCCAAGTAAATTTATGAATATTAGGATGTGGGAACATTGTACTTCTGACAGTCAGATTTTTCAGTGTGGTATAGTTTACTACTATAACTTAATTATCATTACTAATTTTGTGCAAACTCTCATTCCCAATAGTTGGTTTGATAATATCTTCCCTACCTACTTAGGCATTGAAATCTAACATTTTCGTATTTTTCGTATTTAGGGAATTTATTGAATACACATTCTAATTCCTCATTGAAGCTGTCCTTCACATCATCAGTTTTATCCTCTTTAAGCATGAACATTTGGAACAGTGATATCACACCAGTGACCTCTTAGTATTATATCCTATCACTAACAAACTCTACCCTCTTTAACTGTTGATGTGATTCTTATGTATAAAAGAGCCTGTGCCTAATTTATGGTTCTCATTCCCCATTCCATAGAAAAATGTATATTCACCTGCTGGCTCTGTGCCACCTCTGTCCCATCTGAGCTCCTGTACTCCCACTAAATGTAACTTATATTCTGATATTTCTTTCTACAAACTTCTTACTTTCCACGTACCTTCCGCATATTTCTGTCAGACAAATTTGTTTCACTTATGTTTAAGATTTATAGAATATAAAAATATGTAGAAAGTAGGTAAGCCCAAGAGCTACAGCACATAAAGTTTGTGATTATGATCTGACACTACAATTGTTTTATTATGTGAGCATTCATACACATGAGAAGTTTTGTCTGAGGTCTGATATTTAGCTTTAAGTTATTAATCCTTTTGCTGCATATTATTTTCTCACCACTTTTATAAAATAGTATTTGCTTACTCATGGAGCTGAGCCCTTCTTGAGGAGCCGCCAATTCTGCAGTTACTCAAGAATTTCCCAGCATTTTATGGAACCCGAAGGTTCATTACCGTGTTCACAAGAGCCCTCCACTGGTCCCTATCCTGAGCCAGATCTATCCAATCCATGCCATCCCATCCTATCTCTCTAAGATCCATTCTAATATTGTCCACCCACCTATGCCTTGGTCATCCCTGTGGTCTCTTTCCTTCTGGCTTTCCCACCAATATACACATTCCTTGTCTCCCCCATTATAAAGTAGTACAATTTTAAATTAAAAAATGGGGAGAACTGCAATAAAAATGCATTTTTGTAGCCCAGTGAATGAAGTTGAATGATGCAGACCAAAGTCAAATGTTGGGCTATGTGGTAACAGATGCTTGTTTGACTTCAATTGAATATTGCAGCAATGAGTGAGAGAATTTCTGAAGAGTCTGTAAGTTTGTATCAGCATGAAAATAAGTTCCAGAACATTAGTCTTGATGGCAGTGCAGTCTTTTTAGACCCTTTACCTGTGAACAGTACCCTCCAGTAGTAAAGAAACTTCCAACTTAAATATTCACGTAAATTTTCACATTAACATATACATCACCAATGAAAGGTACACTTTACTGAGCCTTTGTCTAGGAATGATAGGAGGGGTAAACACACAGACTGATGGGTGGGATGTATGAAGTATGCAAATGAGATGGGCTCAGGTACCATGGTATACATACCAAATTTCATAAAGATTGGTTCAGGCATTCAGGAGCTAATGGGAGGGGGTGTTCACAGACACAGCATGGAGATCTCATAAGCCTACTTTAGAATGTATGTTAAAAGTTAATATTGTCTTCTTTGGTATGCCTGATGAATTTTGACTGCAGTGAAACACAGCAAACCAAATTTTGGAACCTCGAACATCAAGTCTGCCAGTGAATGATTGCTTTCATCATTGAATTTATCCATTGAAATTAATTTCTTAAGAGATCATTCTATTGTATTATATTGTATTCTATTATATTACTCATATATAAATAATTATTTACAATTTATTAATTTCCAATGTGGAAATAGCATTACATAAATACCAGCCTTAAACACATCATGCTTACTGGCATCAGATTTTTCTATATATTTCTGCTGACTCTTCCAAGTGAATATGTTATTAAATAACCTGCATATTTCGTTTATTTTCAGAGACATTACATCTTCAAGAGGTGGTAATTTATTTCTTGGTGGTTCTGATCCAAAGCACTACAATGGAAGCTTCACCTATGTACCTGTTACACGGAAATCCTACTGGCAGTTTCATATGGATAGGTAAGATTGTAGCAAGCGCACTTCACCACTATCACTTGCTGATAGTATGAGAGTATGACTTACATATGATTTGTTTTCTTATTAGTATATTGGTGTTGTAAGAGTTATAATTTGTGCATTTTTTTATTTTTACACAATATGTTTTAAGTATGTGTGTGTGTCATTAGGGTATTGGTTTCTGAGCTATAGGTACACAAGCTTGAACATCTTCCTACTCCCTAACCTGTATTAGAAGGATTCCACCCTGACTTCTGTTTCATTAGTAAGACTGCAAATTTAACACACAACATGCGGTGCTATCAGAAAGTTCCTGGACTAGGTCAAAAAAGGAATGCTGGCCTATCTTAGTTTTGGCTGCCATCTCCTTCAAAATAGTCTCCTTGGGAATGTATACAGCAATCCTATCTTTTTCCACACTTCAAAAGCACCGTGGAAACCATTTTCCTTAATGCTGTCGAGTACTGCTTGCGATTCCCTTTGGATGTGAGAGACTGTTTCAAAATATCATCCCTTCAGTTTCATTTTCAATTTGGGAAACAGTGAAAACACGGGGTGCTAAATCCAGTGAGTGGGGAGACGTGGGTGAGCACGTCACGATGAAGGAGCAATGTGGCGCATGTTGAGATTTTGTGTTAAAATCTGGCAAACTCCATAACTGATCCCATCTGTGTCTGCGAGATCATGGATTGTTCGATGATGGTCTTCGTGGATGAGTTCTTGAATTTTGTCAACATTTTCTGTCATTTTGCTGGTGCTCAGTTTCCGTGAATGTTCGTCATCTCCAGCTGACACCTGACTGCCCTTGAAACGTGAATGTCATTCAAAAACCACTGTCTGGCTTAAAGAGTGTTCTCCAAAAGCCTCACGAAGCATTTCAAGGGTTTTGGTAGTGGATTTACCAAGCTTCATGCGAAACTTGATGCTGACAAGTTACTTGTTGAAGTTGAAAAAGCACTCTTATAAAAACGGTAAGTGTTCACACTGTGATGTCACATGGAGACTGATCCAATAGGCTTGTGGATGTGTGAGCTTGGTATCCCCTCTCATCTTCTTTCACGGAGGCAGTTACAATAACAGTCCAGGAACTTTCCGATTCATGGAATTCATGGAATTAAAGCAACAATTATAAAGACTGCATTCATTTTAAAATATTCTTCAGTGGGGCAGTTACTTTTTTACTTGGAGGGAAAATGGGGCTATTTCAAATTAAATGTGGGATGGAAACCTTTGTAAGTAAAATTGTGCAGTCAGAATATTTGTTAGATATCAATTATTGGCACTGTTTGAAGGGCTAAATTATATAAACACAACATTATTAATAATTAATTCAGACATGATATCAGAAACCCTGGCTGGAGCAATCAGAATGTTGTAACATTCATTAAACTGACTTTGTAGTGAGCCCACCCTTGTCCCCTTAATCTTTTTCTTATTAAGCTCTAGGTATGTAAACAGTAAGTATGTGTAGGAGGACTCGCAATGCTCACATTTCCATCAAACTCTTCAGTCTCATTAAGGTGCATACTGTATAATACTTTCTGTATACTGTGTATGAGAAACCTATCTGGGCAATGCAGTGGGCTCTGTTTTGCTCTTGTGTGATGGACTCTTTGGTCCCATCAAAATGGTCATACAGGAGCAGTGCCCCCATAGCATAAGATGCACACCGTGCTAGGAATTAAGTCAGTGAAATGTTATGTCCAGCAGTCATGGGCATTGCCACGAGATTTTTTGGGGTGGAATTGCCAGCAAATTGGCTTACAAACTTATGTTTAAGTGATTTAAGACAAGATGTTTTGGATACTAGAATACATCTCTAAAAATACTTTCAATTTTGATATTAACTGTTTAGTAATTTCCTCTTTAAAAGAAGAGTGTTTATATTTTTCAAAAACCCAGCTTGCAGAGGGAGACATATATTTGAAAGAAAACAACTTTGTATGCACTGTCAAATTGTAATCTGTACTTTCCTGATACTGTAAGTTACCAGATGCCCCTGTTATTATATTATTCTGTAGGTAAGTTTGGACAGATAGCAAAACCTTCAACAAAATACCTAACAATATTTCTATTTTCAGAGTGGATTTGGTTGTGTCAGTTCATAAAGCAGTTTCATTCTGTAAAAAGGGATGTGAAGTCATTATGGACACTGGCACATCGATAATTTCTGGACCACGTAAAGATATAGAAAAAATCAACGAATTAATCATGGCAGACACTACCATCTTTGGTCGATATAAGGTATGATACTCCTTGAAAATTCTGAATTTCAGTTTTGATGCCTACTGTAGAATATGAAACATACTTTCAGTAACCATAAGATAATAAATTTCATATTCTTCCATGTTCTCATATAACATACAATGATATATTTCGTTACTTTATTTACAGCGTTTATGTTGAATTCTATAAATGAAAATTTTTATGTAGGTTATTTAACAGCACTGTCAGTATCTAGCGAATGGGGGAGATGAGGAATGCGTATAGGATATTGGTGGGAAAGCCAGAAGGAAAGAGACCACAGGGAAGACCAAGGCGTACATGGGTGGACAATATTAGAATGGATCTTAGAGAGATAGAATGGGATGGTATGGATTGGATAGATCTGGCTCAGGATAGGGACCAGTGGAGGGCTCTTGTGAACATGATAATGAACCTTCGGGTTCCATAAAATGCTGGGAAATTCTTGAGTAGCTGCAGAATTGGCGGCTCCTCCAGAAGGGCTCAGCTCCATGAGCAAGTAAGTAAGTCAGCGGCCTCCGTAGTCTAGAGGTAACCTACCCGGCGGAGGTCGTCGAATTTTTAAGGGCGGAAAAATTCAGGGAACAAGTCCTCTGGGAGGGACTTTAAGCCGTGGGTCCCGTGTCGTAGCTTTACGGCATGTAAAAGAACCTCGTACCTCCAAAGGAGGTCACTGAGCCAAAATTGCGGACGTTTCCCGCCCAACAGCAGTCACTAATACCTCCGGTAGATGGGGGAAGCATTATAGATACTTCTAAGCCAGTAGAGCCGGTCTTGCTGACTGGGCGGGACTGATGGTAAGCACCAGTACCGGTAGGATATAGAGACTGGTAGAAATCATAGAGGGAAGCACTACAGGTCTAAGTGCATGGGGAAACCTGCCCTCTCAAATAACTAACTAACTAAGTAAGTAAGTCAGTACGTATCTAGGCTGTATAGTGTAAGATGGTATGGTGAGTAATGAATGACGGATTATAAAGGATCTGTGAGGAAGTATTTATGGCCTAATTGAGGTACCATCCTGACAGTTGGATGGAGGGACCAGGAAAACCCACATTTGCAAAACCTCATAGTTGTTTCCGATTTGAAATTTGATGCAAGCACGTACTGGATACAAGTTTACAGCACTGCCTCTAGACCATATTTGGTAGAAGTGGGAAGAATAAATAAATTTTCTTTAGTAGGAATTGTCCATACTCATACCTACTTTTTCATCAGACTGCACACCAAGCAGATCATTCTGCCTTAGATCTTTATTTTTTGATTGTTTGAATTCTTGTATTTCTTTTTTGTGCTTGCTTAACTTTAAACTTCGGTCTTTTCTGTCTTTCAAGTCCAAGCAATGTTGTTAGGATCTCAGTCCTTTTTGAACATGGTCTGATGCTGTAATGTACATTGTTCATTAATACTGTCAGTGATTATTTTAGGTACCTTGTAATTTGGTACATAAGCTACCAGAAATCAACTTTGTTATCTCTGGGAAGAACTTCACTATGAAAGGGAGGGACTACGTGCAACAGGTAATGTACCTTCTGACCTGCCACATGGTTCTGTATCTTTGTAAATGCATAGGATATTCCTAACAAAATGAAGTAGTCTGGACTTGCACTCTTGTTTTGCCATATATTTATACTTGTTAAAATATTTTCTGTTTACAGATGACACATTTTGGTATTACTGTATGCCTGTCATCATTTGTTGCTTACGATGGTTCGTACGGTTATCAGTGGTCTCTTGGTGCTGGTTTTATTTCCAGCTATTACACTGAATTTGACATGGGTAAGAACCGTATTGGGTTTGCAGTAGCCAATGAGTGATTGCAACATTACCAGCATTATTTTCAACAGCCTAAATTGTTGTTACCACTTTCTATTAAATGGAATCAATAAAACTGTTTATATACCTAAGATGTGACTAGTATATATTTTATGACTAATCTCTGGAAGGCTACATTTTTATTGCAATTTACAAGTGCTTAGATTTTGTAATACTTTTAGTTAAGTTTTAGTTACCGTATTTACTCATGTATAGGCCGCACATTTTTTGCCAAAAATTCAAGAGGAAAACTGGGGTGCAGCTTATATTCGAAATCACACTTCATTTAAAAAAAATTATATTCATAATTAGTAATACAGGGTGTTCTACTCCTGAAATAATATTCCAAGAAAATTATTTTTTCTATAATTTCTGTCTGAAAATTGTGCTGCGGCCTATACACGCACGTGGACTATACATGCGTAAATACGGTATATTGGCTATATTTGATTAGAGTTTAACATGTTTTAATTTAATCTGCATTTCATTATATTTCTGTCACATTTTCTGTGCAGAGAACTGAGTGTCAGTAGGATTCAGAATGTGTTAAGAATGTTCAAATGTGTTTTGTTACGGAAAACAAGCTTGGTAGTCAGCACCTCTGGCTGTTGTAGCTCAAGAAGCAGCTTTGTTTGTTCTAAGTAGAAGGTGTACATATTGAGGGGATAGATTTTAATTACAAAAGGTTCTTTATTTAATTTTGCATAAGTTACAGTAGTCAGTATAAGATGAGCATAGCTCATGGTTTCCTTCTCTTACCACTGCAAGGTGTGGGACCCCTTTTCCTTTCCTCCCTCCTGATTGGCAGTTTAGCCTTTCCTTTACTTCCCCTCCCACTGATAGTTTCTTGGAAGCTCGGAATATTCTAAGTTTGAGAATCAGGGTGAAGAGTACTTGTTTCAGAGGAGTCGGTCATCACTGTCCAGTATGGTAGAGGAGAAGAGCTGGGAGGTGGGTCAACATAGTCAAATTGTGTGTTGGTTTTGAATTCTAAATTCTGTCTGCACCTAATTTTTGTACACTACCATGAGGCTATTCTTGGTTTATTAATTTGTCTCGCCCAGCTCCTTCCTTTTTACTTTGAAGCATTTTGAAGCTAATGAATAGCAGCTTCTTTAAAATAAAAAAGTTAACCAACATTTAGTTGAGACTGTTTAGAAAAGACAGAAAATATTGTAAAGAAATGGTGGCAGTGTTAATTACATTTGAACAACAACAATTGCTAGCCTAGGAACTTTTACAGCATACATTAACCTCCTGGTTATCCACATATCCAGATATTCATGCAACTCAAAAAATTTAAAAGAAAATCATTTTTATGAAGTTGCTTCTAAAAAATGTTGTGATTCACATTAACCCTACAGCAGTTCTGCCATTGCTGTTGGTTACATTTCCCATCATTCCTAATGCAAGTGCCTTTACAGTAGACAATAGGTCAGTGTCTCATTGCATTACAGTATATCCAAAATCTTTCACTATATCCACTATATCAATTAGGAAGACTCCCACGCAAGAACTGAAGTAACATCACATTGTTTTGACTTTGTATTGGCTTTCTGTAAGTTTTTCCTCATACAACTGACAAGAGTCATGTAACTAGCACACTCCATTCCCAATGCATGCCAGATAAACAGCTAAAACATCTGAAGTCATCAGTCATTAATTTCCATGTGCACAATCACCGATTCTGTGATACAGAATGCCTTGTGGACTTGTGGTTTTACCAACTGAAGCCGGTTGTAACTTAATGATTTCAGGAACAGGATTTTGGTTAGTCCATGATATGCCATATTTGTGAACATGACACAAACAGAGCAGCATATTTTCATTTTGTTACTTGTTATAGTTGTCCTTGTCCTTAATTAAGCACCACACCATAAGACACAGGGAAATGGAGGTATAGCACCATGGTTTCTCTTAACCTTTACATTAGGTGGCAGTAGTAATTTTCACACCCTGGTTACTTTATGCTGTGGAAAGAGCCCCCAGTTATCCTGGAATGTCAGTTGGGATGAATCACTGACTCAGAGAAATGAAAAAAAGAGAAATTTAGTGGAACTGATATATGGCTTAAAACACTAAATTGTCAGGTTTGCCACTGTAACTGCCTTTCTTTCTATAAGCTGATTCGGTCGGCTCAGAATTACAATGAGAAATGCATAAAGAGAGACCTGGGAAGATAATATTAGCTGCATGTGAGGGGTGTAAGCTGTGAAGACATGAACTGAATTATATTTCTTTTATACTGAATGCTTTTTTATTTTGTGGAGTACTACACACAATAAATGAACAAATAACAGAAGAAGGCCACTAATGTGAATTTTATTTGCTCACTGAGTATGTGGAATGTGTGAGTGTCTTTCTTCAGAAAACCTCCATCCCTTAAATTAAATGCCTTTTGATATATCTGTTAATCAATCAACAGCTGAGTCCTTTGATTCTGATGAAATCTGGTACTGGAAACTTGTAATGAAATTTTAGAGACATAGCCTCAATTTAGGCTTTACTTGAATGCCTGAACATAGCACTAAAGTTACAGACATGGCTTGAAAAGGTGCCACGTTATTTTGCATTTTTCAGCGAAAGCTACAGATGAAGAGTTCTATCTTCTGGGATATAATGCCATTTAGTCCAGTTGTTGAACATACTGATAAGCAGCCTCCCCTTAAGGATGCAGGATTTGAGGTTTTCACAGTGGCGGTTGTGAAGAGTTCTATTTTCTGGGCTATAAGTTCATGTAGTCTGGATTACGCAGTGTTATATCCCATTAGATATACCTCCATAAGCCTGCGTAGTCTGGACTACAAGGCGTTAATACCCTAGAAGACGGAAGTTTTCATGACTACCTCTGTGAGAACCTCAAATTCTACAAAGCTACAGAGTATTCAAGAACTGTCCTCGTGCAGAATATTGAGATCATATACTGAATCCCCAAAAATTTAAAGAAATAAATTTCTTACAAAACTGTTTGGGGACCAGAGGCAGTATGTGCATGTGCACACAACACAATACGTACATGCATTAACATATAGAAGAGGCTCCTAGGTTATGCTGAAGTGGCATCCCAGTATTTCTCAGACACAATTGCCCATGTAAGCTTTTTGACTCAAGGGATAATGACTGAATCCCAAGACTATTTTTAATGCTGTATATAAATAAATATCAGATGGCTTCAGTAACCTACAGTCTTGTAAGTGCTATTAATAAAAACATTTCTTCTCAGGCTCACTTCTCGTTTCTACTAAAATATTAGTTGCATTCAGAAGCTTTGGGATTTCTTACTCTCAATTTTATTTAACCAGACAGAGGTCTGGGAGATGCTGTTTTGTGTGGTCTCTGAAGCACTGGTTTTCAATGAGCTGTGTACCTCGTTTACTTTTTTGTAAACATTTAATGGGCTTTAAATATGTAAGGCATGGAGAACACAGCTAATGTGATGCTGTAAAAAGTTAGAGCTATAAGACCTCCAGTCATCTGTGTTACAGCAGTCTATAACAAAATAATCTTTGTTACATCAGTCTATAACAGATAATCTGCAGCAGGTTTAACATGTTGGAATTAAGTTGCTCAGTTGGTATGGGAGTTCACATTGACCTCATTTGCACCCCAAACTTGTTTGTTTGTGGAAACCTGCTATGTGACTTCAAGGGGAGGAACTGTGGAACCCCCACCCCATTCCAGAGAAGATACAAAAAGGATACAACATTGCAGTTTCTGTATGATACAAGAAAAGGAGAACAATAGAAATTAAAACTGAATTACAGGAAGAATTGAGCCAAATGATTCCTGCTTTGTTCATACAGATATGGCAGAGTGAATAAACTTGTATACTGCACAGTTCGATTTGCTTTAATCAGACTCTAAAGTGATCAAAGACGCTTCATTTATTAACTGTAGAATTAGAAGCAGTGGAGGCATGTGGTAGCATAGTTGGTTGAAGCACTGTGCTACAAGCTGGAAGGTCGCGGGGCCAATTCCTAATCCTTCCAGCTGCAATTATGGCCCTGGGGTCGACTGAAACTCTCACAGAAATCAGTACCAGGAATCTGCCTGGGGGTAAAAGGCGGCCAGTACATAAGGCTGACCAACTCATCATCATGTGGGAGCCTCAACATCTCACAACCCTATGGGCCTCTATGGCCTGTTACAGGGATAGCTTTACCCATGACAGATCATGATTAGTAGATCTGAACTAGCATGCCAGTTTGACTTCACTCACAAAAATTGACAAAGTAGGCAGTAACATATGAAAAAATATATATCTCCAACATACAGAATAATAAATATGCCTCTGCTACAACATCATGTCAGCTGTAAAGAATTCAGAATACTGCTTTCCCTGCTACTGAGCCAGAACTTTAGCCAAATGGATTATTTGAGGGCATAATAAATATTTTCAAATTTTAGTATGAAATAATTCATCACATTGGCACACATAACAGAACCTGCCATTAGAGAATTTCGTCCACAAGGACCATGGAAGGTACTGTGGCAGAAGACTGGTCTGCATCATTTGTATATATACACAATAATTTTTCAGAATTCTAATTCTAATTTTTGGTATTTATTTTTCCTACTTTGATGGTTTGAATGAAAAAGTGTATGAATCTTGATTGATTTCCAGAGATATTGCTCACAAAAACTGTGAGCTAGGAGGATGTGAAACAATTATGGTCTCTATTTGTAAGTTACTTTAAGCATTTTTTTGGGTAGTCCTGAGGAAGGTGACATATCTTTAGCCATAACAGCCACGCCGTTTAAAGTGGATACCTCTCAAATATCAAGTAATGCAGGTTTATCATTTAATTTGACTGTCATAAAATCCATGTTAGTTGGGTCCCTTATCACCACAGCATGCCCGCCCTCCAGATATGGAGGGAAGCTGCGAATATACTGAATAAGCAGTAGCGGACAGCCGACAAGGGGTGGTCCTCCAGCTTGGGGCTAACAACTCACCGTACAAAATAAACTTATTACAGAAATTCTCAAGAAGCCTCAGACCTGGAGAATATGCAAAATTATAATTTTGCCGGTGGTCCTGTATGGGTGTGAAACCTGGTCTCTGACATTAAGGGAGCAACATAGACTAAGGGTGTTGAGAATATTTGGACTGAAGAGGGATGCAGTGACAGGAGGTTGGAGAAAACTGCATAATGAGGAGCTTCATAACTTGTACTCTTCTCAAAGTATAATTAGAATGATCAAATCAAGGAGGATCAGGTGGGCAGGGCATGTAGCACAAATGGGGGAGAAGAGGAATGCATATAGGATATTGGTGGGAAAGCCAGAAGAAATAACGCCACTGGGAAGACTAAGGCGTAGGTGGGTGGGCAATATTAAAATGGATCTTAGAGAGATAGGATGGGATGGTATGGATTTGATTGATCTGGCTCAGGAAAGGGACCAGTGGAGGGCTCTTGTGAACACGGTAATGAACCTTTGGGTTCCATAATATGCTGGAAAATTCGCGAGTAGCTGCAGATTTGGCTTCTCCTCAAGAAGGGCTCAGCTCCATAAGTAACTAAGTCATATAAACTAGATATAACAAAATATTATCTCTATAGTAAAATCATGATAATCGATAATAAGTGCATGAATAATGTTGCACATACTGGTTGCGGTATGCGGATTAGCCAGCAATAGTGTCCCTGCAGTAGCTTTCCTGAAAAATGCTTGAATGAATGAATGAATGTATGAGGGGTGGGCCATAATAATCAGGTCCTTGCACTGGGACCTCCAATGATCTATTGTGCTTCCCAATTTTTTATTGACCCTTTATCAGTCCTACACTTCAAATGAAATGTAGGATGTTATTTAAGGGGGTGTCATAGTAGTCACTTGGTTCTATTAAAAACTGTCCCAGATAACAAAATCTTAAATAAGCTATGGCCTCACAATCACACAGGATGTGTGGGGCTGATTCATCTTCTAGGCACCTTCTGCAAGTGGGGTTATCTGGCAATCCCAGTTTCAAAAGGTTTCATTTTAGGTGACAGTATCCTGTAAATAGTCCTACCTCCAATCTTAATTGGTCTCTGTTTAATTTAAAAAGATCATTCTTCTGGCAAAGGGCCCTTGTATAGGTCCCTTTACCTTTCTGAGTACAGTTATGGATTCCCAATGTCTTTTTTTTGTGATTTCTGTTCATCCAGTCCATGACTGCATTCTTGGCAACTCAATTGAGATGCCGCAAGGTAGTTCATGTCCTATAAACAGATGTTCAGATACCATTCTTGCCAGCTGATGTGCCATTTCATTACCAACAATACCCTCGTGACCTGGCACCCGTATCAGTCGGCCAGTTGTATGAGGGCCTGATGGTAGTCCCAGTCCAGTTTTGAGGTTCTCTGGTATTTGCCAAGTGCTTTAATTGCAGCTTGACTGTCTGATAAAATATAGATGTTTCTATGTTTATAGTTCCTATCTAGATTCTCAACTGCACATGACTTAATGGAATGCACTTCAGCCTGGAATACTATTGTGTACTGCCTAAGGCTAACAGTAAGTTTTCATCTTGTACCATGGCAATACACCCCAGCTTCAGTGCCTTTATTTGTATTGGAGCCGTTTGTGTACCAGATTGGGTTGAAACCCATCTTTCCATTCACCATGCAGTGGAAAGGATGATCCTCAGAACAGATGTTCTGAGAAGTGGAGGAGGCATGATACACATACAAATTGCATGCTACAAAGTCGTGGATCTGCTGGCCCAAATCGGTGTGGGACAGACATGCAAAGGGAAGGTTTGACCTGTTCTGAGTGCCATAAGTGGAAGGGACTCTGATGGAAAACTATGCTAAGGTAAAGGACCATGAGTCACAGTCCTTGACAAACTTCTTTCAATCTTGGGCATTTCACTGTTTGTTTTGAGAAAACCTTATCCCATGCACAAACTAATCAGAAACACATCGAACTACTTTTCATGTCAAATTAAATGCACACACATTAGAAAGTCATTACACTATCTTAATACAAAGTAGTGTTAAATGTTGGTTGAGCCCAGCCCCTCTGGCCCTTAGGGATGGGCAACCTCTGCTAGACATCTTACATACACCTAGCTCATCTGATAATCCTGTACCTATGAAGTAGTCTATGCCCAGTGCTAAAAGACACATAACGTTTCCTTTTGAAATTCTGCTACCATATAGTGCAATCTTTCTTAATCTTGGGTCAGATTAAAAACCTTCAAATTCTGCGCGGGGCCTGAAAACACGTGATAACAACTAATGTCATCTGTTCAACAAACTTTCATGTTCAACTTTTAAGCTACAAACATTTGTTTTGTTAATGTAATGAAAAATAATATACCTGCAGTTTTATTTTGAAGGACGGAAGAACCAAAAAACCGCAACTCGAAAGCAGTTTTCCAATCTTCTATCGTCGGGTCACACTTATGTAATCACATCAACAGGACACAGTCCATCAGCATACTGACCGATGTCGACTGCTTGCTCAAGTATTGACATTCACTATTTCACTATGGGTCACGCTATGCACTGGGAATTTTATCGGGAGAAAACTGAGTTTGTAAAAGTCAAAAAGTCCAACACGTAAAACATATTTCTCTGGTTCGTATCACACTTAAAATCTGTGATCTCCCTTTGAAATTTGGTCGAAACAGTTTCAACATTAATGAAAATAAGTTGTGGCCTCACATTTGCATATACTGTATCTTGAAAAAGGGGATTCAATTCATGTTGGGCAAGCTCAATTTCTTACGCGTATTCTTTAGCACGGTTCACTCACGTCTTATTATTTGTGGTGGGTTTTTCCATTTTCAAAACAGACAAGTATATCATACTATTTGATCGTAGTTGCAGTTCCCTCTTCTCCACACTGTTATATTTGTAAAATATTTCATTAACGGTGATTCACTTATTGTTAATCGTGGTCAGGTCATTCATATGTAGTGCGATGGCAATGTAAAATGCAAATTCTGTGAACACGAAATAACAAATGGACTGGTTATTCGTTCTCTTCAGAAATACTTCAATTTTTAATTTTAAGCCATACTTTCTCGATTTATCAATTTTTTGCTTTAAGCCATATTCTCGATTTTACTTTCAGCAACGCCTCAATGGCCTCAAACCATCGAACTTCCGTATAGCACAGAACGACACGGAACATCTTCCATGGTTTCACGAGCACATCTAGGATTTATTTTGAGGCGGGAGGCGGCGAAAATACGCTCACGAACTTACGTTTAAGTCCAAGAGTATTCAGGATAGGACAGTTATGTAAATATTTTTAAATTTTTGGCATTAATATTAGATGTTACTGTTACTATTTTTTTTAATACTGGGGACCAGACATGCTTAGCTCCTCTATTTTCTGTCGGCGCCATGCACAGCTTTCATATCACTCGCGAACTCTTTGAATCAGCAGTTATTCACTTTAGACATAATGGAATTAACGAGTTTTTAAACTGCAACAACGTTCATCATTCTTAGGGATTTCTTGGATTTTTTGGTGCATCAACGAAATGCAATTCATGATGTTTTGATCACATCATTTGTTATAAGTGAAGATGGACCATTATTCCCTCTGGCCATATTTGGCACTCGAATTAAAAGCAAAATTTTTTCTGTGCTTAACTAATTAAGCGCTATGCCATGAAGGCATTTGGGGGAGGGGACGCATTCTTGACTTCAGCACTGGTTGGAGGTGAGTGGTCAGCTTCACGCCCCGGCCGCTTTACCCCGCGGTACCCACTGGTTAGGGTGATTTCTACATTGGTGTGTTTATAGTACTTTGCAGCATAGTCTTGACTTCTGCATGCAAAAAGTCTGCAGCTGTAGTGGTTCCTTTTATTGGCATTACAGTTAACTCCAAAGTTTTATTGAACTCTGTGTTGATTTCATGAAAAAAATTGACAAGTTACATTGTCACTCACATCAGTGTTTTCATTCATTGCTACAGAAAATCGTTGAGAATTATTGGATCTCATTTTTG
>NW_019743148.1:1104978-1105939 GCF_002891405.2 Cryptotermes secundus | reverse complement strand
AGCACCTTTCACATCCTATCACCACAGCTACTGCTCTCCGCATTCCAAGCCATTCAACTGCTCTGAAGATGGAGGCGCTACGTTCCTCCGAAACGTCGGCCAAAACGAAGAATACACGGTGCCTAAACCCAGAAGACGACTTTCTTCATCTTTAGTGTTGTTTGAAAGTTCCTCATGTCTATGATTTCCATTACTACAAGGGACTCCCCTTTCTTTTTGTGCCACCACATGCAATGGCTGAACTTCTAACCAAACTTTCACCTTCAGCAGGATGGTTTTTGCATTAATTCACACTATTAGGTGATAATAAACAAATATCATCTACAACAGAACACTGCCAATACATAGTTCATGATGATAAGAATCCACTCTATTTGAACTCTGTCACACAGTAGTGAGAAATGTAGAAAACACTTCTAATATACATAGAGTACAAAAGCAGTATCAGCAAGTTTCTTGATGTAAAAAAAAAGTGTCTGTATGCTTTTCAGGACACTCTAGGAAGGAAGAACTGCTGTTGTATGAGCATACAGTGAAGTGATATGAAATAAATTACTTTTTTTTTTTATTGCTAGTGGGGTGGGACTAAGTCCCTTGTACTGCGGCCACTTCTGGCCTATTGTACCAGCCCCAGATGATAGGCGAGGGTGATTGTGGAGCAATTGGTGGAATGAAGATTGGCTGGGGAAACCGAAGTACTCAGAGAAAACCTGCCCCAGCGCCACTTTGCCCACCGGGGATCGATCCTGGGCCGCTGCAGTGGGAAGCCAGTGACTAACTGCTTGAGCTATGGCTAGGCCCAAAATAAATGACATAGCGTGTGTGTGTGTGTGTGTATATATATTATGTATATATAGTGGGGCATGTGGTAGCATAGTTGGATGAGGCACTATGCTACAAGCCGGAAGGTCGCGGGTTCAAGTCCCGATGAGGTCACTGGATTTTTTTCAATTGACCTAAT
>NW_019743148.1:1096990-1104933 GCF_002891405.2 Cryptotermes secundus | reverse complement strand
TTTTACTTATATATATAGTGCCGGTCACGGTAGCCGAGCGGTCTAAGGCATGTACTGTCTTCGCTCGCTTGGAAACCGTGATCGTGGGTTCGAATCCCACTCAGGGCATGAATGTTTAGTTTGTGTGTGCGCATATTTCTGTTTTTCTGTACAGGTAGAGGCCTTGTGACGAGCTGATCACCCACCCAAGCAGTCCTACCGAATGTGTAAGATCTAGAAAAACCTAACTGAATGGAAAAGTTCATGGAGGTAGGCCTAGGCCCACTGGGGCTGTAGTGACAAGGGGGGGGGATGTATAGTACACTGGACATCTGGGTACACAGTCTTAACTTATTAAATAATTTTAATCGGATACTGTAATGATTGTAATTAATAACATACAAAAATAAAAATTATTTAGAAACATGGTAAAGAAAGATTGATTATACACTCAAACTGAATGATGATCTGCTGGGGATTACAATGTGTTCATAAAAAATGTATTATCTTGGAAAGTGTATAATAAAAAATTGCTTGGTTGACTTCTGTAGCTACATGGTATCAAAAATTATAGTAATAAAATTAAAGGATCATGGATTAAACAACTGCACAGTCACACCTTTAATAGTGCAGTACAGTCCTCTTTTGGAAGCCAACAGTCATACAATAAAAAAAACTCACATCTTTTACAGAACTCTGAAGGTTCATTACAGCATTCATATAAGCCAGACACTGGACTCTATACTCAGACAGATGAATTTAGTTCACATCCTAACACTGTATTCCTTTATGATCCTTTTAATACTATTCTCCCAACTGTGCCTACATCTTTCTACCTTTGGATCTTCAGACTAACATTCTGTATGTGTTTTTTACTGCCTACATCTCACCCTCCTCCACCTGAGCTCAAAAATTATGAAGCTCCTCACTATGAAATTTTCTCCGGTCTCCTGTTACTTCACTTCTTAGGTCTCTTGCATTCCATTCTATGTTCTTCCCTTACAGTCAGAGGCCCAGTTACGCACTGTAAAAAAAGTTTTGTATATAGTTTAAATTATATACTTCTAGATAGGAGACAGGAAGCAAAATATTCTGAACTGAATAGCAGCCAGCATTCCCCAGCTTTAATCTGCTTTTCACTTCCTCAGGGATGAAATTTGAATTTCATATTTTAAAATAATTATTTCCTATTTTTATATTATAATTTTGTCCTACTTTCTGGTGACAGCATATTCATATATTTTTAGATTTATGTATACATATTTACTTCTACAGCAAGCTTCTTACTAGTATTTAACTGACCTGTTATCTTTAGATTTTCATTCAATTAACATCAGCAGCACAGACCAGTAGCTAGCATGTCCCATTTAATTTCACTTCCTCATAATTTTCTGGACCTTCCTAACTGCATATTCCAAGGACAAAGTTAAAAAAAATGACACCAAAGCATCTCCTTTTTTCATATCACTCTGAAGAGGAAATTTAACAGACAAATGCTTACCTATATGGAGTTTGTTACAGGTTCAATTTAAACACATTTGCATTAATCAAATTTGTTATGATGTGCTGAACTTCTGAATGTTGTAGAATACTACTTTTCTGAGTCACTGTCACTGTCACACAGTTGACATACTGTTTACTCCCACCACCATTCTTCATTATTATGTGAAGTTTTGTTTCTACCTTCTTCTAAATACCTTCCTTTTTCTTCTTTCATATATTTTTTCTTCCATTTTCTTTATCTATTTTATGACTGTGAGTTGTTATATCAAGAGTTCTAGTAGAAAAAAATGCCTTTTGCATGAGGAAAACTGTGTATTCACAGAAAAAATCCTTAATAAAAAAACCTGTTAAATTATTTTGGGTCTGGAATGGGGTCCACTCAGCCTCGTGAGGATAATTGAGGAGCTATTTCAAGGACATAGCGGCTCTGGTCTAGAAAACCGAAAATAACGGCCATAGCAGTTCATTGTGCTGACCATGTGACACCCTCTATCCACAAAAGTTGGCACTAAACTTTGCCGACAAGTGGCGGTCCCTCGGTCAGTATAGTTTGCTTGCGGACTAAAATCGCAGAGTTTCTCGTTTTGTTAAATTATTTTACTATGGTGACTGATAAATAACATTAACTTATGCCATACTTTATTCCCATGCTAATTAATCTCCATATTCCTTACTGCATTTAGTGGAAGCCAAATTATTATTTCCTGTATATTTAGCACAGCGCTTTCCAGTTGATGCCTGGGACTGTTTGTTCAGGCTAAAGCAGCCAGTGTGAAACTTGACCACTCTCCTCCATGTAATGCTGAAGCTAAGAATACATGGAGCTATACCTCCAATCAACATACATCTTCATGGCATAATGCTCAACCTGTTCGCAATCATATACATACCTATTCTACAGACCATGGTCACTGCAAGTGCCCTTTTATACAAAACATGATTTGAACTCATACTGACCTATGAGTACATTGTGATATGATTTAGAAAACTGCAGACGATGCAAAGGACACCTACAGATCAGTGAAAGTACTGTTTTGTAATTCACATGCAAGGAACATCTGTACAATGATCACTTCTCAGAATGTTTCCTAGGGAAGGCTACCTCAAGTGGAGAATACCATATTTACACATGTATAGGCGCGTGCGTGTATAGGCCACAGCACAATTTTCAGACAGAAATTATAGAAAAAATAATTTTCTTGGAATATTATTTCAGGAGTAGAATACCCTGTATTACTAATTATGAATATAATTTTTTTTAAATGAAGTGTGATTTCGAATATTTCGAATATAAGCCGCACCCCAGTTTTCCTCTCAAATTTTTGGCAAAAAATGTGCGGCCTATACATGCGTAAATACGGTATTTGTAAGTTACAAATGCCCACACACTATCAGTGAGAGAAAGATATTGTAGAGGTGCATGAATGAAGCCCTTTTAATCATAATGTCTCATGGTCACTGTTGTAAGAACAAACCAGAATTACACGTTAAACTCAAATTACCCAATAGATTTTCAATATTTGGAGCTGGCATTCTATTAAGACTTTGGTTACACTCCTTGATATTATTTAAAAACGTGCTAAGAAATGTATACAGTTATACAGTGTTCATATATAGACCCACAAACTACAGTCCCTGTAATGAAGGAAAAGTGAGTCTTATATATTATGCAAGTTGCTTCTTACATTTTATTGACCAGAAATGTTTCTTACATGAATGCTAAGAAGTTACACTCAGCAAATATAAATTAATCAAACCTCATATGATTCTTGAAAATGGTATCAACAATATATCACATTATAACTGTACCTCTATTTGCTCTAAAGCAGTTATTCTCAACCCGTGGTTCAGAAATCTTCAGCTGTTCAATACAATTATAAGACAGAGAAAAATACGTAATATTTGAAATTTACAACCATAAAAATAGTTTTAATATATAAATTTGCAATATTTGCCACTCCTAGGCAAATAACTATTATGAGTGTTAAATACTGTACTACCGAAGTTTATAGTGACATCCAGTTTTAAGGTGACCCCCTGAAAAATAAACTAGACTCTTTAACACATCATAACAGAAGATTCATAGATGTATCTAGACATCTTAGCATCTGTAAATGAGGGTTTGAAGTAGTGTATATAATGCAACACTCCACGAAGAAAGAACTGCTGCTTCAAACAAATGGCAATGCTGTTACTCCAAAAAACTGAAACATATCCTATCATTATGAAAATCTTAATTCTGTAATATGTTGGATGAAAATTGCTTATGCTCTGCAATATATTCAAAATCTGATTTGAAGTTCTCCAAAACTGTTTTCCATATCACAATCTAGCACCTGAGTGGAACTTTATAAGTAAAATTATTCTAATCACAGTCAGAGAATTCTAGCAACATTCTCCTGGCAATGCCACTTTGGTGAGCTACTGGGTTCATACTTACAGGTCACAGTACATTGAATGAAATTCTGATGGACCTATATTTGGGGTGTACTTTTAACATCAATTAAAAGGGGGGGGGACATATCCTTGGTAAATCACATGGATTTCTAGGCAGCAACCGCAAATCCAACACGATTATTCTCCATGTCAAACTCTGTGTAAAATTTGCCAATAAAGACATCTCCTAAGATCCAGAGAGGGCCTTTGGGAAGATCTATACCCATAAAACCAGAAAGGCACACTGTGCGACCAAGCTGTGACACCTGGAATACAAACATGAATGATACAATTATATTTATACAAATCCATAGATACACACGTGTAGGCTCCAATAACATTTTATATTTGACTTCATTAAATACAGTCCAAATCTGTTCTGTACTTATAGAGGATTTCAGAGAAGTCGTGTAATGGAACAAAAAATTATCTGTTACAGAAATCAGTGATAGTAAAGATGGAATATGATAACTTACTCTAAGAATATAATCCTTTCCATCCAGGGTGAAATTCTTACCACCAAGGACGAAATCGATCTCAGGAAGCTTGGGAATCAAGTTGCAGTCCACCTAAGAGTAAAAATGGCACAAAATATGCAGTACAGCAAGAAACAATTTACATAAAAATAAAACAGCATCTGCATGCACTGCAGGAGAGACACACCGCTGTGCAAGGCCGCCCAGATCTTTGCTTGGGCACTTCATGCACTGTACCATCAACCTCAAATATGTCATGAATGCATCCAACTGTTAATTGCATTAGAGGTTCCACTGTCTTTGTACTTCACACACATTTTGAAATTTCCAGTACCACTGCAAAATTGTCTTGCATTGATCGAACAACAACTGTTCCACCACCATTTTCTCCAATTGTCTTGCCATATGATAATGTGGCTCTCATCTTTTGAGAGAATATCACACTACATATATATCCCCAAATAATCTCTATTAAAGCATGTATATATTTTTATGGACCCTCTGTATTTACCAAATCCTTTCTTTCAAAACTTGCATTAACTAATTCTGTAACTTTGACGTTCACAGGGGGTAAGCAGTAGTGTAGTTGGTTGAGGCACTATGCTACAATCCGGGAGGTCACGGGTTCAAGTCCTGATGAGGTCACTGGATTTTTTCCAATTGACCTAATCCTTCCAGCCGCACTACGGCCCTGGGGTCGACTCAGCCTCTAACAGAAATGAGTACCAGGAATATTCTTCGGGGTACAGGGTGGCCGGCACATAGGGCTGACAACCTTGTTGCCATCTATGAGCCGTTTGTCTAGAAAATGTGGGAACCTCAACATCTCACAACCCTATGTGCCTCCACGGCCTGTTAAAGGGATACCTTTACTTTACTTCGACTTTCATGTACTTCAGACATAAAATTTGTATGTTTCACCTTATTACATGCTGCATTCTTGTGGCAGAAATGAGCATCAATGCAGGCAAGTGTCAAGAAAGAGCAACATATAATATTGCTGATAAAGCCAAATATGAACAGAAGAATATACTATTTTATTTGTGTTCAATTAAATATAAATACAAAATTCAGGTCTTAATGAAGCCTATACTTTATTTCATGTTCCATTCTTTTGTTCAGTATGCTGCATGCTGAAGAAAAGAAACTAAGATTATACGTGGTTTGAACTTCATATAGAGGGGTACAGTGGACTGATACACAAATTAAATGCATAAACACAAACTTCCCATTATGCATTTATGCAGATAATGCGTAAAAAGATTCACTAACGAACACAAACCACAATCAGTGTATGAATGCATTATTATTCCTTTTTACCATGTATTCACCACCCACAATAGGAGTGCCACCGATGAGTTTATTCAGGGCTGTCACTTCACTCACAGGTCCAGCAATAAGACTGGTGCCAGTATCGGCAATAGCTTCACAACCATTGGTACAGAATGAGCTGCTCGCAACTAGTACTCTGTGAATCAACAATTTGAACAGTTTTAACTACAACACTTGATTTCCGGCTTAAATCTAACAATTTTATTGTGGTATGGTTTTATACTAAATATGTAGTACAGCAGTTTTGTTTCATGTACTTACAAAGATATAGATATTTTTCTGATATTTATGAATTTAAAGATTTAAAAAGCATAATGATCCTAGCAGTTTCCAGTCATGAGACACTAAATTCTTGTCCTGGTATATGCATGTGATTATGTATAGTGGTACTAAATATGAATTTCACTTCTTTCCTCTCAGTATGACCAAACAGGTGTATGGAAAAACACCTTTTAGTAGTTATGTTGAGCAAAATGCAGTCACAAAAACTTTTGACTTAAAGCTTACTTGTCCATCTTGAATTGCCAGTACATCTTTCTATCCACAGGCAAATAAGTGAAGTCTCCAGTGTAGTGTTTGGGATCTGAGCCTCCAAGAATCAGTTCACCTCCTTGTGGTGCCTCAGGGTCTCTGGAGGAAATAACAAATTTAAATAATAGTTTTGTTCTAATTCCACATTAGTATTACTGAAGATAAGGAAAAATCAATCTTCTCATGTTTCCTCTTCAAACACAAACTTTTTTCTTTGCATCCAGGATATGTCCAACACAATTCAGTTGTCTCACAACACTACAAGCAACACCTTACCCACGCTTCAAAAATCAACCTCAAGAACTAACAGCAGAAGACTGTACATGTAGCTCAAGACTACCCACACATTCCCTAAGAACTAATGGATTCAACATAATATGGACTCAGCCACATATCCAAGTACATACGTGGCACTGAAACAGGAACCAGGGAATACATTCCCAATTAAAACACACAGAAACACTTGCACATATCCATCAAACAACACACGTGCTCATCCCATTATACTGATATTACACGCACTTAACCACACACAAACTCATCCTAAATATTAAAGGATTTTAACAATTTAATACCAACATATATACCGCATATCTTGATGTGAAAAATGGCTCCATTTTATTGAAATTCATTTTAATGTTAACTCACACAGTTCAATGACTGCATAATTATTTATTTATTTCAAACCAGCTGTTGATACTCTATCATGACTGAAACATGTGGTATTAAATATAACAATAAATTAATCCTGGCTCTACTGTCTGTTTTGTTTTATTGTCAAGTCATTATTGTGTAGATGGCTGCCTACACACTGTGATAAATATAAATGTCATCGTGACCATTTAATATATTATTTAAAGATGTATCTTATGTACATAAAATTAGATGCTAGAATGACTGTAATTAGTAAATCAGCAGGGAATGGAAAGGAAGAACTGTATTTTTGCATACTATTTCAAGAAACCAAGGGAGGCAAGTAGACCCCTCTTCACACTGAACTTCCCAGCTAAGATATTAAGGTACCAGCATTGTCATAAAGCATTATCAATTTCAATTCTCTTACTTTTTACCAGTTTCTTGTAGGGTCCAGATAAAAAGGCAGCTTCATCATCTTCACTGTATGATATTCGAAGGCGAATACTACTTTCAGTCTTTTTAGAAATATATCACTAACAACTAGGAAGAGATATAATAACTGGGCTTTTAAAGTGCTCAAATTAATCTGTGACCACTGATCTTTCATAATTTTGAAACTCTTTAATGCATAAAGCAATCTCTGAGGAACCCTGGCAGCAAATAGAAAAGATGCACGAGGTCACACCCTGTTCACACATTCAGCATTCTTTCCTGTTGTTAACAGAAATATATGAAACAGCCACAACACATAAGCAATTTAGCATGTGGTACCATAGTTGGTTGAGCCACTATGCTACAAGCTGGCAGGTCGCAGGTTCGATTCCTGATAAAGTCACTGGATTTTTTTTCAATTTGCCTAATCCTTCCAGCCGCATTATGGCCCTGGGGTCGACACAGCCTCTAACAGAAATGGGTACCAGGAATATTCCTGGAGAGTAAAGGGCAGACGGTGTGTAAGGCTAACAACCTTACCGCCATCTGTGAGCCGATTGTCTAGAAGATGTGGGAACACCGACTTCTCACAACTCTATGGGCCTCCACGGCCTTTTA
>NW_019743148.1:1075678-1096964 GCF_002891405.2 Cryptotermes secundus | reverse complement strand
CCGCCACTTTTTCTTGCAGTGTCTGATAAACCTCTGGTGTGGTCTAGTGGTCAGAGTTCCTGGCTACATACCCAGAGGTTCCGGGTTCAATTCCTGGTGCTACCAGATGTTTTGAGAAGTAGTGGGTCTGGAACGGGATCCACTCGGCATTGTGGGGATAAATGAGGAGCTATTTCAAGAAAATAGCAGCTCCGGTATAGAAAACCGAAAATAACGGCCATGGGGATTCACTGCGCTAACCACGGAACACCCTCTATCAGCTAAAGTTGGCACTAACTTCGCCGACAAGCAGCGATCACTCGGTCAGTGTAAGTTGCTTGCGGACTAGAGCCACAGATTTTTAAGAACACTTTTGCTAGTTATGTACAATCATACTCTCCAATGCATTACAGTGTGCTGACACCACTTCATTGATAGCATCTGCCTCAGTGAATAATATACATCACCACCACTACCATACCTCTCGTTCCAGTAACAGGTCTACTTCTGGATACATGTCCATTCAAAATGTTAATAAAACACCTCTTTATCATGATTCTGATAATACCCTGTAACTGTTCATTACGAAATAAAATGACTATATCTGTCCTTGAATCCTGTCCAATAATACATTTTTTTTATTCGTAAGTGCTGTCCCTACTGCCGCAACAAGAATGCAAAAAATCCATCAAGCATGTCCATTTCATGCCTTAAAAACTATTAACTAAAAACAAATCATGGGCTGCCTTTCTTAACCAGTTATTTCCCCCCCCCCCAAAAAAAGACAACGTTAAAGGGTGAAAAGGGGATGACAGCCTGATCAGTCAACACTGTCCATAAGTATTACCACTCATTAATACATTTTAAAAAGCATAAATTACAGCACTTATTCACAACTGCCAATATAATAAAACATAAATTAAAATTCAAAAGGGAAATTTCCAGTGTAAAATTCCACCAAAATCTCTTAACGACAAACAAGGATCAAATGTTGTTTGTTTATAAGATTTGAGGTTTTCTTTAAGATGGAAGCAGTATGTTCCCCTGACACTTTGATACACACCTATTAGACTACAACATGGCATCATAACCCAGCAGAACACAATATGAAAATGATCATAAGGAATCACATGTCATGATGTGGACTTGCTTCATGTGACTCTGGATAGGGGCCGGTTGCAGAAACTTGTGATCATGGTAACAAGCCTTCAAGTTTCACAAAATGCAGGGAATATCTAAACTAGATGCATGATTATTAGCTTCTGAAAGTCTCAGCTACATGAATTACTTAAAACTGGCTGAAGGAAGTGGAACATCCTAACATAAATAAGAAAACAGTGTGACATAACTTTGAAATGATTAATTACTAAAATAACTTGTATATGTATGTAGATAAAAGTTATCTATATTTACATTAGAGAACTTTCTGTAACCTCAAACATTCAGCCATAATTCTGATAAGAAACCAATTATCTCAGTACTTTGTCGATGTATAAGCAGTGCACATCTTGTCCATGTAATGGTGCTTACTGAAACTTGCACAAGGGGACCACTGGCTATAGAAGATTATTCCAAATAATTATTGCTTTTTAATCTTTAACTGGTAGGACAGTACATAATAATGCTAGTGTGCATGTGCATGCATGCACAGATTATTCACATACAAAATATGTGAGGCTTAAATACCTGCTAAGATAAAATGAGAAGACAGACTTTGGGACAAGTCCTTGTTTGATCAAATTATAAAACACAGGAGTGACTCCATCCACAGATATTGAGCTGTATGCCATTCCCAAGATACCATCAAACTTTGCAGCAACAAAGGCCAGACCAGGTTCACTAACAGCCTCTGCAAATGTCTGCTTTTTCACTACAAGCCCTCCCACCTATAAAGAATAGAAGAAATATACAGTTATTAACACAAGATTATTTAATCACAAAATGTTTATTAAAGCATCTTTATAATTATGTTTCTCTTTGAAACAAGCACTCCTATGGAAAGAAGAGTAATAATTTCAAAACTCCGAATTGTAGGGTTTAAAAATTCTTCCCAGATTAACGATCACAGATTTACTACAAGATGGATTTAGATATGTCTTTGTATGAAGACATGTCATATCAGCAGTTAGAATAAGAGTGCTCAATTTCACATGCCTCAGCATAACAGCCGATGCATTATCTTTACAGAAGTGGAAATCTTAAGGAAAAGAAAAATATACTGTAACAAACAAAACTTTCATAATGCCAATTATGAACTCCCAAATTACTGCCACAGACCTTAGAGCATAACTATGGTGATATTCATCCAATAAGTATGGCATCTGTTCATGCTAACTACTTTGCCAATCAGTGGTGGGCATGCCGTCAGTCACACATGAACATGAACAGACTCTATGAATCCTGCCATAATAAGTACACTGCTGATTTCCATGTCCTTTGAGCATTATCTCTGTTTGTGCCAAACCATGATGAGATTGAGTTGTTGTATGGAATTAAGGGTTACATGCATTTTCAATTGGACAATGTACCAGCACACAATGTGAGATCTATGATCTGGTTTCAATCAATAAATAATTAGTAGAAGACTATGACAGTCACATTCTGCAATGTGAATGTGTGTCAATTTTTAAAACTGAAATAGGAAGTGTATGGAAGGAACGTGTGCATTCTAAAAGCTAGATATCTGGAATGTTGTTATAGAATTTAAGGTTAACTTCAACACAGAATTTGTTACATGAGCGTAAAAATGCATAAATAAAAAATGTGGAAGTCATATGTCCTTACTATGTAAAAATACTATGTACAAAAAGGAGACACAGAAAATGTCCCGTTATCCAGTACATACGGGGAACTAGGTATGCTGATGTATGAGAAAACTCCTATGGAATCCAATTTTCATGATTTTCAAACTTTTCCCATCATTAATATTTACATTTTCTATTTTAAAGTCAAAATCAACACATTTTTGTTTTAGTTCTTGTAGCGTAGTTGGTTGAGGCACTATGCTATGTACAAGCCTAAGGTCACGGGTTCAAGTCCCTATGAGGTCATTGGATTTTTTTCAATTTACCTAATCCTTCCAGCTGCACTATGGCCCTGGGGTTGACTCAACCTTTAACAGAAATGAGTACCAGGAATATTCTTGGAATATTCTTGGGGGTAAAGGGTGGCCAGCACGTAGGGCTGACAACCTTTCTGCCATCTATGAGCCAATTGTTTAGAAAATGTGGGAGCCTCAGCATCTCACAACCCTATGGGCCTCCACAGCCTGTTACAGGGATACCTTTACTTTTACTTTACTTATGGGTCTATAGGAGACAAGGGCAGATTGATAGATGAAAGATTTTGGACAGCCTGTATCATGATCACAAATTCAACTAACATCTACTGTACTCATACATAACTATATCTGTAATGGCAACTGTGTGATGAACAAGGCATGTGCTGTTAGTGGTGGGTTAACGTGTGCTCCAGCTTTCTTTTTGAAATAAATTTACAGAATGGTAATTTCTTTTTAAGTATCTGCTGGTTATGTGACAGTTCCTAATGCCTGGATACCATATATCTGGGAGTTCACATTATTTTACTGTAATACATAACAAAAGGTATAGTTACTGCAGTAAAAACTGGTCACTTAAAATCACTTACATTAACAACATCTGTAGATAGGAATCCTGAAAGACTGCCAGAGCCATACTGGATTTCAAATGCAGTCCCATTTTTCTCATAAGTTGATGACTTCGTAGAGTCATACTTACGATGCAACACTGAAATAAAAATATATAACATTACTATCAGTAAAAAGTCTGTATAAATGACATTCATATTGTGAAAGTGTCCACGAAAAGTGGATTTTCAGAAAATTGATATCATTTATATGCAGTTCATATGTACCCTAAAACAGTATTCACCATGTAAGATCTGAGGTTTTCACAGCAGTGACTATGAAGAAAGCAGTCTTTTGGGATGTGGCACCGTGTAGATGTGGTGTTAACCGACGTTCCAGAGGAACGTATCACCTCCATCTTCAGGGCAGAAGGAAAAATAAGAAAATCTGCCAGCGAAGAGACCGTGATAACTGGTACAAGAAGTCTGCTTGTGCGATACGTTCCTCTAGAACGTCGGATAACACCACATCTACACAGTGCCATATCCCAGAAGACTGCTTTCTTCAGCATTCACCATACTTTCGGCTTCACATTTGGACACAAATTAAAGTACAAAACTAAAGCACAATTCAATTACTGGCTTATTGAACAGAGAATGTGTCTAAATGTATTTACTGGACTATATTAAACTTCACTCCTGTGGGTAAAACACAAGACATAAAATGGAATAAATTAACAGAGCAATTAAGCACACCTTAGGAATCTGTCAAAATAACATTAGTATGTAATCAATCAAGTTATATACTTTTGTTTCTTATTTTCATTCAGCTCCATGATATTTTGGCCTGACTGTCCATCCTCACATTGATGGTACATTCATTTTCACTCAACTGTTTTTTTTTCTAATTACTGGCCAATGTTTAAATTAAATTTAAAATTTGTAGTTATGTAGTTTTTTTGAGGAACTGTTTCAAGAATTTTGTTAATGGTTAAAATGTTATAAGACTAGAAAGGGAGCATGTTGATCATTTCTAATTTTGCTGTAGGCTGCTGCATCGAATACCTCAGTGGGTATTGTTAAAGTTATTATTCTTTGATTCCTATGATTGCAAAATAAAGTTGGAAATCTTGCTGGATATTGCAGTATCACACATGTACTGGAGTTATCCCCTTACACACTGTCTACTGGATTTTGCTGTTTTCTTATTGTTCGACGTTCACTGTTTATGGTGGGATCAATTATAATTCAGTGCATACTATGTTTTTCTCTTCTTCTTTCCTTTCATGTATTATGGAATGACGAATTTCTGTTGTTGTGTGTTGCTCTGTAATTTACCTACATATTTTGGTGACCATTCTGATTAAGGGTTAAGGTCATGGTAAGCTCTGAACTTTTCTCAGAACTTCTTGTTCTTTTACATTTTACTAAACATACATACCATATAAAACAAGACGTTCAGTTCAAAGTTGGGTAATTTTCAATCACTACCTCCTTACCCCCTGCATTTCCAACATTATAAATTAATCAAGTTCTTATACAGTTGTTGCTAGTGCAGACAGTTTCAGAAAATTTCCACATATAAACGTATAAAGAAAGTAGCAACCATTTTAATAAAGTGTAACTGTTTACTTATGTTACTTACAACATGCTATGCTGGTGTAATGACACTTCTTAGATGGGACCCATAAGTTGGATGAACCAGTATCAAACACTACTCGGAACTTCTGAGGTGGATCACCAATACTTATTGGCCCATAGTACTGTGCCTAGAAAACAAGGACAAAAACCATGCACCATTCTCGGCTGTGCGTCTGTTTGAATACAATCAGGTAATAGATAACATTTATATACTAAAGCGGGTAACAGAATATGGCTGGTGACTTAGCCAGACAACACCAAGGCCTGACAGTATGGGAGGGTTAAAGGTGGGGGGAATAAAGCTATCCCTGTACAAGGAGCCCTTAGGGTTGTGAGACATCAAGGCTCTCACATTTTCCAGACAACTGGCTCATAAATGCCAGTGACGTTAGCCTTATGCACCAGTTGCCCTTTAACCCCAGGAAGATTCCTGGTATTCATTTCTGTTAGAGGCTGAGTTGACCCCAGGGCCATACTGCAGCAGGAAGGATTAAGTCAATTATAAAATCCAATTATTTCATTGGGAATCGAATCCATGACAGTATCTGTGAGTCTTCATTAATGTTAGTCTACTCTCTCTCATGACTTCCACAACCCAAGCAATTCTTCTGCAAAATAAAGTACATGTGGTTTTATTTTTACACACTGTCTTCTGTGACATCAATGCTAACATCCCTGCACAATTAAAAAATAAAAATGTCCCCATTACATTATGAACCACTCATAGCAAATCAGCATAACTGTCATCTTTCTATGATGCAACATTAAGAAATATCTAGTTCTTTCAATTCTGGATCGTAACACCTAACATGCTGTACATTACATTATGTGCACAGTACTGTGCAGTACACAAACAATGGCAACGAAATATATCTTTGCCCCTGCCAGGAATCAAACCCAACTGCCAAATCTGTATCCTAGTCACTATACTGACTGAGCTATCTGAGTTCCTTATCTGGCTCTTCCTTCAAAATCACTAGATCTGGAAATGCATATCTTAAATTCATGCCTCCTTCTATAACCTTTAGACTCACAATTCACAATCATCCCCACATCACATTCAGCACTGCACCACTTCTTTAACTGACACATAACACTACATATCTGTGACTCACTCACTCATACAAATCATTTCAAAATTATAACCAAAATATAATTAATTTAAGAGGAAACTTACATCAAGATAGTTTGACAATGGTTCTGGGGTAGGACCATTAACATTTTCTGTTAGTCGAAACTGATGCACATCAGTACCGGCTTCCTGCAAAGTTCTGCGTGCGGACTGGAACTTATACAGTGGAATCCTATGTTAAAAATTAAAGTACTTCATTTGTTAACTTATATGTTACATACACTGTCTCAAAGAGAGCATCAGGAATACTCTGGTTCTCCAGCTTGGGAGTTTGCTGAGGGACCAACAGCCGTTGCCTCAAGACACTAGTGTTACAAAATGTTACAAAGGGAAGAAATAAGGTTGAGAGTATGGATGAGATTCAACTGACTCGGGATAGAGTTACTTAGTACCCTGATGTGGCAGTACAGACTTGTATTGGAGGAGGTCCTCAGTCCCTCATTTTGTCAGGACATCAGTTATCGTGACCAAGGCTTCTCATGGCTTTCTTCAGTCCCTTCAGGCAAATGCTCGGATAGTATCTCAATCAGGCCATGACTACTTCCTTCCAAATCCTTTCCAATTCATTACTTGCCAATCATCCTATCATTTGAAGCCATACAGTCTAAGATACTGAGAGTTCATAAAAGAAAGGCAGAGTTCATTGGTGTGCTCTAACAAATATGATAAGCCTTCAGGTTCCATACCAAATAAGGAATCTCTTGACCAGCTAAATAACTGTCAACTTCCCAAGAAAAGCTCTGTTCCTTACAGCCAGTTATTAAACTCTTTTGGAACTTACGTAATGTGCAAACGTCCAAGTCCAATCAAAAACTGTTTTGCTTAACTTTCACTGACATATGACTGACATCACAATCATACTGCCAATGATAGCCAGCATAAATAATGGTGTGTGTGTGTGTGTGTGGAGAAATATGGTTGGGAAGCATTCAAGGCAGTAAGCCTGGCAAAGCAGCTGCTCCTGGTATTTGAAACTGGGACAGGCTCCTCACTTCATCAATTGCAACACAACACACATGCCAACTTCTGATGTGAGAACCATACTGGTCCTATTCTATATGATATCTTTAAACTTTTAATAATAACAGACTTAAACAACTTACACTAAACTAATTTGTATTTGAACTCAAAATCCGATGTACTTCTTGGGTTCATGAAAACGATAATATATGAGATACTGAAGTTCAGTAGTGAGACAATAAACTGTCATCAAATTTTGTATTAAATGTTTGTATGTTTGGAAACTGCTGACATGGAGAGTAACAGAATGAAGTTTTAAATTTTAATATTGGAAATCTAGTAGAGATTTCACACTGAGATAGACTTCCCCTCTACATAACCATTCTATTCCAAATTTTAGTTCACTTCCATATTTAGAAAATGGCTTCTGATGGACTGCAAATATTATTATCCCTTCAAGAAGTTTTAATATTACATTCTGTTCATTCACCATGGGTCTCCTCCAATTTTTCTCTGTACAAGCTGCAAGTTTAGAGAAAAACTTTCCTATTCTCAAGCTATATGGTACTTCCATGGGCACAAACAAGAACAGATAGTGGGAATGACATCACTGAATATCAATATCCACACAGCAAGAATGAGCTTATGTCACTTCCTGAATGCAAAAATGTGACTGATTACTCTTTACTTACAAATTATAGCTTGTATTTATCTGTTCTTAATTAACATAATTTATAGTAAGCTCAATTCTAGTGAACGGTTACAGTTTATCATAAACAAATTAATCAATTAATAAAATACTTGTTACAAAAAGTGACTGACTCAATAATATATTGATAATATGGAAGTGGTGATTCAGAGGCACTGAAATGATGACTAGGCACTACTGTATCTTATGTTACATGCAAATGAGTCCATCCCTTTAAAGACAACATAAAAATATAACTACTAGACAATTTATGCCACAATTGTGTTCCACAACAAAAACCACACATGGTGAAATTGTTATGGTAGCAGAGCGTGGTTCCGATCCACGGACCTCTGTTGCTTTCTTATTCCATGACCTAGTGGCTTGTTTCAGTCCGTAAACCGATTTTCTTAATTTGCAAACTTTATTAGACTCTGCCTTAATGTCATATCCTTCAGGAAGCTCCATATATATAACTTCTTCAAGATCTCCATTTAAAAATGCGGTACAGACATCAAGGTGGTCCATGTTCCAATCATGCTTTGCAGCTAAAGCAAATAACAATCGCATTGAAGAATGTTTCACCACGAGAGCGAAGTTTCAAAACAGTCTATTCCTTCTGTTTGGCTACAACCTTTCACCACTAAACGTGCTCTGTGACATGCGACATTTCCTTCAGCATCTCGTTTAATTTTGAAGACCCATTTTGATTTCACTACTGGCTTATATGATGGTCTATCCACTATTGTCCATGCTTTGTTCATTTGAAAGGCCTTTAATTCCTTCTTAATGGCTTCTTCCCATTTAGATTTATCGGAGCTTGACAGTGCCTCTTCATATGTGACTGGTTCTGATTCCTCATCTTTATGCATGGCTAAGTAAGTAACAATTGCATAAACTGAACATAAGGGAATACTGTACTTAAAGTTTCCTTATTAACCCAGAGGGCCAGAATGAACAGAACTGGTTGCACAGCTGAGCCAAATTTTACCATCTCCCCTTGCATTCCTCCTCTGCCAATCACACAACTCTTTACTCCCCTTTCTATCTTCTCCTTCCCCCCCTCTCTCATTTGGCCAGCAAGCAGTTGGCTTTAAATTGAGTTCTATTAATTGAAATCAGCCTAACTAGTTAAGTGCCACACAATGAAACTGCATTTTTTGACCTTGCATATAGCAAGGAGTACTTGCACTATACATATGTATAACATTTCAGTTCTCACTCTGTGTAATGGTCTGACAATGGCAATAAACACGTGGACTGCCAAGAAAAAGAAAGAAAACGTTCCTTCTACTGAACTCTAAAACCTAACGAAATACACATATAAAAACCTTGAAAAGTTTGAATTTTAATTGTTCGTACATCTCCCTACCTTACATTTTTATACAAATTATTTTATCAAATGTTTTCTTTTCCCCTTAACCTTAGGAATGAAAGCTATGATTTTCTAGCAAATAAGCATATGCAAGAAGTGCAACCGCTGATTCATCATGAGTCAAGTAACTATTTGTAATCTATAAGAAAGATGATTCACAATACAAGAATCAACAGTCCATTCTTCATTTTCAGCTGAGTATTTGTGAACTGTATGTCCTAAGATGCAGTTCCTAACAGCAATGTAACTGAAACTGCTTCTTCTAGAGGTAAGACCATGCAAAATTTCAAGCTTCAGCACTAAATAACTGCCCCCACTTCAAAATATGCATGGCTGGCATTATTTGGAATACATGGAGTAAACATCATCTAATGGCAAGGACTTCTTACTATTTTAAGGAAACTGCCAACTGGTTGAGATGTTACTAAAGACAAATTCAGATATGAGAATGTTATTTCCTTATAGAAATGTGATCTCACAAACCTTCCTCTCCATTTGGATAAGGCAGATATGATACAGATTAAATTCTTGAGAAACAAGTCAGGACATATTCAAATTGAAAATAAATGTCTACTGCAGAAAAGTATCTTGGTTTATAATCAGGTAAGCTCTCCCTGTGCCTTGGCACCAAGCATACAGAGGGCATGGATGTAATGCTACATGTATTAATAACCTTGACATTAGATGAAAGTGGGTACTTTACAGACAAGAAGACTGAATGGGCTCAAAGTTCATCTGGATATGGCAGCCAAGAGAAAAATCTATGAACCTGCTGCATCTAGAATCCCAGTCACCCAGCCTGTGCCTAGGTCACTTTACTGAACTATCTGAACTTCACATATATTAGCACCATCTAATCTAAGTGCTGAATATCAGTATAGTATGGCAGATAAAAAAAACTGTACATCATTTGAAAGCAATGTCTTTCATTCTAGAAGTTTGTAAAGTAAAGGATACAAAGACTATAGAAGCTAAAAATTTACTGAACTGCTTAACTTTGGCAGATTTTACAGCTACAGAGAAAAAACTACTAAGTAATCGTTTTCTGTTATTAGGAGAATAGTGAACTGTGAAATGCTTCCTGTAAGGAAGAAACAGTTGTGTCAGTGGACGGTATGACTGGTGTTGGTATAAACAGTGTTCCCACTTCAGAATGTCTACAATAACCCTGAAGCACATAATGATTTTTACATACTTCAGTTCTCAATAGCAATCACACCATCATGCTGGCAATCATAAGAACTGACATTTTTGTCTCCTTCTTTGTGCCAAGATTGATTCTTTTCTACACTTACACAAATCAATTTAATTTTCTTGTCCTGCTATCTTTAACAAAATTAGAATATTCAGTAAATTATTTTTCCTGTGAGTTCTTAAATGTAATTTTGGTTTCAAAATTATAATGTCATGTGTAATACTCTTTTGTAAGGCATATGTTAAAATATTTTTCATTTTCTTTCCATGCTTATGTTCAGAGTTCTGATAAAGTGAGTGTGATGTGGGTTTGGTCAAGTAAAAATAATCTTGTGAGTACAGGTGCTACTGTTCTGTAATTTTAATCCCTGAACGACATAAAACAAAGCAGGCACTTCTGTACAATTCTGCAGCAAAGTATGGTGTACAATATTATTTCAGTATTTAAGAGAACTGAATGATCCTGAAAATTGTCGAGCCAAAGTCTGGGTAAAGAAAACTTCATGGCACTGCTCCACCGAACACATTTATATTTATATTTTCCACTAGTCCATGCAGATTCTCAGATCAAAATTTCAAAGACAGTGATGCATTCCCTCTTGTCTTCAAAATTCAAAGTAAACTGTACCTCAGTTGCAATACCAGTTACAGGGTAAATGAATCTGTGTTAAAAATATTGAAGTAAGATAATGGAGAGCAGAAGGCTACATAAACTTCATAACTGGGGATTTTATATCCTGTTTGTACACTAGTATTACTTACATGGAAAATAATGAAAATTCAGTATTCATGTGACAGTATTAAAACTTCTGAAGTAACAGAAGAATTTTAAATTTACGGACTTTTCAGAATATATTAATCCTCAAATAAATGTAGGCAGCATCAAGTCAGAGGCATTTTCACATACACCTGTCTCTACAGGCTAAAGTAGCATAGTTAGTATAGCAACTGGCTATGGGCTGGACAACCAAGGGGTTGAAGTTTGAGTCCCTGCAGAGTGAAGTATTTTCTCTTCTCCAAGTCATCTAGACTGACTCTGGGGTCCACCCAACCTCCTATACAATGGGTACTGGAGGCTCTTTCCCTGGGGGTAAAGCTGTCAGGGCATGAAGCTGACTACTCACCTCCAACTTGTGCAAAGGTAAAAAAAATGTGGGTCCATATATCCACTCCCCACACGCCTTCATGGCATAGTGCTTAAACAGTTAAGCACAGGGACTTTACATTTTTACCTTTACCTGTCTCTACATTCAGTTTAACATTACTAAAATTAACAGTTTCAACCAAACAGGCTGCATTACTGAATTTGGAATTCCATTACAATAAAAGTACTATTTTAAAATACAGATGTCTAAATTATTTAACACAGCTACCATCTGTCTCCCCATGTTTATCTCCAATACTAACGAACAACTGCCAAACAAACAGGAATTGGTAGTCTACTCCAAAGATGTTGGCCATATTTAATTTTGGACTGCACTGGTACTTACATGGTGCCCAAACCTAACTTATTAAACTTGGCATAAGACAAGCAAAATAAGACTTAATATTATACTATCGTGTTCCTATCAGCAGAATTGTATATTGGCTCCACATTCCATATTTGTATCCTTTAATTTTGTACAGGAGTCTGGCACAAAATGCATATGACTGCATGAATAAAAGTAATTTGTGAGAGACTTGGGGTTATCACAGTAACACCTATGAAGAGTACTATCTTCAAGTAACAAGCAGTTTGCTGCTGCATGCTTGGCTCTGTCTTCAGCCCTGATGATGGAAACAGTAAGTTCATCCAAAATGTCAGCTAAATGTTACCAAACTCCATGGTGTCTCATATCCTCTTTAAAATTTATCTACATTTCCAGCAAATGAACACTGGGACCACAAATGAATACAAATTCGCAAAGAAAGCATTTGTAAGACATCTTTATTCCCTACATGAACACTCTTTAAAATAATCCACCACAACTATATATAACTTCATTACGTAGTAGTAGTAGTAGTAGTAGTAGTAGTAAATACGGCTCAGCTTGGTATATATAGGGACGTAATAGACGGCTGGGGTTCGATTCCCGGCAGGGGCAAGAGATTTTTCTCTTCTCTAGAGCGTACAGACCGGCTCTAGGGGACTACCCAGCCTCCCATCCAACTGGTGTCGGGGGATTTCCTCCGGGGCAAGGCGGCCAGGGCATGTACCTAACCATTCACCTCCATCAAGTGCTGAGGTCAAGGTGGAGCTGTACGTCTACTTCCCCATACGTCTCCATGGCGTTGTGCTTAATTACAGCAAAGGAACAAATTTACCTTTACTTTTTTTTACTACTACTAATGATAATAAGAAAGTGCGTAATAAGCCGAAAAATACAACTAACCGAACAAATGCACTACTGCAAGATGCCACAAAAAGAACAAATAATCCTGTACGTATCATCTTTTTCTCAGACGAACACAGATACCATACAACCAGCACTTTATAAACGTTAACCGGTAAGTTCTCCACACAGACTACACCTAAACACACAGTCTATGCGGTCTATGCAGTCGATGACACGAAGTCATGAGACTGGCCCCGGAATGAGCATTACAAACAATATAACAAATATCTAGGCCATCTAGGCGATCTAGCCTATCTAGCTCAATCTAGCTACACAACATACTCTTTAGCAGTAGGTTAGGGAATGGTCAGAAGTTGGACCACAGGTACAGACATGGAAAATAATATTTACACAGTGTCGACTTTATTTCGAGTTTTAAATGTTAACATAAGTGTCAATTTGGTCACTTACCGATCATGTTAAGTGACTAATTAGGAACCAGCAGAAAATGATGCAATCGAGCTAAGAGAGATACTGACCTGTCAGGGCAGTTGAAAATAGTGTGATAATTATCCTGACGATCGCCAAAACGCCAATGAATTATTTCCAAGGCGTCGTTGTTAAAGTCGTATTAGTTCACCATAGGCTATTACAATTGACTGACTGACCTGGTGCAATTAGGCGATTCAGTTTCATCTGTAGGCTTCTTGAAGTATTTTATTCGCATCTTACACCAAATCATATTTTACTAAAGCGAAATTTTATGTTTCATTCCTTTCTTCTTCTTCTTCCTTGCACACTCATATTCATGGCTGAAAAAAGGGAAGATGAGGATACATGCTGACCGCAAGTTTTAAAGTGACTTACTTTAAAGGAGCTATTGTCACTGCCATAAGATATCATAACCATTGTTCCCAACAATGATACGTGTAGGAAATAATTTTGGAACATGCTGTAACAATTTACATTACAAGACATGGTGGTCATTCCCTTGGGAATTTCTGCTAATGTTGGAGCATCTGATTCTCTTCCTGAGCGTTTATCTAGTTCTGAAAAGCTATTTCTACTTTGCTCCACTCCTGCAATTTAATGCTCTCACAAAATCGCCAGTTTAAAAGGGAACATAACAAAGCCTGCTGCATACAATAAATGATGCATTAAAAAAAGAAAAAGGCAGTATGTGAACATCTGCCTGTCAACATACTGGCCAAATATCTGAGTACGTATCGTTGAACATATTTTCTTCAAATAGTAGACGTTCACTGGAAGTTGCCCAACAATCCTGATTTTTAGCCATATTTATTCATAACAAAACCAAGTTTACATAAGGCCATAAAGGAGCTTAATGAATCCCATAAACTGTTTCACTGAAGTTGTTCAATTTCTGCATGGAAGACTACCATCAGGATTTGATGGCCAGTTTAGTTTTTGGCCATATCTATGCATACTGAAGCCTAATTTACCTACAGCCATAATGAACACTTACATGTATGCCTTAAATTGTTTCGCAGATCTTGTGAAATTTGACGACAGACTTTCACAAAAAAATTGTCGCGTGATTCAGATTTTCATCCATACTGAACCATAATAAAGCCTAATTTGCGAAAGGCATGATAACTTGAATTTTCCACCTATCTCTTCTAGTGGTCAGTTTAACATCAATGCCTGTTTTACACCATGGGAAAGTTTCCACCGTTCATTAGATGATTGGCCCATTTTTGTAGTCACAACATCAGCATAGCTGAGTGTTACATGTTGGTTTCTTGCTTGGCTTGCCCTTCTACCCTGAAGATGGAGGTGACAAGTTCCTCCGGAATGTCAGTTGTCTTTAAACAGATTACATTATATTCCTTATATTCCAGAGGATAGTATTTTCCATACCCACAACTGTGAGAATCAAGAATCCTAAATATTTTTCCTTTGCTAAATTAATGTGAGAAGAATTATGCTTATTATTAAGATACTAGCTTTGGGAGAGCACATATTTACAAATTATCGAGATGATGATTCATTCATAAGCCCCTGCAAGATAAGGAAAAGCCTACCCCATTCCATAACTTACACTCTTGACGTAACAACTCGGAGAATGGCGAGTCAGTATTTTGGCCATTACTGTTTTCATAGACATGGTAAAACACCACCAATTAATGAAATTTAGCCACAAAGTGTGCAGAACTTTGTTGCCCACTGTTTAGTACATGTTTCACATGTCTTCTTGCTTAACCTAACAACTGGAAACAAAACTGTTTGAGACACTTCTGCGACATCTTGAACATTATTATGGGGTCAGGTGTGGGCCCAGAAATAAAACATATACCCATGAAGATACATACACTTTAGTGTCCACTGTTAGTTACCTGCTATATTTGCCATTTTGACTATCCTAACAGCCCAATACAAAACTGTTACTTTGAGCCATGAAGAATCTGGATATTTGGAAATCCAAGAAGGTCGCTAACATGCCATGGATAGTAAAGTGTTACCATTTTTGTGTCTGTTTCTTTGACTTCTGGTCCTGTATTGCAGCTATGAAAGTTTGTTCAAAACAATGGCCATTTTGAGATATACTTAAATCATTTGACATTTTTGGTGCATGTATATTTCGCCCCTATATTCATGGTAACAGATTAAGGCAGCTGGTTCATCCAAGACATTGGAAACCACTAACAAGGGCATGAGTGCCAACTTTAAAAATCTCTGATATTTCACTTCTAGGTGTTTACTTTGTGAGATTACTACATTAATGCAAGGCTTCCCTATGTCAGAACAATCATAACTGTGTATACCTGAAACAGTACATCTTATTTCTGGAGGAAACTGCTGCCTCCACCTTCCAGTTATACCCTAATGTCATGACCCAGAAGGCCACAATCTAAATTTTTACTGCTGCGAAGATATTCTACATAGGTATACTAAGTATGTTTCTAATGCAACTTTCAGTTTCTATCACCTTCACTGGTATTGTAGTAATGTGTCAATGACAAAATAACCACTGCAACAATATTATGAATTTCACAGCACATATCACACAAATGAAAACATAACAGAGTACGTACTTAAAATCTGAAACAACTAATTATAATTCATAAACTTTAATCATTATTACAAAATNATTAATGCAAGGCTTCCCTATGTCAGAACAATCATAACTGTGTATACCTGAAACAGTACATCTTATTTTTGGAGGAAACTGCTGCCTCCACCTTCCAGTTATACCCTAATGTCATGACCCAGAAGGCCACAATCTAAATTTTTACTGCTGCGAAGATATTCTACATAGGTATACTAAGTATGTTTCTAATGCAACTTTCAGTTTCTATCACCTTCACTGGTATTGTAGTAATGTGTCAATGAAAAAAAAACCACTGCAACAATATTATGAATTGCACAGCACATATCACACAAATGAAAACATAACAGAGTATGTACTTAAAATCTGAAACAACCAATTATAATTCATAAATTTTAATCATTATTACAAAACATGAGACATAATACTGTTTAAAACGCTGTTTATCAGCATCAAATGCTCCATCAGAAAAACTGTCGTTTTTAATACAAACTGCTGAATGGATGGATATCAATGATGTCTTGGAATATGATAATGGTAGTACTGAAACAGCAGACAATTATAAATTCTTCTATGGAAAAAAGCATGTTAAACATCATTTAGGAATGGGCTTTTTCATACATAAGAAAGATTTGTTAGTAACAGGATGTCACATAAATACTAAGAGGTCATTGATTGGCATTATATTATTATTCTGAATCTGAATGCTCCAACTGAGCAGGTTTTAATGATAGTGAAGTTCAAATTGTGGTCTTCTGGGTTGTAACATTGTGTGGTTTTATAGTTGGATACCAATGTTTCAGCGGTACATACTACATACATCTATGGGGCTGCAGTGCGTGGGGTAAAGATGTGGTCAGGTGATAGAGGCAGGTTACAAGGAAAGTGGTCAATCAGATCTATATGCATGGATAAGCAGCTTCTTGCCCTTGCATTTCCTGATCACTGTTTCCTATTGGCCAAGACTGGACTTGTATCTCCTTCCCCCTCACATGAGACTGCCCCTCCTTGCAGCCTGCTTACTCGTATATCTTCATCTCACACATTTTGACTATGAAGATGCAGGCCATATGCTCTTCCAAAATTTTGGTACCTACCTATAAAGTCACATGGTGTCACAACCCAGGAGACCACAACCTGAGCATAAAAATGATAGGAAAGACAGCTTTTATTAGGAACCAGAGAGCACATGTGACTAATTCAATATGTATCACACACAATTTGGCTAAGAAATTTCAAGGAAAAAGTAGGAAGAAAGATATTTTGAAACTGATAATTAGGGATGGGAGTTTTACATATATAAATTGCCAGTCGACACACACATAACATTCTAACATTGCAAGAGAAACATATGCTTGGACTTCTCATGATGGGAAGACACAATCAGTTTGACCAAATCTTGAAACAAGATGATACTTAATTATAACTGATGTTCACTCCTTATAGGGGCTGACTGTGATACTGACCACTATCTGGTGTATGCAAAAGTTGGGAGACTAAAACAAGGAAATGAGGAAAACAAAAGTCTGATAAGGGAAGATTTACTATTTTCAAGAAGCTAAAGAGTGTGTAATATGAATTTATGGAAAATATTAAAATTTAAATTCAACGGATACCAGGGCTATGCTACAAGCTGGAAAGTTNATGCATGGATAAGCAGCTTCTTGCCCTTGCATTTCCTGATCACTGTTTCCTATTGGCCAAGACTGGACTTGTATCTCCTTCCCCCTCACATGAGACTGCCCCTCCTTGCAGCCTGCTTACTCGTATATCTTCATCTCACACATTTTGACTATGAAGATGCAGGCCATATGCTCTTCCAAAATTTTGGTACCTACCTATAAAGTCACATGGTGTCACAACCCAGGAGACCACAACCTGAGCATAAAAATGATAGGAAAGACAGCTTTTATTAGGAACCAGAGAGCACATGTGACTAATTCAATATGTATCACACACAATTTGGCTAAGAAATTTCAAGGAAAAAGTAGGAAGAAAGATATTTTGAAACTGATAATTAGGGATGGGAGTTTTACATATATAAATTGCCAGTCGACACACACAAAACATTCTAACATTGCAAGAGAAACATATGCTTGGACTTCTCATGATGGGAAGACACAATCAGTTTGACCAAATCTTGAAACAAGATGATACTTAATTATAACTGATGTTCACTCCTTATAGGGGCTGACTGTGATACTGACCACTATCTGGTGTATGCAAAAGTTGGGAGACTAAAACAAGGAAATGAGGAAAACAAAAGTCTGATAAGGGAAGATTTACTATTTTCAAGAAGCTAAAGAGTGTGTAATATGAATTTATGGAAAATATTAAAATTTAAATTCAACGGATACCAGGGCTATGCTACAACCTGGAAAGTTGCAGGTTCAAGTCCCGATGAGATCATTGGATTTTTTCAGTTGACCTAATCCTTCCAGCCGCACTAGGCCCTCGGGTTTACTCAGCATCTAACAGAAATGAGTACCAAGAATTAATTAAATAATTTTCCTGGGGAGTACAGCGCGGCCGGCACATAAGGCTGACAACCTTACCGTCATCTTTGAGCCGATTGTCTAGATAATGCGGGACCCTCAACATCTCACAAACCTGTGGGCCTTCAAGGCCTGGTACAGGGACAGCTTTACTTTACTTTTTTACCAGTTGTTGAAGCAAGTGATATAATACAGCAAAGAGAGTAGGTACATGTTCTGCTTTGAGATCTTGCAAAAACTTTAACTGGATGACCCACTCACTGCGAAGGTTGTTTAATGATGAAAATTCAGATTTATATGGCCACATCAATTACCACAATGTTAATATATGGGAACTCAAAATCTGCATGCTGTTTTGGAACATGTGACAGCCTTAAAACTTCTTTTGTGCATTGTCAGGAGCAAAGATTTCTAGACCATTCCCTATCACTGAAAGATGAGAATTGGCTGTATTTGACTGGAAATGTTTGAGCAGTTCATTATTCCCATCCTACAAGACCAATGACACTGGAAACAATACAGCAGCATGATGGCCTCCTCCACACTTCCACAAACCTGTCAAGAGTGTGCCTGGATACTGAGTCACCACAGATATTGAGAGTTATGGGGACTTACATAGACTTTTCAGTCATTGTAAATACATTTTCATATATTTGTTGTAAGACAAATACATACACTTCAGGACTAGAAACACATTTCACAAACATCCTGTATTATATGAACAAAATTCTGTACTGTACTGCACATGAAAATTGCAAAATAATGTGATGCAATATGGTGATTTGAGAATAGGGTAACAATATAAAAAGGGATTTGTTGGTATCAAGTGTCAAAGGATGGCTGGAATTATTTAAAAATAACTTTCAAATATTTTCACTAAACCTTGTTTTAATGAAATTACATACACTTAACACAATGTCTTCATCAAATATCTACAATTTGCCCCATTCCAATATGACTGGTATTTTGCAAAAGTCTGTACCCCAACATGACAGGCATGTGTTGACAAAAGTAAGAACAGTAACCACCACACTTACTTCAAAATTCATTATAATATACAATCCTGCTGCATTCTTAACGTAAGTTTCTTCGCAGTCCTCGCAGATTAACATGTTTCTTGCTCTCAAAAACGGAGTTCAAATCAATTGTGAGTTAAAAATATAAAACAAACACATTTTGTTTCTTCACTGTAATTTCTACAACCCACAATTAAACTCCTAGTTATACTGAAAGTCTGTTAAGTTTACCACTAAACCAGAATCTGATGCACTTTACACATGACAAAATAACAGAGAACAGAAAGAAAGAAAGAAAAAACTTCCTATCCATAGAAAATTAAGCCACGTGGAATCATACCATCCTTGTTGAGATAAAATGTAATAGCCACAGACCTGTCAATTTTCTCATTTTCCATTACAATGTCTGTATCTGACTTAATATTTTAGATACAATTTCATGTATAAATACTAAACAAGCAAAATTCACAAATTATTTGTTGAGGAGATGATGGCAAATTTCATCCATTTTGCATTCAAGTATTAAGCTGGTATAAAATAATCCCAGAATGGGTCACAAACATGTAGAATAAAATGTTTAAATAATAATGTAATTTTATGTACACCTCTGGAATACTTATAAACATGATAACTCAAATCCCGATATATAATCATATCTTTGTATAGCCGAAGAAAATTAAGCACAGTTATTATTCTCTTTTATGTACAAATTCTGTGAAGTAAAATTTCTGCAGACTATGCAGTTTGTAGACTGCTGAACAGATGAAAGATCAGAAGTACAAAATTCTTCAGAGCAGAACTGAGTGGGGATGATGAAGACCTACTTACCAGGATTTGCACACTAGGATCAGCTCCACATTGTTGTTTTGTTCCTAGAAAAACATGTCTCATCAGTACCCATTATATCACATATATGTTCCATTTTGCACTGGACTGCAAAACTTCTTTAATATACAGGGCCATTAAAATTGTTGCACGCCATTTCAAACATTGTACAAAAGCCATAACTGACAGAACGATAACACAAAGAACATATACACGTGATACATTCAAGTTTTGGAATGCCATATCATCACAATGCTCAGATGCACCATTTGCCAAAAAATTACCAAACAAGGGGAAGGAACTAGGTGACCATGGCATTAGGGTATCAAACAGCCACATGCTTCTGTCCAGCAGGTTAAGTATTTAGCATGCATTTTGTCATGAGCAAAGGTTAATGACCCCTTTTTTTGTTTACAAAGAGAAAAAACCGCTGGTAGCCCATATTTAGAGATAATGGAAAATTGGATGTCACAGTTGTTGACCGCCACTGTGGTCTAGTGGTCAGAGATCCTGGCTACAGATTCAGAGGTCCCAGGTTCTACTAGATTTTCTGAGAAGCAGTGGGTCTGCAACAGGGTCCAATCAGCCTTGTGAGGATAACTGAGGAGCTATTTCAAGGAAATAGTGGCTCCGGTCTAGAAAACTGAGATCAATGGCCGTGGGGATCTGTTGCGCTGATCACGTGACACCCTCTATCCACAAAAGTTGGCACTAACTTCGCCGACAAGCAGTGATCACTCGGTTGGTATTTGCGGACTACAGGCCACGGGGGGGTCGGAGTTGTCGGACAATTTCCCACATTTTCTGGTTCCAACAGGAAAGAATGTCGCCACAATGGCAATTGGACAGTTGTGGTTACCTTGATGAAATGCTATTTAGGACCCAGCACTTCCATGTGTAAGAGCTCATGGGCCGTAGTCGAGGTGACAGTATTTGAGACTTTGCCCACAAAACATTGATTTCTTCAGTGGTGAAATATCCACTGCTTAT
>NW_019743148.1:1072322-1075599 GCF_002891405.2 Cryptotermes secundus | reverse complement strand
AGGTTTCATTTCTGGTAACAGAACTTCTGCCATATACAAATATTATGTTTCTGGACATTTGACTTTTAATAAGTTTGTCTATAATGTAATTCATTCATCTGCACTGTGCTGTGTCTGTAACTGGCCTTGCGGCTGTTGACTTGGCACATTAATAATAAAGAATTGAATTATTCATCCTTTTTTTAATCTAAAACACTGTCCTTTTTTTAAATACCAGGTTATTGTCCAGAAACATATTATTTGTATTAACGTTTAACTATGGACTTATAAAATGCTGGGAGCCCTCTGCGGCCGGTATTTAAATCGCCCTAATTAATTAACATTGCAAACTTTCAAGAAAAAATACACATTTTCTGTTCTATGCAACATAGAAATNTCTCGAAGCAGTCCACCGCACACAGAGCGACACCACCCCTTTTACAATATTTCTTATTTATTTCTTAATTAATAAAACACATGACATCTTTGTTTCCTTTTGGTTGGCCAGTGTTGTGAATATTTCACCTCCAGTTAACTCAGATGGACCCCCTGATAACTTTGGTCTTCCCCGTGAAATGCCACTGACCGTGATATTCGCCTTGTGTGATTGAAAAATCATCTTGGGGGAAGGGGGTTTCTAGCAAAATCAAATAAATTATATATTGACAAAGCGACACTCTCACCTGTTGGTAATACTCGCAAAATAGTGATGCAAAGTTATTATAATACCAGTTGAAAAGAGTGCCAGGCCAACACTGATACTGAAAGTCGCAGTGGCGAAGACGCCTTTTACTCACAAAGTATACTGGTTCAGTGGGTTTATACCTCTTCCAAGACGCAAAATAAAAATGATATATAAAGAAATATATGACAGTCTAACTGTGACTTTTTAACCGATAAAGAAATATTAGATAATCCGTCACTGACTTCCTAACTGATAATTCGTCAATGAAAACCAATCCTTGCATATGTCACACTTCCTTGAAGGCTCTGGAAGCACTCACATGCAAGCACAGAAGAATATTTCCTTATCAGTTCTCGAAACAAAGCTGGGCTATATTTGGCTGACCAGGTCATAAACAGCCATATCTAAACATAAATAGTATCAAAACCAGTATTGTGATAAATGATTTCTTTGTTCAGAGCTAAGGAATGAACCACTGACATGATCTCACGTAGGTTTGTTTTGGTTTCAAACCCAAGGTCAAACTGTCAGCACTCCCAAAGAGTGCATGTGTCCTGCGTCATATATATCTCATTCGGCCAACTCTGGCTTCTGCTTGCGTCATATATATGTGAAAGGTTAATGTATCACTTTCACAAACCTTTATACCTCATTTTCTGTCATATACCCATCAACTCCAGACAGCCAAGTCCTTCTTAACATGATGATACATATGGCTGGTTAAAACTTACGGGTAGTTCTGACACTTTAACACTCCATGATTATCTGAATTATTTTAATTACTGCAATTCTTTTTCTAAGAGTTTTATCTTCTAGGATAAAATGCCATATAGTCTGGTGAAAACTGGTCAACATTCTGGAGGAATGTATCACCTCCACCTTTGACCCTGTACATGGAGGCGATGTGCTCCTCCAAAACGTTGGTTTTCAGCAAAATATATGGCATTATATTCCAGAAGACAGAACTCTTCATAGCCACTGCTATGAGAACCTCAAATCCACCATTCTAAGATTCTACATCACTACAGCAAAGATTGATATATTTTATGCAGAGTGCTAAGAACATGAAGTTTCTGGCAAAAAAAGAATCACACCAAGCTGTGCAATTCCCACAATAAAAATATGCTGTAAATGAGAAACAGAAATGGCTAAGAATCAGGCCAAGTGGGTGCCAGCTACTTAATTACAGGTAACACATCTCCCTCCATTAAGAGAGTGTGATGGAACCAATTCTTTCAACCTAACAATGACCACTCCCTTAAGTCAATGTTTAAAAATAACTTATAGCTAACTAATTACCGCCATGCAGCGGAATCCTTCAGAAGCCACCAGTACCTCAGCTACTCAAAAATTTCCCAACATTTTATGGAACCTGAAGGTTCTTACCATATTTACAAGAGCCCTAAAATAATTTATAGCAGGAAAGCATAACAGAAGTGTATACAGAGCAGTGGACAATACCTCAGTCCCACAGCTGCTATAGGATGGTTTGAAATAAAGAGGTGCTTTAGCATCATTATATTGCAACAACTGGCCAGCTGGACCATTGGTATGTTATCACTATAGTGCAAAGCACAGCAATAAGCTTAATTATGACACTAGACAACTTTTAGGTATGGAGTCATGTACTTTTACACACAAATGATGATATTAGTTTGCAACCTTCTTCATATCTCAATTTACATTAATGTACTTACATTTTTGCCTTTCCTGCTATAGCATTCTTCTTCTTTACATATCTATATTTCTTGACATAAGCTTCAACAAGAGAGCTGATCTTGATGGGATTGATTTCGCCTGATCTATTATGGCATATCTGCAGAAAATAATATACATTTTCAGCAACTGGATTCTGAGGCACTAACTAACTACATGAAGAACACTGTCTAGCAGGAAGTAATAATGCCATGTAATCTGGTATATATTTACTATCATTTCAGAGAAACCTACTGCCTTCATATTGTGGGTAGTTCTACCTGGAGATGAAGGCAGCAAATTCCTTTAAATCTCACAAGTTATATAACTTTTAAATACATAGAGTGGGCACAAAGTTCTAGAAAATCTTACAGCTTTCAAACATCTTAAAATTTAATTTAATGATATCCCACCACCTTTGTGGTCAGAGTTCCTGGCTACAGATCCAGAGGTCTGGGTTCGATTCCCGGCACTACCAGATTTTCTGAGAAGTAGTGGGTCTGGAATGGGGTCCACTCAGCCTTGTGAGGATAATCAAGGAGCTATTTCAAGGAAATAGTGGCTCCAGTCTAGAAAACCGAAATTAATGGCCATGGGGATTTGTTGCGCTGAACATGCGACACCCTCTATCCATTACAAGTTGGCACTAACTTTGCTGACAAGGCTGCGTCATAGCTCAAGCGATTAGTCGCTGGCTTCCCACCACGGCGGCCTGGGTTCGTTCCTGGATCTGGTCAAGCGGGATTTGTGGTGGACAAAGTGGGGCTGGGGCGGGTCTTCTCTGAGTACTTCGGTTTCGCTTTCCAATCTTCATTCCACCAAATTCACCATCATCATAATCACGTGGGGCAGGCTACAATAGGCCAATCAGTGGCCGCTGTGGTGAGTGGACCCAGTTGGACTCCAGCCCCCACTAAA
>NW_019743148.1:1032313-1069789 GCF_002891405.2 Cryptotermes secundus | reverse complement strand
GGGGGGGGACAAACTGAAGTGTAAAACAAAAGTTAGAATTGACTGAAAAATTAGAATTTGGAGCATCTGTCACAAGCGTTTGTGAGGAACACAAACATTCGGCAACATTAGACATCCCCCCCCCCAGTGAGTCCGTTAAATTGACAATACACTGTATGTACTTTCTTGCATGTAATGTGACATGTCCCATGTGAAAAAGCTGAAATAATTATGTCTAAGAACTCAATCGAATAGTGGGGAACATAAATATTGCATAACAATAACAGATATTATGGATAATTGCTTGTGTATTCATTCTAACATGTGAACTCTGCACACAACACTTAGTGAGAAAAGAGTGCTTAACAAACTCCATACAGTTTATGCAGAAGACAATGTATCTATGTATTCCGAACTCTCGCAGAAGTAGAAGAATTAAGTAAAAGTTTCTGGAGATAATGCATGAATGTGGAGATGGAAGAAGGAAAAAGAAAAGAAGATAAGAGAGGAGAGGGGTAATGGAGAGATTTCATTTTTGGCATGAATAAAACACTATGACAGGTTTCTCAATCAGGGGCCCACAAATTCTTTGTCATGGATTCTCAAAGCCTCTTCCAACAGTTACGTGTACCATTTTTTAAATCTGTATGAATTTTATGATAATGGTATAAACAATACAGATGTTGGATTTGAGGTTCTCACAGCAGTGGCACTATGAAGAGTTCTATCTTCTGAGTTACAACACTGTGAAGTCTGACAAAAGTTGCCTAACACAGTGAAGGAAAATAATGTCTCCATCTTCAGGGTTGAATAGTGAACCAAATAAGAAAACAGCATAAAGCAGGCAGCAAGCACAGTTGTACATTTCACTATATCACAGAAGATAGAACTATTTACTAGAGATGTTATGAAACAGAAAGAACAACTTCTAAAATTAAGTCATTCTGGGAAGTGACCCTGTGTAGTGTGATATACATACATATGGTAGAGTCATTAAGTTCGTGGAATGTGGTTTTATCACATCATATTACAAGGTATTCACATACACTTATACAGATCCACATCGGCCCTCAAAATAGTTGTCATTGGCCGCTATGAAAGTCTGCCAACGTTGATATAGCTGCCAAAAACATTGCTGAAACATATTGGCATGAAATTCCCGTACGGTGTCTCTTGTGGCAATGACCACCTCCTCGGACGACTGAAATCTACAACCACGTAGCTTTGCTTTCAAGTGGTGAAAGAGTAAGAAATCGCATGGTGCGAGATCAGGTGAGTATGGAGGGTATGGCAAAAAGGTGACCTGGTGCCTTGTCAGTTCCCCTTGGACAAGAACAGAGCGATGTGTAGGGGCGTTGTCGTGTAGCAACAGCCAGTTCTTCCTATGCCAAATGTTTCGCTAGGGGATTTGCCTAGTTTTTGGCAGAACTTGATGTTTGCCCGTTGTTCAAACTGCCACATTTTTTATTTATGCCACTTGCATTTAACTGCAGTTCACAATAGAGGTCGCAGTTCTACTTACACTCTTTGAACACAACTGCCTCTTGCTGTGACAAGAGGTGAACTGACAGGGCATCATATCATGCCTCAACCTATCTGCTGTAGTGCACTGCAACAATGCTTTGTGGCCATTCCACGAACTTATTCACTGTGGTAGTATACATATGTATGAACACTTTGGAGGAACCTGCTCTATCTTCAGGGTACAAGGACTGGTACCTATTTATCAAACTACAAAGCATCACATTCCAGAAGACTGTGACCTTAATATTCACCACTACGACAGTCTTAAATCTCACAGAGAAAGAACTATCAACATAACTGTGAGATCAGTGATCATAAAAACACAGATAAATAGTACCACAGATTATGCCTACATATACTTCAAGCTGTAGACATTTCAGACATAGAAAGCTTATTAGTCACATGCAAAGCAACTGGTACTGGCATAAAAATTTAAGCGTTTCATTCATCTGAACAAAACCCTTAACCAAAGCTTCAGTAAAACTGGAGAAAGGTGCATATATAGAGAGCAAATTGTCTTCCACGTTAAACAGTGTAACTGTGACTGAAAACATTAAGCAAGGGAGGGAGAGAAAGGTGAGGAAAACTGCCTTGAAAATAATTCTGCAAAACTGCATTTTTGTTGAAGTCAATATAAGGGGAGGGAGGATACAATTTATACAATTTATTTCAAAATAATTACATCAAAAAGTTCACATCAGGCAAAATATTTTATACTATCTTCCTTTTTCATGTACGATATGACTTTTCCCTTACATTTACATGCTTCCTTTTCCTTTTAGCAAGTACAGTATGTTCAAATATTTGATTCTGGAATGCTGAATAACAACAGATGCCAAAATGCCATTAAAACCAAGTAAATAATAATGAAATATGTGGCTAAATAAACATACTTTGCTTGTATCAAATGTAAATGCTATTCTGTAAATTATTTTTGAAAATGACCCTTTATAAAGAGTCAAATATTCTTTCCACTGGTTACTTTACTCCTTATGGTTCATTCTGGGCCCTACTGCTCCTTCTCCCTGTATCCATACCAGCTTTTTCTATTCTGACGTCAGGCAGCAGGTTCCTCTGAAATTCTGACAATGACCTATCAGACAATGAGGCATTACATTCCAGACAACCATAATCTCCATCAAAACTACACTGATATCTCAACAGCGATGGGCCTCTTTTCTTCCAGCACTGTTTGTCTGCTCAGTTATAAAGTTACTGACACATTATGAAGTAAAATCTTTTTAACATACAGCTTTATATTACCCAAATAAAAGGCACTGTGTTACTATTTGAAAAATCAATATTCAATTTACTCGTACATGCAATAAACAGAACTCTTGACACATACAAATTCTTGCTAATATTAAAATGAAAATTTCAGAGTTCTTAGAATAAAACAATTTTGAACATATGCCAGGAGTCAGTATGTATGTAAACTGTATTCTGCAAAAAGTAAAGAAGTTACACCCCTGTTTAGTGAAGTACCACAGTATGAAAACATATAAAAAGTGGAAATACAGCTCCACCAGCATTTTACACTTTGTACTAGATAGNTACTTGTGAAATTAAATCCAGGATTGCCATGGCAAAAGCTGCATTTAGCAAGAAGAAGAATCTTTTTACCAGCAAATTGGACTTAAATTTGAGGAAGAAACTAGTGAAATGCTACATTTGGAGCATAGCTCTGTATGGGGCTGAAACATGGACACTTAGGGCAGTAGATCAGAAACATCTGGAAAGTTTCGAAATGTGGTGTTGGAGAAGGATGGAGAAGATCAGTTGGACCGATTATGTAAGAAATGAAGAAGTGTTAATTACAGTCAGTGAGCAGAGGAATATCCTACACGAAATAAGAAAACGGAAGGCTAAATGGATTGGTCATGTTTTACGCAGAAACTGCCTTCTAAAAGAAGTTATTGAAGGAAAGACAGAGGGGGGGATAGAAGTGACAAGATGATGAGGAAGAAGACGTAAGAAGATGCTGGATGACCTTGGGGACAGAAGAGGATACTGTCATTTGAAGGAGAAAGCTCTAGATTGCATTAAGTGGAGGATTTGTTTTGGAAGAGACTGTGGACCTGTCGTCCGACAGATTACTGATGATGATGAAAGGTGAGTAGTCAGCTTCACTCCCCAACCGCTTTAACAACCTTCCCCAAAGGGAAAACAGCTCCTGGTACCTACTCGATAGGAGGCTGGGCAGGCCTCACGTGTTGAGCCCATAGCCAAGGTGTTATACTGATTGGCCATCAAAATTTCATTACTTCTTTCAGAGGGGGGTGTGGGACCAGTTCTGATGCCATGCACAATCCATGTACAGCATGTATACCATCCAGCATCTCTAGAAACTGGACATATGAAGCAAGGAAACATGGCAAACATACCTATGTTAACACCTTCCTTTTAGAAAGATTATCTTCGTTTACAGATATAGATATATCACTTAAATTCCATATCTGGCCACCAGACTGTAAACTAAAATGTCCTCCCAATTTATAGGCATACAACCATACAAGACGTTCTTGGAAGAGCTCATGGTGCCTACTTTCCTTCAATATATATTCGTATACAATGCATTTCCATGGCAATGAATATGCATACAAAAGAAGAACTTGTTTCTAAGCAACAGATCAGTAAACACACGACAACAGGGGTTGTTGGAAATGGTGTTTTCTGTTCAGTCCATGTAAAGAGGTTATAATGAAAAGTTTAGCTGAGGAGAATTGAGTCAAGTTCCGGAGTTGGCAGCTGCAGCAGAGAATTGAGAGTTGGCAGTCAAAGGTGATACAGAATAATGGCAGGAAAGGAATTAGGCTTTGCAAAGAAGATTTCATGCGTGATTTGAAGTTACAGTGAGATTGTTATGAATCCGTTGCCAGGAAAAGACGAGTGGAGAGTGTAACAGACTGAGGGCACTAGTGTGTGTAACAGTGACCTGTAAAATGTGGGAATAGTGATAGCGCTGTAATTGCCTGCAGTTCCAAGAGGAGTGGATAAGGTGTCAATAAATCCAATCATCCAATCCAAAATCCATCTATAAGTCATACGCACACCCCTACACAAGAATGAATGAATGAATGAATGAATGGACTCTGTGGCCTGTAGTCCGCAAGCAAACTATACCGACTGTGCAACTGCTGCTTGTCGGCGAAGTTAATGCCAACTTTTGCAGACAGAGGGTGTTGCATGGTCAGCGCAATGGATCCCCATGGCGGTTAACCCACCTACACATGGCAATATAAAATACACAGGTACGCTTATAATTTAAATTCTATATGATTTCACATGCCTAGCTCCAAATGTATATTAGCTCTCATCACAATGGAAGCCAAACACCAATTTAGTACAGCTCTAACACTGCTGTTTCACACAATTATATCAACAACAAACAGAAGATTAAAAATAATATAAGGTTTACCTTTGTTCAGATGATGCCTGTCTTTTTAACACAAACTGACAAGATTTTCCAATTCTTTGTTAATGTCATGTCAGTCACTAACTTCAGTCAATTTAAAAAAACTGATTGTAAGTAAAACATTAATACCGAACATTTCACAGTTTGCATAAAAATTTAAATGACAGCAACTCTGAAATTCAAGCTAAATAAATTAATAATTTATGGACCCTAAGAGGAAATTACTACGATCAAAACAACTGCATTTTACTATTCTTGGATGACTAAAAAGATGTGGGGTTGGCAGAAAAAGGTGTGCAAGAAAAGAAAAGCATGCCCCAATATTTATATACCTTGTCCTTCACCTGCAATTCTACCGCAGAGCTGGGCAAATCATCTAAAATTTGTAGTTGGTCTTCATCCATCTTAATTGAAATTTCTTTTTTGCTGCCTAAAAATAAAGAAAAAAAGCAAATTACTAAGACATATGCAATATTACTATCATTAAACTGAAACATATTTCTAGCAGTGGAGATTCATCATGCAATCTTCAAAATGAGACTCAAATTCGTGGAGTCACTGTACTTTCGAACAAAACAGCCACTTACAGTGTTATAGGGCTTATATAAAGGATTTCTGTGCTACCAGGAACCTTTTGTAATACAGATCACAACACTACATTTTTTAAAACAGCATATGGACTCGCTATTTTGTTATTAATTATATGAGTAGATCACACTGTACATTCTATTGGCCCTACGTACAACCATGAATTCTTAAATTCAAGTATTCGTACCAAAACTGAACTACTGTATTGCACTGACAGGAACAACAGTAAGCAAGTTATAGAAAAAATTTACGATGCCTGCCTTCCTTTGAACATTTCCCTCTGACTACAGAGAACCTATAAATATGTGTGTTTCAATGTTGACCTGCACTTCAGTCTTTTTCTACAAATGTCACACCAGAACAAGGAAACAACTCTCTTTGAGGTATATGGTGGAAGAAGTATTCTATGTCTACACACGTGACCATGCCCTCCAAGTCTGCACATTAGAGGCAGTACAAGATTTCGTCAGAACCTGTCACTCTGAGAGTAGAACACCAATGTCATTAAATTTCTAGAGAAAGAAATTAGCTGAAGATCTAGATAGGCCAAGACCACAGTATGGAAAAGAAACCCTAACCATGTACCAATGGGTATGACTGATGCAACAACTTCCCTGAACGCTGTGAAGAAGTAACTAACCAATCACATGCTCATGTTTAGCTAACAACTGTGAACATTCATCGTGCTGAAGAGCTGATTCTGGAAAACATGTGAATTACAGCAAATAATATGAGGCTTTTACGTTGGCTGATAATTAAATCTTGGGCCATCAGCCATGTAAGTTGGTTAACAAGTACAACATTTCAGGGACGATCCCTGCCCCCATCAGCAGGATCTGAGGTAACACAGGACCAAACTGACCTGCGGCCTGGATTGAAACTGAAAGTAAGCTAGTGGGAAGGGTCATAAGTTTGCTTGGCTTGGTCTTTTCTCCAAATTGGTGACTTGGTACTGCTTTATCATATTAGGTGCAGGGTAAAGGCCCAACTAAGACAAACCCTTATCCCTGCCAAAGTTTCTGAGTGTGAAGCCTGATCTCAACAGGGGCTGCATTTAACATGCACCACGTCCATTGACCACTTTATGGGATGTTAAATTTGATATGGAGAGAGATCATACACATGCCTATTAACTTCTGCATTAATACTTCCTAGGCAGCAATTACAAACATGGTGATGGTACAAATTTTTCATGTTATATGTAACAAACCGAATGTCCCTGAAAGTAAATAAATTATACTTAATAACTCTGTATTTCAACATCCTGTTGCAATTGTTTAACTTAACATCCATGTATTTATCGTCCGTCATTATTGGAACACTCGTTTATTCACTACTTAATTTTAATTTAACATTATACACGTTGACACTACATGTTTCAGCCCCAAACAGCCATCTTCAGGTGTCTTGATATGTTACAAATATTTTATTCAATTATGTTAAAACTGCTACAGTCTTAGTCCATGTTAAAATCACATGCTGTAGTTCTCTTTTCAAGGTAAAACCAGATAAAATCCTTTAAAGTTTCTATTATACCCACGTTATTTTGGTCCATTTTATTTCACCTCACATGGGGTGTCGTCCATTGTTCATAAATGCATTCCTGTCCAGGGTGTTTTGTTTCGGCAGCTTGCCCCTCACGTTCGTAGCCTACTTTTCAGTTATGACTGCCATATGCCCCTGGTTTGTGTGCTTCCTCCACAGCGTGTGGTGTTGTCTTTACTACTTACTTAATAACATTAACATGTTCATAAATCTGATGTAATGGCTGGAGAATTCTGAATCCAAAGATGCAAAGAAAACATATGAAAACTGTGTGTATTCCAATATGGATTACACCTTTAAAATCTTGTTCATCAATCATCCCACCATTCAACACTACACAGAATGACCACCATCGAAGCTGAATAAACTATACAAAATAAATAAAGTTTTGAGCTGAATATATGGTTTCTAAGATATCTGAGTAAGGATATACAGTGACTGTACACTTTGTAACAGGGAGTGTTTCAAAAATCAGTGTTTGCACACTCATAATTTATTTAACAGTGTACCTGATTTCACAGACCACTTGATCACATATTGTTGAGTACCACCTTCACCTGCAAAATCTTTTCAGGTGCACAGGATCCATGTACCCAGACATTGGTAAGTTAATTATATAAACTGCCACATAAATTAAAGATAAGGGGGAAAAAGGATACTGTACTCACTTTTGCTCTTGTCATGCTTTCCTAGTTTCGCTTTGCTACCCTTAACATGATGAGCCTTGGAAGTGGTTCGTCCAGGTGTTCGGGCAGGAGCCGTTTTGCCGGCACGCAGAGGTGAAAGACCAAATATAGAATCAAATTTGTCTTGATTGGCAGGAGGCTTACTAGGAGATTTATGGAGCATTGCTGCAAGTGGTGGTGGGAATTTATTTAAGTTCTTAGCAGTCTGTGGCACTGTTCGATTACCCATGGCAGTAAATGACGTGGCTGTACCACTTGATTTCATATCTGTTGGTGGATCAAACAGATCATCTCCTTCACTGGATCCAGGTGAATATGGCGACTCAAGGTCCATGTCTACTACGTCTGTTGTTGTATCTTGAGGCTGTTTTTGTGAAACCTGTGTCTGCTGCTCCCCATTCTGCACTGTTGTTGCTCTGACTGGAGGAAGCTTTGCAGATGGAGGAACCAGTTTTTCAGGTGTAGTTCTTGCAATGCTAGGTATTGGCCTCTGCTGCACAATAATTGGTGAACCAATAAGATGATGCTGTTGTGGAGTCTGCTGTTGCTGTTGTTGTTGCTGCTGTGGATGATGATGTACCATCAGTTGGGGAACTGTCATGGTAGGAGGGTTAAACAAAGTCATTCGACTTAGAGGTAAGGTTGATGGTGGTGGTGTACACAGAATACTTGCTAAATTAGCTGGTGTAAGAGTTGGAAATACTGGAGCAGGAGCTGCAGAATGTGTTGGCGTGGAAGTTATGGGTTGCTGTGGAGTTACCTGCTTCACATTTGTGGTGGGAAAAAGCTGGGGTTTCACTGGAGTTCCCTGTATATTTTGTTGCTGTGAAGTTATTACTACTGGAATACTATGTTCTGGTGACTGAGCAGTGTTAGGATCAATTAACGTAATTGATGCTCCTGGAGGAGGCAAAGTCATTGATATCTGTTTTGACTTCTCTGATCCTTCAGCCATTTCACAGGGCTGAGAAATTTCATTATCGCTTGATACTGGAGGAGGCAAAGATGTCGTTTCAGGTACTATGGAAGGTGAGCTTGCCACAGTTGTATCACCTCGCACAGACATCTTCGATCTTTCTGGAGACTGACTTGACTGATCTGCTACATCTTCTGCAGAGACCATTGTTGGGGTTGTCACCCTAGCTTCCAAAGACTTACTGGCTAGATCTTCTAAATCACTAACCACAGGAGATTCCTGATCTATTACACTGTGTTGTATCATCTGTTCTGTGGGTGTATGGACAGGACTGGGAGGGCCATCCATGCTGGCACAAGCCCCCACTGGAGATGGTGTCCCAGATTTTGTAGGATCAAATGGATCATATGCATCAGGAGAAGTGGGTGGAGAACATGGGGTTGTTGGACCACGTGGTTCGGGGGGTGTGTTTGGACCTTTATGAAGCATCTCCCCCAATCCCCTGTCAAGCCCCCTATCCAACTCCTCCTCTATCCTTTCTTCTAAATCATCAAGCCCAGCCTCTTCAGCCAACATGTCCTCTTCATCTTCTCTCAAAGGATTGTTAATAGATCGTAGCTGTGGTTTCGCTGCAATTGAGAACTTGATTTGTGGCTCAGGTGGAGTTTTGGGCCCTGTGCTAGTTACAAGGTAGCTACCAACTGCATTCATTGGTGGTGATTGAGATTCGGGGGTACGCGCTATTGTACTACTTGGAGCAGTACTAACACCTTGTTTTGAAGAAGACTTTGGGCTGGAACTGCTTGGCCTCATAGTTCTATGGCTATTCAATGAATCATCCAGTTCTTCTCTGACGCTCTCCTTAGCCATGCCTTCTTCCTCACTGTCACTCAAAACTATGAGATCTGTTGGGGATGGTGTTTGCTCATGAAAGGGTGACTGGTCTAGGTCTATAATAGCAACAGGTTTCTTGTTAATGAGGGCTGCTACTCTTGACGCTTTATTTCCAGCTTTCTGTGCACCCTTTTTGGATTTCTTCTCCCCAGAACGAACTGTGGCTTTATCACCACCAATACCACCATTTTTTTGACGTGGTGAAGATTTTTCTTTGTTACCTTTATCTTTCCTAAGTTTCTTTGCTGATTCTCTGTCCATTTCAAAGGAACCATCATGTTGTTTCCTTTTTGATGGATCCTTAGCTGCTACTGCAACAGCAGCACTGGTAGCTGACACATCTTTGCTACCAGCACTTTTATTGGATTTGAAGTTTACACTAACCAAAATATTATCTCCTGACGTGAACACTTCTTTTGAAGGAGCAGGAGATTTTTCCTTTCTCTTCTTCCTCTTTTCTACAGCAGTAACTAATTCCTTATTTTTCTTTGATTCCTTTTTCTTTTTCTCTTTCTTTCTATGTCTCTCTGAATCATCCTTAGTGTTAGGAACAATCACAGTTAATTTCTTGGCGGTTTTTGAAATTGCTCCTGATTTTTTCTCAATAACAGAAATTCTTTCACTTCGTTCTCGTGACCATGACCGTGAGAAAGAATGGGTATAGGAGCGATTAAAGCGCCTAGGAGATGGAGTGTGAGATTGGGAATATGACGAACAGGAGAGTGAACGAGATCGTGACCAAGATGGAGTCCATGAATGAGACCAGGATCTTCTGTCTCGATACCTACATCTTTGTGAATCTCTCCGGTCGCGGCTTCGGTCTCTTCTATCTCTGGATCGTACAGGGGACCTACTTCGTGATCTTAGACGTGACCTATTTCTTGATCTGCTCTGACTCCTGGATCGAGTCCTCCTGCCCCTGCTCCTACTTCTACTAACTCTTGAACGCTGTTTCTCTTTAGATCTACTTTTCCGCAATCTATCCTTGGATTTCACTTTTGACCTAGTCTTGGATCGACTTCTTGATCTAATTCGAGATCTACTTCTTGACCTGAGCCTGGACCTACTGCGTGATCTAATTCTTGACTTCAGTGGTGACCTTCCTTTAGATCGAGTTACTCTGGACCTGGATAGTGATCTTGACCTTCCTCTGGACCTGTCATATGATCTTCCACGTGACCTAGATCGAGATTTTGTATATGATCGTTCTCTGGATAAATCACGACCAAACGCATCTCTGCGTTTTCGCTTTTTATCAGTAACAATTTTACGGACATCATATCTTTCCATGTCTTTGCGTTTCTCTTTCTTCTTCTTCTCCTTCTTACCAGCACCATCCTTACCTGCAGCATCCTTCTTTTTACCCACCTCTTTTCCTTTTGAAGGTTCGGAATCAGGTTTTGACTTTGCATCACGATAATTTCTTTCTTTGGAACTTTTTGATAACTTTTTCCAAGCTATACTTGCATCATCTCCTTTACTGGATTTCTCCTTGACTTTATCTTTATTTTCACTACTGCTCAGTATTGCCCTCTCTTTTGATGTTCTGATCTTGTCAGCAACAGACTTTTTCTTCTTCTTTTTCTTCTCTTCTTCTGAAATTACTACTTTGGTCTTAGCAGTTATATCAAAATTCTCATCAGCGTTCTTTTGAATGTCCTTGTCATACTTCAATTTTTCTTTCTTTTCTGATATCCTTTTATCCTTCTTTACTGCTTCATGCAGTTTTGGCCTGTCATCAACAATCTCACCTTCTTCATAATCTATTACATCCTGTGGAGTGTGATCTTTTGCTGATGTACCTTCGTCACCAGCACTGCCTCCAAGAGAAGGCTTGCGATTTTTCTTCTTCTTTTTCTTTTTGACACAAGGAATTTCACCATCTTCTTCTGCAGTCAAGAAACCATCTTCCTGACTTAGGTCATCTTCAAAGTTGATAGCTTCTTCCGTTTCTGATATGGTCTCTGTATCGAGGCCCTCCAAACCCAGTGGAGTCACAGAGGTCTGAGGAACATTGTCCACAGTAGCTGCTGAAACTGCAGATGTTGCTCCTCCAATAAGACTGTCATTATCATCTGATCCAAAGATCTCTTCTACTAAGCTTAATTTTTTAATTCCTACTATAGCTTCTGGTTCTTGAATCTTATCAGCCACTTTATGTACTTTCCAGTTCTCATTTTCCTCATCCATATCAACGATTTCAGGATTATCAGGCAGTTCAGCTTCTTGTCCTGCAGCAGTTTTGGGACCTTTCCTTTTATGGGCAGAACTGTCAGAGTCTCTCTGATGACTAGTCAATTCTTCACCATTGCTGAGATTACTATTCTCATCTTCAACATCTTGTAGGCAATTCTTATCTTCTGCCTCATCATCACTATCAGTTCTTGCATCCTCAGCCCTTTCAGAATCCATACTGACCTTGGGAACAGGAATGTCGTCATCTTCTCCAGCCCTTCTAGCTATATCCATGCTTGCTGCCGAGTAAATAGAAAAATTTGGGCACTCTTCACCTTCCTCATCATCATCTACTGATGAATGTCTTTCTGAAGGCTCATCAGCAATAGCCCCCAATTCCCTACTTACAATGGAAGAGACTTCTGTGAGACGATCTTTCAAAACTTCTTGCACAGCTTGTGAGACACTGTCAACAGTGAGTTTCGCATCAGACCCCAACACAGAACTATCTCCATAGGTTGGGGAACGCAAGTAGCTTGCACTGGAATTGGATGAGGAATGAGCAATGAGATGGGAGCTACTCGCTGCAGCACAAGTGTCAGGAAGAGGAGGCAGAGGGGGAGGAGGAAGAGTAGGGATAATGGCTTTGGCAGCCTCTTCCTCTTCATCAGTGTCATTTGATGGTTCTGCAGGATCATACTTCTCAGATTCTGGTATTTCTGGTTTACCAGTAGCTTCTTCTGGATCATATCGATCTGAGCTGTCAGGAGGAGAAGACGGTGCAATGTTGTCATCTATCACGAGTTCACTATCACTGCCTGGTTCTTCGTCACTCATTGGATCCCCACCCATCCCCATGAGCATCGCTGGAGGTATAGGAGGAGGAGGCAAGGCTTCATAACCCAGTTCCACACTTCTATCACCATCATCAGGTTCTGATCCTCCACCCCCTCGCCCTCCACTACCAGATCCACCCCCAACTTCAATATCACTATATATATCTATCTCGTCTTCATCTTCTGGCCTTGTGTGAAGTTTCTGATTTTCAGAGCTATCATGTTCAGGATGGAACTCTTCCACATTACTTGGAGGTATTTGCTGTATCTGCTGTTGGTGAATTTGTGGTCTGACTGGGGGCATTAGTGGCCTGCGGATAGGATACCTTGGGGACACGCGAAACCTGAGCGGAGTACTCCTGAACGGTAGCGGGGGTCCACTGTTCAAATAGTTTGCATATCCTGCCCGTGCTCCACGAGAGTCGAAACTTGATGGCGGAAGAAAGTTTGAATACCCACGACCACTCTGATAACCATGGTAAGAGGGGTTACTACTGTACCTATTACCTCCAAATTGCTGAAAATTACCACCAGTGGGTGGTCTGGCACTGCCACTTCCACTGCGACCAGGATACATTGGTGCCTGGGTAATATGTCCAGAAGTAGCAGAAGCTTCACTAACATTCACCACTGCATCACCACCACTGATCTGTGATAGTCTGTCATCTGTTCGTACAGTCAAACCTTCCTCAGTTCTACTCACACCACGAATGTTATTTAAACCACTGTTTTCTGTGTTCCTTTTAGAAGCCCCACTTTTCCCATCACTTTTAATATGCAGACTTCCATCACGATTGATAGTAACCACAGACTTCTTGGAATGCCACACTGCTTGACTGTTCAGTATGCTGCCAATAAGGTCAGAAGATGCTCTATCTGACACACTGTCCATAGGGACAGCCGCCAGGTTGCCACTTGTTGAATGGATGGCAGAAACTGAATGGTTTGCTGATGGAAATACCTGCTTCCTACTGATAATATTTCTTGCTGCACGGGTACTTGATGTACGAGGACGTGCCACGAAAGACACATTTCCACCAAAACTGCCATCAATTTCATGATCAGATCTGAAAAATTAATAAGAAAAATATTAATAAACAATATTTTATAAATTAAATTGCAGAATACTGTGGCATGCAGACCCGCTGCTAAGCAACAACTGTGAAATAAGCAACTATACAACAGTTCTTGCTCCACAAACAAGCATGTTTCCATGGCAACAACAGAGTACAACAATGGGAAGTGGTGTTTTATACGTGGTCCAAGCCAAGATGTTAGAAGCACAGCAAGTTAGGAGTCAGTGATTTTAGTTAGAGAGGAGTGAGTGAAGAGAGTTTGTTGGTTCGTGAGTCAGAGGACTGCTGTGGTTCAGTTGTCATGAGCTGTTGCTGTGAGAAGCTGGTAGCTGAGGCTGGAGACTGTTCAGGAACCCAGAGGAAGGGGAACGTCTGCCACTGGAAGCTGTTACCAAACAAGGGCAGTTTAGATATGACTGTGGACACTAGTGCAGTGTGTGCGTAATAGTGAACTGTAAAGTGTAGTCATGCACTGTTTTAAAAGAGTCCAATAAATGCAGTCATCAGTCCAAAACCCATTTTGGCTAATTAATGTTTACAGAAAATGCAGGTAAAAACAATAATATTGTAACATGTTTTGCTACTGAAGACGCCATTCAGATTGTTAAGTGGTTTATTTAACAACCTACAGATTGTAACTACAATTACTTATGACACTGTTACAGGTTTCCACAATTTATAAACCCTACACACTAATCTCTTCACTCTGTCTTCAGTAGTCTTAACGTATTTATAACGTGGGAGCTATACAAGTGTCACTGAATTACACACTCCCAAGATAACTGTTCTACGGCACACATAAAATCTTGAAGTCCCACAATACGTCTTCACTGGCTGACTTCTGAGTTATCGCACACTATCACATAAGATCTTCTAACCACGTGTTCGGGTCTTCTTCCTGGGACTGCTGCTATATGTCAACTGTCTTCGGCGGCGACTCGATCCACACTGTGTCACTCCTGCTCACACACTGTCTCACATACTGCTCAGCCGGCTTTTTATACTGTTCGCTGTTCCCTAGTCGCCTTGTTTACAGTGTTGCTGGGTAACGCTTCCGAGAGTTGCCTATTGCCATGTAGCAACCGCGGTGCAACCCCACCACGTCACTGTAGGAAGCGCTGCCATGTCACTGTGGTGGAGGGGGTCGGAGTGTTGACTGACCTGTTGCCATAGCAGTGGCAGCGATGTTTCGCCACTGCTGAGGGGGAGGGGGTGTCCTGCATAACGCGAATACGTCACAATATTAAAAAAACACCCGAACGAGTCCAAAGTGAAACTTAGTATTTCCAGAAAATGTTAATAATCGTAAAATATGTATAACATTCCCTGCAATTCTCATTTTCAGCAATGCCAAAATGAATGAGGCAACTGCTCTTGAAAAAAAAACAATGTTCTTCAGTCTTGCAGTTTACACCTAACAATTCTGGACAAACTGGGTAATCCCCATAATTATAATGTGGGCTTGCAAAGCAGTAACATACTGAACCCACACTTAAAAGACACCTGGTTTGAATCCTGACTGGAATTTATGTCGCAACCAAGTAACAATCCAGGCAAGTGGTAGCATTGTTGGTTGAGGCACTATGTTACAAGCTGGAAGGTCACAGGCTGAATTCCCAACGAGGTGGATTTTTCAAATGACCTAATCCTTCTAGCTGCACTATGACCCTGGGGGTCTACTCAGCCTCTAACAGAAATGAGTACCAGGAATCCTCCTGGGGGCTAAAGAGCAGCCGGCGCGTAACGCTGACAAAATTACTGCCATCTGTGAGCCGATTGTCTTGAGAAAATGTGGGAGACTTGATGTCTCATAAACCTACTGGCCTTCACGGCCTGTTGGAGACATAGCATTTTACTGAACTAACAATCGGTGTAACATTTTTCTTTATGCAGAAAAATTAAGACTGCTATTGTTTCCTCTTCCTGGACTGAAGATCTTGTCATGGGCCATACAGTTATTACCTTGTTTACACTATTTCTCAGTTCCTTAGTAATGTGCATACTGTCTTTTAATAGCAGTCCTGATCTTCTATAAATTCAACTGCCACAAAAATAAATAATTTTCAAGTGGAAAACAACACAAGAAAATACATAACAATCAAATGTTTTCCTTCTAAAATCATGCAAAAGAATGTAATACTCAGTTATGTTAAACAGTAGAAAAAATGGTTTTGAATGTGCTGCAAAAAGACGATGAAGAAAAGGTAAGGTATGCGGTCCTACCCAGATGAAAAGTAATCAAGTTGGTCTCTCTGACCAAACAAGTGTAACGTAGGGATGCCAGCTCTACTCCGCTGGAAGTCAATTCGAGTTGAACTTATTCGAGGACGAACATCAGGTATTGTCTGGCCTGGCCTCCTTGGTGGACACACTCCCAGATGCTCAGCTAAGCGTCCTTTCACTGAATGGGGCATGACTATCCTAGCAGGTCTTCTTACTCTGTGAGCTGTGGCCTGAAAGATAAAGAAACAATCTGTTACTTCCTACAATTGCATGACAATGCCCAATTAAAATATTACAATCACAAATATTTATATTAATGACCCTCAAGAGAAAACAAATCTGGTCAAGTATGTGCATGAATACATAAGAATTTTGAGTCATTGTTAAATAAACAATTTTTTTAACAAAAATGAATATAACTGAAGCCCAATAACAGGAAACATTATACATGCATAAATACTGTACTTCGAAATGTCCATACTAATTCAGACAGTATAGGCAGCAGTGGTGATATCATACCTGTGGTCTGGCATGATTTCATTGCAGAGTGCTTACTGTTACAGAAAAAATTGTCATGCATAATAAATAAGATAAATTAATTCTTTAAATGCACCAAGAAAACTTCTGGGGAACTTAAGTGTGTCAGGAAGAGCAACAGGGATGCAAGAACATAAAATGTATGCTCAACTGAAACACTAGAACGGACAGACACACACGGACACAAGTCCTGAGTGAGCACTATATATGTTTTCATTGCTCCTTGGAAGTCTGTTAATTATTTCTGAATCAAAGAACCTTTCTTAAACTGTCCATGTCTGTACATGTCAATACACTTTACTTTGTTATTCACTGAACCGTAACAGCATGTCAGGTGCTAGCTGCTATATTTAAAAGTATTAGTCATGATTCAGATGCAAACTCAGTGTTTATGGCTAGCACTATTCTGAATTAGAGAGATTTCAAGTCCCTTTGAACTTGAGTGTAACAAAAAGATCATTATTTGTTAAGTGCTACCAACAGAAATGTATTTGTTCAACAGCCACTAAATCTCTTATATAGCCTAAGAAATGAAAAATTTCACACATCTGAAAACACACATAGCAAGCACACCACAGAAAAGTGTTCACTTTTTTAAATGCATTTACATTGAATTATAAAGAGGATACAATTATTCTGAATCAAGGTGTCATTTTCAGAAATAAACAATAAAGGCTGTAATTTACCTACACAATTGCATGATCAAAACCTGGCCAGTTTATGCTTTAATATTTTTTGGCCTCAAGGAAAATCCATTTCCAATGACATGTTTAGCCCTTCTGCTGCACATTATTTTTTCATCATTCTTCTAAAATAATGCAATTTCCATGAAAAAATATAAAGAAAAACAAAAATGCATTTTCATAGTGCCCAGTGGATGTAGCTAAATGCAGTGAACACAGAGGATTGTTTCCTAACTTGGGATGAAGTTTCATCTTTCACTATGCAGTAATGGATGCTTGTTCAGCTTCATATGGATATTGCAGCAATAGGGATAAAAATGTATATGTATGTGTGTGTGTGCATGCGTGAAAAAAGTGTCACCAGGTTTCTAAAATTGTCAGAGGTTTATCCTAATTCTAAGAGATGGCTTTGTTTACTAACATTTCCATGAAGGTTGCAAAAATCTTGATAAATTTATAGTTTTCTCCAAGCAGCTATTCACTCTGTCATCTCACAAAATGTAAACAATCTGACAGGAATATGTATAAGGCACTTGAAAAATACCTGTTTATGTCATCAGCCTTTTCATAATAGCCATACTCTCTTAGACTTGTTAATCCATCACGATATTGGTATTAAAAAAATATCAGTAACAATTGTATTGTTACTTACATTCGTGTGTTCCACTATTTCCACTGTAGCATCACAGTCTTCTGAAATGCAATTTGGTGTGATACAGCCTGAAGCAGATATTAACATACAACCCAATATTGCACTTCAGTTATTTGAATTTTGTGAAACATGCATGACACCAAATTTGTTTTCCTTCCAAGGGCCAATGCTCACAGTATCGTACATCAAGTCAGGTTGGGTGGCTGGTGGAAGGGTTTGTTTGCCTTCTGATTTTCCTTGTGCAGTAGCCCATGGCAAATCTGATGGGAAAATTTTGGACCACAAGATGTGAGGAGGAAGATAAAAACTGTTCTAAAATGAAAGCTCCAGAAATTGAAAAACAACTTCTCATCAAGTTTCAGGCCCATCTCTGCACCACAAGTATATGCTTTCCCACCAAAACTGTCCAATCAGAAGGAATCATCCATATACGATGTGTCAAACCCCTTTCGCCTTCGTAGTCATTTACGTGAATGTGTAGCTGTTACTGTAGGATCCACACTTTGTCTTTGTCCAAAATAAACTCTTACATCATACTGTTCAGCCACCTGAGTCGCACAGTTTGTAGAGTTTCTCTAACATGTATTATTTGGAAATGAGTGCATCTTTCAATAACACAGTAAGTTCATTTAATTCTAAATGTTCACTTGGACTCTAATACTTAGCACACACATTATTTAACTTTTCAAGGTACTTCTAACTTCAACTGTCTGTCACACTGTTCTATTGTGGATCACAGATATCCCTTTACTTGTGGATATGTGTATTCTCTGCTATCGCATCAGTGAACTTGAAATGACTGCACAGAAGCAGATGTGGCCTATTTCAATGCACTCACACAGCTTTTGCCTGAAGTGATTGACGGATACCATGAAAACCTTCTATTAGGCTAGAATTCAATCTGGGCACTTCTTGAATACAGGTCTGAAGCATTACAACATGAGCCAACCTGATCAGTCTAATACAACTTTTTTCTTACACCTGTCTCTTCTATCACCAGCTGAATAATTTCAAGTTCAGTGTAAGTAAATCATTCATTGCCAGGCATCTGATGCTTTCTCAACCCCATCAAAGCTCCTGCGCATGCCATGTAAGAATAATGACACAATGTATGTAGGCAGTCAGTCACTATCAGCTTCAACACACAAAGCAATACTAACACCTGTGCTGTATCATCAGCTTGAAATAAGGCACTCAGAACCAAAGTGGCACAAATTCACCTACATTTAGGAGAACATGTGTTAGGCAACCTTTTCTTTTCCATTTCACAACCATTATTCACACTCCTGCTCAATACGAACTGTTTCACAATCTATCTCAGTAGGACTCTTTGGATGGGGGATCAGCCCATCGCAATGCCTCTACCTGTATACAGAACAACACAGACACAGAATAAACACACACAGATATCCACACCTGGTCACTGTTTCACAATCTGAGAAGCAATAATCAAGAGGTTGTATTATTTAGTTTGCTATCAGACCACAACTATCTTGTGCTTACAGCAGTCACAGAATCAACATACGGCAAGGTGTAAAACAAGTATTTTATTATAACAGAGGATAACACATTTTAAAGCTAATGGTACAGTTACCTTAAGAAAGTTCTACACTAAAATTATTTTCCCCTAACTTAAATAACTGATTTGAAAATAATGAATACAAATGTAAAAGAATGCAAACCAAGCTACATATATAAAGTTTGGTTACTTCAAAACTTCATACACAGTAAATGAGATTCATTCTCAATAACCTAATTTCTGTTATAAGCTTCTCGCTTAAGAAGTGTACACTTTCTTTTATGATACTCTGCACTTTATGGAAGTTTAAACATAAATTTAATTTTGTTCGGTGAAAATGCAAGAAATTTCAAGTTAAGGCAGTGAAGGAGGAGAGTAGTGTAAGGATCAATAATATCATATCTCAGTGACCAACAGCATGTTAATACAAGCAGCACAGCTGCAAATGTTACTTGTGATACATTTTACTTACTTGTTGGTTTACTTAAAAAAGGAAACCATATCCTAACTTTGGAAATGACTAAAACTTTAATGACAATTTACTGTCAACTGAAGGTTTCTTTTGTTGGTTATTTTATAATGCTAGATCATAGTGTTGAAAAGTAAGATGATTAATTATTGGAAAAAACAAGGAAGGAATCAGTTGTGGTTTAAGGTATTGATCTAGCATTTTCCTGGAGGAAAACATCAACATCTCAGCTGGGATCTAAACTCAGCACCTCCCAAAGATATCTATAGCAGTCTTCCAAGACCACACTCACAATTTAACAATGAGATGTTTATGCAACAAAGATGACAGCAAGGCAGGAATATAAACTGTACTACCATATGTCCAAAAAATTCAGCATGTAAAATGAGAAAATACTATGAACTGCATACATATTTTACTGTTATCACCTTACTCCAATAATTCCTTGTGGGGGGGGGGCTTTAATTTCTTAATTAATTTTTGTTTTAAATCCAAACTTCATATTCACAAAATTAATTACTAACTTTTCTCTTCTTTCGTTTAATTTTTCTCCTTTTCTTATGCCTCCTTTTGGAACTCCTATTTAAACTGCTTTTTGTAGATGAAGTGGTTCTTTTGGACTTCTTTGTTCCTGTTCCTTTACGCTTCGTACTTCTCTTCCTAGCTGTCTTGTGTCTTGATATTTTCCTACGCTTATATGTTGTTCTGGTTGTGTTAGTCACGGGCCTTTGTCTGACGCTATTAATACTAGCACTGCTATCAGCCTCCAAAGAATCAATGCCTGATGAAGTTGAGGGCTAGAAAAAGAAACAATACACTGAAATATAGAATTTAAAAGCTGAGAACATGCTAACAATAATATAATGAAATGTGTGGTAATCTGAGACATCAAAAATAAGTAAACCTGAGTGGTTCAGGCATGCGAAGCAAATAAAGATACACATTGCACAATACTGGTAAGAGAACTGAAACCTAAAGAAAAAAGTTCAGAGGGAAGATAAAAAACATATGCTGATGGACTGTCAATGGATATGGAAAGAGGGACAAGATATGGGCTCAACTGGTGAACCTGCATCCATAGAAAGTTACACAGGAAGAAGAACTAACGTTTAATTCTCTCATTTCATTACAATTTTCATATTGCTGCTGAGTTATTATACATCACCCCAGGGCCCCTGTGGGCTCTGGTAAGAGCTCCAAGCTGTCCTTTCTCCCATATTTTACCAAGCCAGCTTTTCCTTTTCAGTATAATTTCATATACAGAGTTGTAAAAGAGAACTCAGAACATCCAGCTTAATCCTATAATCTTTGTTTACAGTTTCTTTCCAAGTATCATAATTCACTTTGCCTGTATATCAAGGAAAAGAAGAAAACTGGAAGAACGGCAAATCATGAATATCTCATACAACTCAAAATTTTAAAGGAAATTACATCTTTCATTTGACTGCTGATTCTATATTAGTGTGTAATATGTGTAATTCTACTTAATGCATAAGGATGGTTAATTTACTTGTCAACTATCATCTGATATTCTCAGAAATTATGGAAACTTAGGATGTGAGAGCAAGATGTCAATAAAATATAAATTTCTTTCACAATTTCACAATCTGTTGATACTGAAAAAAATGGGAAGATTATATGCCTTATTCTCATGTGGCCAGCACCTAATCAAGTTCATTTTTTTTGTACATTTAATGCATTCCACCTATTTTTAATGCCAGTTTACAGTTGGAAAGTGTTTCATTTAACTGACATGATTTCTTTGATCTTTCAGATGCGTAAGCTGCGTAATGCGCACTGTAGTAAGTTTATGAGATGATTTCTGTTCCAAAACAAAGCACATACTTGAGCTGGATCCCTCTGCTGTTCCCCTTCCATTTGTCGTCGTTGACGAGTCATCATTGTGGCTCTTACACGTTCACTCTGCCTTGTTCGGGGTAGCAGACGTGACACACGTGGACGAAGTGGAGGCAGCCCCCAAGCAGGTGCATCTTCCAGAAGGGCCATTAATTCGCCATCCTGGATGTCAACCTGTATAATCAAGTAAACAAACAAGTAGTAATGATGGTTGTTGTGGTTATAGCTATTGTAGCAGTAGCAATAGCAGTGAGCCAGGAAGGGTAGGTGGCCCTCGGTTTCAGTCTCCATCGTGCATTCAGTTCACAGTGGAGACTGAAACTGAGGGCCACGTCCTCTTCCTGGATATAGATATTTACAGGACACCCGACAGTTCTCTGGGCCATAGAGTGTACCGCAAATCCAACCATACAAACCTCTACCTTAACGTTTCGTCCCACAACCACCCTTTCAACAAGCAAGCTGCACTTTCCATATTGGTGCACAGGGCTAGAGCTCTTTGTGATCAAGACAGCCTACATGCGGAGTTGGTGCTCCTGGGGGATGTATTCAGGATGAATGGATACAACAACTGGCAGATCAACAGAGTTCTCAACCGTCGGCCTGAAGATAAACCAGGGGTTGAAGGAGCATCAGCAGCACATCTGTCTCGAACATCTGGACAAATCAGCTGTAGCTGAACACAGCATTCAGCTTCAGAATACCTTCATCCTCACCACCAAGTCAGAAACAATATCAATAAAAGGAAAATAAACTGAGAGATGAATAAGGAAGGAATTAACATATTAAAAGAGAAATTAAAAAGGAGTATTAGTAGTGAAATTACAAAAATAAAGAAAAGGGTTCACACAGAAAACATAGGTAGGTTGACAGAAAGATACGGAAAGCAGAAAAGGAGAACTTCAAAATTTAACCTTTAACGGCCGAATGTTATAATTATTGGCATCCAGTAGCAAGCCGAGCTGGCCGAATGTTATAATTTTTAGAGGCAAGCCACGTGCTTCCTTTGTGAGTGCTGGCAGTTTGACCTTGGGTTTGAAACCCAAACAAACTCATGAATGTTCATCTCAGACGTTTATTTGTTAGCTCTGAAGAATGAAATCGTTTATCAGGGCACTGGTTTCAAAACTATTTACGTTTAGATATGACTGTTTATGACCTGGTGAGCCAATAGAGGTCAGCTTTGTTTTGAGGACTTAGAGGAGGAAATATTCGTGGGGCGCTTACATATCAGTGCTACCACAGCTTTCACGGAAGGGTGACAAATTCAGGGATTGGTTTGCAGTGTTGACTTGTCAGTTAGGACGTCAGTGGCGGATTTTCTAATATTTGGTTATTAGGAAGTCAGTGTCAGACCCTTATATTTCTTTGAATATCATTTTTATTGTGTATCTCGGAAGAGGTATAAACCCACTGAGCCAGTGTTACTTTGTGCGTAAAGACATCTTCGTCACTGTGACTTTCGGTATCAGTGGCGGACTGTAACTTTTCGACTGCTATTGCAATTACTTTGCATCACAATTTTGCGAGTGTTCCTAACAGTCTCGCTTTTTCAATCATAAATTATAGGATTTAGCTGGAAGCCCCCTCCCCCAAGATGGAACCTCAAAAACGAGCCCGATACTCAAAACTCCTCGATGCTGAAGAACTGGAGGAAATATTGATGGAAGATGAATCTGATGAAGAGTTGGAAGAACTCGATGAGGTCATTGAACCTCGCGAGCATATGTCGTCATCGTCATCATCATCATCATCATCATCATCCTCAAGTAATGAGGCAGGGGAAATGGAGATCAGGTTTCGCGATAGAAGACCCGGGGATTCGCCAAAGCTACTAGATTTCACTGGTCCTCCGAGTGGAATAAACAGATCCACTGCGCCCAATATAAATGCTGAGTCCTCTCCCTTTTCCATATTCATTCTCTTTTTTCACCATATATTCCAGATCTTGGTACAAGAAACAAACAGATATTTTCATCAATTTTTGGCAAGCCAAGAAGCTCCAGGCCCTTCTACTCAACCGCCTGACGTCACACTTGAAGAAATGTCGAAATTTTTGGCCATAATAATTCAAATGGGCCACGATCAGCGGGACACCCTGAAAGATTATTGGTCGAGAGATGAGCAGTACTACACTCCATTCTATCATAACACCATGGTACGCGACCGTTTCTTCCATATTTTGAGATTTCTTCATTTTGAGAATAATGAAGCTCCTCCAAATCGAGATGACCCAGAGTACGATAGGCTCTGGAAGATTAGACAAATTTTCAACAGTCTTAACAGCAAATTTTGTGAACTTTACCATCCATCGGAACATCTTGCTGTTGATGAAGTGATAGTGCTGTTCAAAGGAAGAGTGGTTTTTCGGCAGTACTCGTATATTCCCAAAAAACACAAAAGATTTGGAATAAAAATTTACAAGCTTTGCGATTCTCTGGGCTATACCTATGACATGACTGTTTATTTGGGGAAACAAAGGCAACTTGCAACCGAAGAAATTACACCAACCCATGGCATTGTTCTCCAGCTTATTCGAAGAGTAGAATGCTCAGGACACAAACTTTATATGGACAGCTATTTCAGTTCCCCTGCATTGTATGATGATCTTCTAGAGTGTAAAATAAATTCGTGTGGCACCGTTCGCAATGACAGGTGTGGAATGCCACAAGAAATTCGGCCCAAATTGCTGAAATTAAAAAGGGGACATGGTGACAAGAGCGAAGGGGAATCTAAGTGTTGTTCGTTGGAAAGACAAGCGCAATGTGTATGTTCTGACGAATATGCACCCTCCTCCATTGGATGGCAACTTCCGAGATGAATCTGGCCATGCTATCAAACCTCATGAAATTGAAGACTACAATGCACACATGGGCTTTGTGGACAAATCTGATAGAATGGTGAACAGCTATGGCATTGCTCGGAGGACATGGAAATGGACGAAGAAATTATTCTTCCACCTCCTAGACATGACTGTTCTCAATGCATATCTGTTACACAAGTCATGTGATGGAAAAATGACGCACAAAAAATTCCGCGAAATTTTGGTGCGTGATTTGATTCTTCAATCGCATGAGGCGAATATCACGGTCAGTGGCGTTTCTCGGGGGAGGCCAAGCTCATCTGGGGCCCAAATGAGTCGACTGGAGGTGAAACATTCAAAGCACTGGCAAGCTAAGGGGAAACAAAGACGTTGTTGAGTTTGTTCTATAAACAAGAAAAGCAGAAGCACGCTTTTCTGCTGTAAAAAGTGTGATGTCGCGCTGTGTGTGGTGGACTGCTTCGAGAAATGGCACACGCGCGTCATAGTGTAAGCTGTGAAGTGACGCAGTCCAAACCGTGTACAGTCCGGCCCAAATATTATTGTATATAGTGTCATCATATTTACATCACCACCACGATTCAAGGTTGAAGAAAAATAATGGGTAGGTCCTTTAGAATTTCATAACGTATTTAATAACGATTATATTTTGCAATTCATGACAAAATAATCACAGTTAATTTTTATTTGTAAAACTTGCCCTTTTGTCTATATGTAGAAAATTTTATTGTCTTTCAGGTTCTTTTTAGTTCATATTCCGATGTTGCATAGAATGGAAAATATCCATTTTTTTCTGAAAGTCTGCAATGTTAAAGATTTAGGGCCATTTAAATTCCGGCCGTAGGGAGCTGCCGGCAATTTAAAAGTCAAAATCAAAAATATCGATCATGGGAAATGCAACATAGAGGGACCGTAGGAGAGCTGTTACCTCTTCTGCTATCTGGAGTGAGTTTGAGAAAGCACAATCAGGGCAGAACCATTCTTCCAGAGGTACAGTATCCATAGGAGGATCCAGGCACTCAAGATGATAGCCAAGGTCGCAACCATCACAAAGAAGCATGCGGTCTTCACGATCACACTGACCACATACCTGGATAGAGAGAGAAAAATTGTGACTGACTTCTTTCATTTAAATCGGACACCAGACATAGTACAATCCACATTTCATGTTCTTCTGGAGATCCCTTTCTGACAAAAGCACTAATGGGGGAAACACTGAAACAGTTAGACGAAGACTACAGGAACTCAAACCTAATGAGGGAAAAATTTTAAAAAGTGTACAAATGGGGATTCCACTACATACACAGTGTGTCCAGGTTCTGTTAGGACCATGTTCATTAAAAATACAAGACATGAATTATTTTCAAAATTTCACTCTTTTTATTCAAAATAGTCTCCTTCTGAATCAATATTGATTGAAAAGTTTTTGAAAACAGTCACTGTACTCTTTTTGTGGAATCACATTTAAAACCGCGGTACATTCCCTTTGGATGTCCTGGATGGTGTCGTGATGGTATCCTTTCATTGCCAACTTCACTTTTGGGAACCAGAAATCTCCTGGAGCCAAATCTGGTGAATATGGAAGACGATCAAGGACTGCGAGTCCTTTTCTGGCCAAAAAAAATCATGCATGATCGATTTGTGGGGGTGGGGCATTGTCGTGGAGGAGCGACAAGGAACCCTGCTCTCGATATTCAGGTCGAATTCAAAGAATTCTCACCCACAAACGATTGAGGACTCCGAGATAATAATCAGAATTCACTGTTTGGCCTTCTGGCAGAAATTCCTTTGGAGAGAGAGGGGGAAAAAAAAAAAAAGGTTAACAGTGTCTTTACTCAACTCTTTTGCATGCGCACTTTCTTTGGGCTCAACCACGCTGCACTCTGCCGCTTTGTGAGAGGCTCATATTGAAAACACCATGTTTCTGTCACCAGTAACAATCAATTTTGTAAATTTTGTATCACTTTGGGCCGACCATAACATGTCTTTGCAGCGTTCCACTCTGGTACGTTTTTCATCGCCTGACAGCGTGTGCAGTACAAACTGTGCACAGACCTTCCGTTTGCCCAAATCCTCGGTAAAATTTGATGCACAGTACATTTTGGTATTCCCAAAAGCTCCTTGATGAGTCTTGCAGAAACACTTCTGTCTGATGAAAGGATTTCGGCAACTTTTTTCACATTTTCTTCAGTGCGACTTGTTCTCGGCTTTGATGCACGTGGAGCGTCTTCAACATCCTCCCAGCCATCACAAAATATAGCACACCATCGAATAATATTCAAGCGATTCAAACAATCACTACTGTACATATTTTTCATCATTTTGTACGCCTCTCCGGCTATTTTGTCTAACTTAAAACAAAATTTGATGTTGGCTCTCTGTTCAACCACCATTTTCTGACAAGCGTCAGAACACACGATGCAGCAATGCTTGCGCTTTGAAATTAAAGACAGCCACAGCTGAAACTTGAAGAATCTTAAAGTCACAACTTGCAAACAGATGGCACTGCGGGGGGGGAGTCCTAAAGGATTTTGGACACACTGTGTATGCTAACTTCGGCAGTTATGGACATGAACAGCAGTCAAAAGTTTCATTTGGCAATGTTATTATAAACTAAGCAAGGCAATCCGCGCTGCATGAAAATTTTCATAAGTACAGTTTTAAAACTAACCTCAATAAACTTATTTGACCTACTCGGGATGGTAAGCATCACATTTGGTCGGCAATTTGTAGCCTGAACCATGGGCCAGCGACTTCTATGATTTACTTCACTTCTACAAGAGAGGAGGCGTAACTTGTCAAGTGTTCTGTTTTACAGTTCCTCTTCACACTCCCGTCCCTATTTATGAGATATGGTATGGAATCACATGGCTTCACTGTTTTCTTTGAACATGTGCGTGCAAGGACTACACTGACTGATCAAACTATACATGGATCCCTTGTGGAACCCACAAGCCTGTTAACACATTTACATATGAACGACTGGGCACTGTTCTTTGAACATTTAACCTAGCTAGCAGATTTTGTTACAGTTTTCACTTCCATTCTGCAACACATCTAGTAATGTCTGAGCAAGCTGTATCTTACAAAACATTCCTTCTTGTATACAGAACTCTGTTTTCCTAGTCATCATACTGAAGCAAATTCCACTTCTATTTTTTTTTTGTATAATTTCCTCTAGTCTCATCCCTGTAAAACTACAAATATATTTTTGCTTGTCATGGTCCCTAACATGTCAGATTTCTCTACAGACATAAGCAACTGATATATCCAAAGATACATATGAAGCAGAAACTTAATACTCAGGAATGGCAGAGTTAAGCAGTTCCAGGAGTTCTTGCTAGCTAATGTGAAATCACGGCAGCAGGAAACTCTCTTCTTGCAGTGAACATGTTGAGCATGATCTCACTCTGTCATTTAGACATGCCATCTTGAAACTTCTACTATTATGACACAGCAACATATACAATACATGTTAAATACTAACTTCACAGTATGTTGCATCCTCCTGAACTTCATCCTCCTCTTGCTGTCTTGGTGGTTTCACGGGGATTTTTCTGATGACTTTTCCTCCAAGACAGCGTCGGACGAGGATTAAAGTAAACATCTGTCGGTCTACTGGGCAAGTATTAACATTCTGCAAGAAAACAACGCAGACATTAGAAAAACGATTCATACAAATAACAGAGTAATATGAAACTACAAAATCAATCAACAAGTCAAATAAGCCAACTGTGGAGAAAGGAACTGAAAGCCTTCAGTATAAATTAGTAGCAAGGACTCTAAAAAGCAACTTTAGGGAAATTATTTATGCATTACTTTCACACCTTAGCACATCAGGCACACAGCTTGGAATATCATCCAAAACTCAGGTGACAGGAGTTCACAAAAAATACATGTGTTCATTTATTCAGTTAAATAATCAAGCTACATCAACTAATGAGATTATGTAGCATAAAACTACACGTGGTAGAATGATGAAAAATGAGGGAAGAGCAGGTAAAAGACTATGATTTATTTTAAACTTATGATATTATTACAGAATCTGTGGAATACTATCACAAACCCAAGTCTGAATAGCTAGTACCAAATTTCAATTAAAAATGGGTACTTCCTAATTTACTACCTACCTGCTTAATTCCATGGAGATGAGCCCTTCGTGAGAAGCTGCCCGTCATGCAGCTACTCAAGAATTTTCCAACATTTTATGTAACCCAAACATTCATTACCATGTTCACAAGAGCCCTCAATTGGTCCTTATCCTGAGCCAGATCTAGACTATACCATACCATCCCATCCTCTTTCTCCAAGATCCATTTTAATATTATCCAACTACCTACCTACCCACCTCATGGTCTTCCTAGTGGCCTCTTTCCTAATATCCTATATGCATTCCTCTTATCTCCCATTCGTGCTACATGCCCTGCCCATCTCATCCTCCTTGACTTGATCACTCTAATTATACTTGGCAAAAAGTACAAGTTATGAAGCTCCTCATTATGCAGTTTTCTCCAACCTCCGGTTACCTCAGCCTTCTTTGGTCAAAATATTCTGCTCAGCACCCAGTCCTCACACACCTTCGTGTTCTGTTCCTTCCTTAATGTCAGAGATCAAGTTTCACACTCATACAGAACCACATGTAAAATTATAGTTTTGTATATTCTAATTATTACGTTTATAGACAGAAGACAAAAGGTTCTTGACTGAATGGTAGCAAGCATTATCCAAATTCAATCTTCTCTTAATTTCCTCCTGAATCGAGTTTTTGATTTCTTCTAGTCATTCCCATATATCTGAACTGTGCTACATTTTCAAAACATCTGTTAGCTATCTTTATGTCATGATTTTGCCCTGCATTTTGGTGATGAGACAGCAACACATACTTAGTTTTCACTGTGCTTACTTCTATACCAACCTCCTCAATAATGTCAATTACAATTTCTGTACTTTTCTCTACAGTACCTATGTTATCTCTCAATAGATTCACATCATCAGCATAGACCAGCAGCTGATGTGTCCCTTTTAATTTCAGTACCACGTGGTTTTTGTGGGCCTTGCTAATGGCATATTCTGAATGATAACAAAGCATCTCCTTGTTTTAAAACATTTTGGATAAGAAAATTATAAGACAAATGTTTACCTAAACAGACTATACCACAGATATAAAATTGAGAGAAAAATATGATTAAAATGCTAAAAAGGAGGGAAGAGAATATAATTATTAGGCAACATCTGATTGGAATTCAATGGGCCTGTAATGTATCCCTAAAAGTAAGTAAAGTAAAGGTATCCCTGTAACAGGCCGTGGAGGCCCATAGGATTGTGAGATGTTGAGGTCCTCACATTTTCTAGATAATTGGCTCATAGATGGCAGAAAGGTTGTCAGCCCTACGCGCCAGCCGCCCTTTACCCCCAAGAACATTCCAAGAATATTCCTGGTACTCATTTATGTTAGAGGCTGAGTCAACCCCAGGGCCATAGTGCGGCTGGAAGGATTAGGTAAATTGAAAAAATTTCAATGACCTCATCGGGATTAGATCCCATGACCTTCTGGCTTGTAGCATAGAGTCTCAACCAACTATGCTACCGTGTGCCCCCATAATGTATCCTTAACATATAGCAATGTCACGCAATGAGGCCCAGGGCTGGTGCATATTAAGGAACTTGAGTCTGGCCCAGTGAACTGCCATTAAATTTAATTCGTAAGTCTTCATAACATTTGACAAGATTTTTGCATACTAACTTTACATAACCTCCATACCTGTACTTGAGAAACTCTCTCTCCCGTGCGCACGCACGCACATACACATAGATTCAAGTGAAATTCAATGTTGAGATTTACAAGCCCAAAATGATGCTTAAAAAACTATCAACCAGCACATTCTGCCCACTGGCTTGATGAGCAAAATTAACTTCTATATTGCTGCAGGTTATATGTAGTAATTTTTCAGTCTACAGCTAAGTTTGCAGCATAGAACAACCCACTGATGTTACTACCCACTTTATTTTGCTCATGCAAGTACTACCTTAACCCTTTTTAGCCACATAACACACTGTTATGATAGAGAATGCATAGGTCCAGCAGTTCCAGCAGTGTATTTTTTCAACATTAAAATCATGGACCACCTTAACATTAATATACAGCTGCCAACATCTGTGGCACCAGGAATTTAAATCCCACATTCCTGGCTAATAAAGATTAACTATCAAATGTTAGTGCACAATTAAATTTCTAGTGTATTGTCCCTGTACATTCTTTCTAGCTGCATTTATGCCTCATTCCTTCACACTTTGTTCACTTTATTTTACTACACATCACAGCCATTTCAAGGCTACAGTTACCTTTGACCATTCCTGCAGACAGTCAACACAGAAACTGTGATCACAAGCTTCTGGAGTCCCAATTTCTTGCACGGTAAAACTGCGCAAGCAAATGGGACACTTTTCTGACTGTCCATCGCTGCTATCTGACATGTAGGCACCAGACGTTGCAGTGCCATCACAAGCCTGAAGAAAAAGAAGTAAAATAAAGTAAAGGTATCCCTGTAACAGGCCGTGGAGGCCCATAGGGTTGTGAGATGTTGAGGTTCCCACATTTTCTAGACATGCGGCTCATAGGTGGTGGCAAGGTTGTCAGCCCTATGCGCCGGCTGCCCTTTACCCCCAAGAATATTCCTGTTACTCATTTCTGTTAGAGGCTGAGTCGACCCCAGGATCATAGTGCAGCCAGAAGGATTAGGTCACTTGAAAGAAATCCAGTGAAAAACAAATTCACTCCTAAAATTCATATACAGTCATAAAATTAAAAACAGCATATGAAGTTTCTGATTCAACTATTACTGTTACAATGACCATGAATATTCTTGTGTACTATAATCCTACAGCAGTAGTGGCCATTAACGATGGATAAGTAAAAAAAATATATCCCGTCATTTATTGATACGTACCACTACAGTTTAACCACTGCTGTATGGAATGTACTAACCATTTTTCAACAGAAGACCTAAATATTACCACAATAACATATTTACTTCTACTGCAAAACATGAGCATTCATTCACAAAGAACTAGATACATTTTCATCCAGTACCATGTTGAACGCACCATGTATCTTACGCCTGGCAATACTACATAAAGATAAAAGCATATACGCTTGAGCATTATGGTGAATTAATTGGAGAAGCATAAATAAGTGAAAATCAAGTATGCCCAAGGAATGCCATATACTGAAAAAAAAAGTCATTCCTCTTCTCCAAAATTCCATCAAAATGCCATTTATATTGAGAACAATTCAGAAGAGGCCAGCTTAATATTATATTATGACTGATATAGCAACTCGAGGCGGAAGTACTGTAAAGAAGCGTATTATCTTATGTCTTGAGTGAATTCAGTAGGATAAGAAGAGACAATGTCCATCAGTAACACTGCTCTTTCGGTATGACTTTCTTGTTTATGAAACATCAGGCTGTGCAATACACACGAGATGGTAAACAACAGCAAATGTTATTCAAATTGCAGTCATCTACAGCAAAAGATTGAAATGCTAACCCCTACTTTCATTTTTTTTTTCACATTGTCCATAAGAGCTTCTGAACATTTTTTACTCATACCTTGCTTGCATAACTGTCAACTGCGGAAGCAGCACCTGGCTTCAGAGAGGAAGTACTAGCTTCCTCTGATCTTTCTTCTGTCTCTTCCAAACTTTCCCAATCAGAACAGTCGCTGCTCTCATCAGAGCTTGTGCTGGTATACTCTTCTGATGCTAAAATACAGAACACTTTATGTAGGACTGAATGATATTTGGCATTTATAAGGTTCTTTTGATAGAATCAACCAAAGAGCAGACACTCCACTTCAGTGGACTTCAGTTGTAGAAAGTACCCAACATGGATACTTAAACAAATGAACTATTAAATTTTTCACATAAAAAGTATGATCTTTTAATTACCTTATAACACAACAACTTTCAAGGTCACTGCCACATCACATACAAACATTTTTGGATGATGATATGTAACTTAACTCCTTACTAAATGCAGTGGTCATTACATGCTGACTGATGCAAGAGAATGTCTGCATTCCACAAACTTGAAAGGAAGGATGAACAAAAGAAACAAAGCAGGAAAACATACAAATGTCTCTTCTTGATATAGGGCAAACTATATGATGATGCTTACATTTCAGTCTCCTTTTCTTCCTCCTCCTTTCATTTATTCGTTTTCCATAAAACCATACAGAAAACAATTTCATAGGATAGCAAATAAGAGAAATGCTGTTCCTTTGCCCCTTACATCTGATGGATTCTTGTTTTGGTGTGAGGTTAGTGGGGGGTGGAGTCCAACTGGGTCCACTCGGCATGGTGGACAATGATTGGCTTATTGTACCTGCCCAGGTGATTATGATGATGGAGAATTTAGTGGAATGAAGATTGGCAGGGGAACCGAAGTACTTGGAGAAAACCCGCTCCAGCGCCACTTTGTCCACCACAAATCCCACTTCACTAGACCCGGGATCGAATCCGGGCTGCCGCGGTGAGAAGCCAGCGACTAACCGCTTGAGCTATGGTGCAGCCTTTGGTGTGAGGTTACTTTGTAAGTTTTAGAAATACTACAAGGTATTGTAACAACAGACTTCCACCTTATTAAGCCCATTTTAAGCCCAGTAGAACACAGAGATTAAGACAAAGCATGTAACACCAAAATGTCTATCTTACTAAAGGATGACAGACAAATTTTACTGTGGTTAACAAGGAAAGATACCTTCATGTATAATAGAATTTTTAAAATATGCAGCACAGATACATCAGCAGTAAAACCACTCCATTCCAAAGACTTCTAATTACTGTACAGTGGCAACTACCTAAAATACAGACTAGTCAATTTAGCAGCCAAAAATACCAACCACTTTCACTGTCTTCTTCCTCTTCCTCCTCTTCATCATCCTCCCAATCTGAATCTGATTCATCACTAGTGTCATCTCCATCATTCACAACTTGCTGCAAAGATAAAAAAATAAACATATGTACTTATTTGAAGAAGCCAGCAACTTATTATCTTCCTGCCAGTGTTCTACATGAACAACTGATAATCAACTGTTGAAAAAATTCTTTTGTCATGGATGCTGACAGTTCATCAGCGACAAAGAAAGCCTGCAACAGTTCCTACTCTACAGATAATTCAATCAAGTTGACACCCTCAAAACTTATTTCCCCCAGATCCATTTTAATCCACCCAAATTTACCCTGTGTGCCAAAGTAGCCTGTTTCTATGATCTATTTCAATGAGAATATTATGAACATAGATTTTTTCAATGCCTCACTTCAACTTTCTTCAGTTAATTATTCTAATATTAGGTAAAAGCCAGAAACAATTAGTTCCCCATTGTTCACTTTCTCATTTTCTGAGGTCCAAACAATATACACTTTCTTTGTTCTCTTGCTCTTCAGTTTTGTCACCGGTGGGACAGAAGATTTTTAGCTGAATGACAGCCTGCATTCGGTAAGTTAATTAAGCATTTCATTTTACTTGTTACTTCATTTAAAGTTGAACACATTTACTATAATTTATATAGCATAGTCTCAACTAACAAGGCTGAGGGGAGAGGAAGCATAAAGAACTGAAAATCATGAATAATCCAAAATTACATTAGTGAAACCTCACTAATCTGGATAACTGTTTTTTGTGCATTATAACCTTGATCACAAGATTAGCAAGACGCAGTAAAAGAACAACATACAAGAGACACAACAAAACAAAAATAATGAAGAGAGTCGTCTTCTGGGTTTAGGCACCGTGTATTCTTCGTGTTGGCCGACGTTTCGGAGGAACATAGCTCCTCCATCTTCAGAGCAGTTGAATGGCTTGGAATGCGGAGAGCAGTAGCTCTCTCCGCTACTGCTACTGCTCTCCGCATTCCAAGCCATTCAACTGCTCTGAAGATGGAGGCGCTACGTTCCTCCGAAACGTCGGCCAACACGAAGAATACACGGTGCCTAAACCCGGAAGGTGACTCTCTTCATTGTCATCGCCATGAAAACCTCAAAACTTACAAAACAAAAATAAGTTCATTTTTTATACATGGTCTCAATAATACTAAGTGACGTCAAGACTTACATTTTATGACAAGTAAATTTATTTTATGGCACGCAATCTAGGTTTCAAAATAAAGCTGCATTGCTTAAGACATGTGAAGTCCATTTTATAACTACCCTGAACATATTTTCAGCAGCACTTCTATAATTCAAACTTTTGCTCCCAATTAATATGAATTAGTGAGGTCTTACTGTATTTTTACTTCACACCCTGCATCATGAACTCATACCATCATATACAACAGGGTTCACTTTTCTGCTAACAAATAATCCACCATGGACTATTTTGTTCTTCGCATATATTTTTTAAGGTAAAGTCGTCCCTGTGGTTAACTAACTGAGCACTACACCATGAAGACGTAGGGGGGAGTGCATGTATACATCCACATTTTCTTGACATTGGAACTAGTTGGGTGTGAGTGATCAGCTTCAGGTCCTGGCTGCTTTACCGTCGGTAACCATTTGACAGGAGGCTGGGTGGGCCCCAGACATGGAGAATAGAAAATTCTGGACCCTACTAAACCCCTTGGTTGTCCAGCCTGTAGCCGGTTGCTATACTGACTGTGCTATACTGGCTGGCAATACATTTTTTTTATATCACGTAAAATATACAAAGCACATTAAATTCACTGCCAAGCTTAAGCAACATCTGATTAGCACCACTGTTGAAAACTACTAAGGCCACAGCTGTAGTACTTCCCCAAAGAACTGTTCTATAATACTTACGAAGGGTATGATATGTAAATATAGATTGGGTGGGCAGCCTTGGGTATGGAATCCTGGACAAACCTTCTTAATGCAAAGCTGAGCAACTACACCAGAATAATGCAACAGAATAAAGTTATATATTATATAACACATGCAGTCACAGGAGCAAGACACAACATAAAGCACAATACACACACGAAAACAGAAAGAGTACTCCGACAGAAGAGAATAGATGTGACTCGAGTAGTGAGATACGACGTAGGAAAAGTCCTGAACAACTTTAATATTTTTAATATTTAATATTTATCAATATATATGATAAATATATATTTTAATTATTTTAATATGAAGACGACAAGGCATGCAGTGAACTAGTTTAACGTTAATCGAATAAGCACCTGAAGATGGCACTTTTGTGCCGAAACATGTAGTGCGAGAGAGAGGAGTGAGGTAGATAAGTGTATGCACTAGAAGATGGTGAAATAAATCATGGACAACAGAATAAAATTTGCAACTAATGTGTGAACAGATATAAAAAATATTCCATACGAAAAGGTACCTGTACACTTGAAGCAGATGTTTCCAGAAGCTCATCACTGTCACTACTGCTGCTTTCAGGATCACTGGAAACTCTCTGAAACAAGACACAACTGAGTTAGGGAATTTAATAATCAACGTGAATTAGGTTATGCTGAAATTATATACACTAGCACATACTAACATACACTAAGTATGTTCTGACCCTAAATTCTATTGAATCTAAGCCAAGAGCATTTTAAAAATAGGTTCAGTAATGGTTAATAAAGAGTCTCATATGTTTCCTGATAAAGATAATAAACTGCACCAACTACAAAGTGCACAACAACAAAAAACAAGTAAGAGAGAATAAGCAAATTCTGAAATCATGACATACAAAATGTCTCAAACAGAACACTCCAATTTAGAAGTATTACAGATTCTGAAAAATTGTATTTAGACTGTTAAAAAGTGCATTATGATAAAGTCTGCAGTCAGAAGTTTTCTCACATAAACACCTTTTCAATTTATGTCCCTCCTTCCATATGACCACCTAAAGACAGCATGCAAAATTCTGTACAGCCACCAACAATATTTTGAGTTGTATCACATACAGCAAGAGTAATTGCATTTTTCAGTTCAACAGCATTGCAGTCACTTGCATAAATCCAACAGATGGGAATCACACAGGCTGTGAAACTGGGTGAGCAGGAAGTCCAACTACACTGATAAAAGAAGTGACCAAGATACCAATTTAAAATGGCCTGGTTGTAAAAAGAATATTAAAACAATCCAACAGCAATGTGCTGCCTAGAACTCTCTTGCTGGGAAAATGTCAGCTGATATATACTCCTGTACTCCGGAGTTCTCCAAATGAGGCATAAACATATCCAGTAAGAACTCAAGTAAGAGTTAGAGGTACCTGTCCCTTTAAAAAAGGGAGCGGGGGAACAATAATACTTCTAGACAAAAGCTCATATCATGAAGCACAACTACAAGGACAAAATATTTTTTTTTTTTTTACATTCCCTACAGTACAGACAATACTTTGTGAGATGAGGCACTGACTAATATTATAATTTACTTTACTACATCTACATTATGAGACTCATACACAATTTTATATATGCATAAGTATGAATATTCCAACTTGTCCGTGGGAACGAAACAAAAAACAAATCACAAACCAACGACTGACACGTTGATGTAAAAACACCAAAAGAATTTTATTCTTAATTTATATAACTTGATTTATTGTATTTTTTACGTCAAGTGTTTTTATATATATTAATAATATTCTATCCAATTTTGTTGGTGCTGCAGTTCAGTGGTGCGTATATGTGCGTAAATCATGTGTTTGCCTGATGATGGCTATCAATTGCCACTGAACATGCAATTCATTGAAAATCCCACGTGCAACATTTCCAAAGGATCAGGCATGGGAAAAGTATTGCAGAAATACAAACTTATTGTTTGGGATGAATGCACAATGGCGCACAAAAAATCGCTCGAGGCTCTTGATCGATCATTGTAAGATTTGCGTGGAAACATCAGCCCATTTGGAAACACATTAATATTGCTTGCAGGGGCAAACATTACCTGTAATTTCTCGATCGACACCAGTGGACGAAATAAATGCTTGCCTGAAATTCTCTACTTTGTGGTGACACGTAAAGACGTTAAAATTAACTACAAATATGCGTGTCTAGCTGCAAAACAATCCATCAGCTGAGATATTCTCGCATCAATTGCTGGAAATTGGGAACG
>NW_019743148.1:968819-1031145 GCF_002891405.2 Cryptotermes secundus | reverse complement strand
TTTGTTCAAGACCTAATAACATGAAAATAATAATAAAAAAAAAAAAACCCCGTACAAACTTCTGGTGGACTACACTTATCTTGGCACAACTGACATACAAATCATGGACTTCTATTGTTTTGCAAGCAAACTTACTGGTCGGAGAATTGCTAAATACACCATTTTTAAAATACTGCGCTTTGAATTATCATAATTATGTTTTATGTACATGCCACAATTATTAAATGATGTGAATACTATGTATGTGGGTGGACAATATTAGAATGGATCTTAGAGAGCGCTGGGATGGTATGGACTGGATAGATCTGGCTCAGGATAGGGACCAGTGGAGGGCTCTTGTGAACACAGTAACGAACCTTCAGGTTCCATAAAATGCTGGGAAATTCTTGAGTACCTGCTGAATCGGCGGCTCCTCCAGAAGGGCTCAGCTCCATGAGTAAGTAAGTAAGTAAGCGGATACTGTTCAATTTTTAAATTATGCTTCCCACTGTATGTGCTACAAACTTAATATAGGGATGCAGTTCTGAGACTGTTTCGTATAAACTGATTAAAAACTACCATGAATTAAAATTCCAAATTTTGAAATCTGCATAAAATACGGGAAATAAATTCTGTACACCATGGTTATGGCCTATATATGCATGATACTAGGTGGTTCAAATATGACCAGGACTGATTTTTTGTAAATAAGCCGCACTGCACAGCAGCTGTGTGACCTTGAGAGAGTGAAGCCACAACCTCCACTCTCCCTCCTGTTAGGGTTAGAACCTGTTCAATCCTGTCTGAAGTTGCTAGAGTGATGAGCAAACAGAAGCTATCGCGGAGCGTGGAACAACGCATTGTGATCAAATTCCTCGTTGGAGAAAATGTCCGGTCCACTGAAATTCACCACAGACCCCAACAACAGTATGGGGAAGAGTGTCTTTCACGGACCCGTGTGTTTGAGTGGTGTAAGTGCTTCAGAGAGGGCAGAGAGCTAGTGGAGAATGAACCGCATGATCGTCGACCGCAAACATCCATCACCAAGCCAAACATTGATCGTGCAGACGCACTTCTTCGTGAGAACAAGCGCACCACTATCAAGGAACTTGGAGCAATGCTATCCATCAGTGTTGGTAGTGTAGAGGACATCATGAAATACCATCTGCACTATCACAAAGTGAATGCACAGTGGGTACCACGCACTTTGACGGACGTGAACAAAATGGTGAGCATGCAAGTTGCCAGTTGTCTCCTACAGCAGTTTGAAGATGAAGGTGATGCATTTTTGAAGTCTATAGTGACCACCGATGAAACGTGGGTGCACTACTTCATTCCTGAGTCCCAACAATCATCATGTGAGTGGTGGCATATCAGTTCTCCCAAACCCATGAGAGCGTGGAGGAGCTGTTTGGCAGGAAAAGTGATGGCAACGTTCTTCTGGGACTGGCAGGGGGTTATCCATGTAGAATTTCTGACAGACGCCAGAACAGTCAATGCAGCTTATTACTCAGACCTCCTGGCAACAGATGTGAAGGAAAAGATCCGATCCAAGCGGCAGAGAGGTGGAAAACGGGTAGCCTTCCTTCAAGACAATGCACGCCCCCATACGGCCAAAACAACAATGGAAACCCTCCAGAAATTGAAATGGAACCTTCTGACACATCCGCCGTATAGTCCTGATTTGGCACCAAGTGATTTCTACCTGTCCGGAAGGCTCAAATCAGACTTGCAAGGCATGCAGTTTGTGGACGACAACGCCGTCATCCACAATGTTCGGGAGTGGATACGCCGCCAACCACAAAACTTTTTTGAAAAGGGTATCAGGATGCTTCCAGAATGTTGGAAAAAATGTGTTGACTCCAGAGGGGAGTACGTTGAAGACTGACATGTGCAAGTAAGTGTTTGGCAATTTTGGTTTCTAAAGAAAAATCAGTCCCGGTCATATTTGAACCACCTTGTATATCTCACAAGGTAACAATTTTCAATCCTTTTAGGTGAATACACCTTCTGTTATCTGGACCATGGCCAAAGTTACCCACTTACTTTCCATTATGACATTTTAAAACCATATGATTAACTAACTACATGGAGCAAAGACCTCTGTGAGAAGCTAGGAGTTGCTCAGCTAGTCAAAAGACACAATATTTCCTGCCTTTTGTCAAACCCAAAGTACAGTACCACAGTCACATCGTCATACCCTTCTGTCCAAGCTGCATTTTAATGTTATCCTCTACATCTTCATCTCACAAATAATATTTTCCATCAAATAACTTGCATCATTTCTCATCTTCATGCATGCTACACACTCACCCATTTCACCCTCCTTCATTTGACCACTCTTTTAACAATATTGGGTGAAGAGCACAAACTGTGAAGCTTATCATTATGCAAGTGAGCTAAGATAACTCAGTCATTGCAAAGACTAGGATACAGACTTGATGACCACATATCTCTGTCTGGTGTCAAGGTTACCTATTCACAGAGTTATACCCTTCCTTCCCACACCTTCATGGTGTGATGCTTAATCGAGTGCCTTTATGTAATTTTCTCCAACTTCTTGTTACTTCCTCTGGGCTGGGTCCGAACATTCTCATCAGCACACTGTTCTCAAATACTCTCAATCTAAGTTTGTCCCTTAAATTGTGAGATCACACCCTTATCAAAAAGAAAAATAAAACTTTGGTTTTGCATATTTTAATCTTTAAACTGCAGATGGCTGATGTGATGATAACAAACTGTGAACTAAAGCACAGGGCAGATAACTAACAAATATCACTTACTAGAACTCTTTTGTGCGCTCGGCGCTGTTCGAAAGGACTATCACTACTACTGCCAGAGTCTTCTATTCGACGTGTTGACCTCTTCCTCTTCTGAACCACACTATTGAAGACATCCAGATCACTCTCTTCACTCATTGTCTATCTGTAAGGAAATAATCTTATGTGTATCTCTGGAGAATGTTCGCACAGCATTCATCATCCCTTGAAGTAACAAACTATTTTTGGTAAAAGTAAACCTTACATCATTTTACCTGCATGCATTCCTTACACAAAGCACATAAAATGAACAAATGAACACATGATGGCAAGGTCTCTGTTTATCTCTAAAGCTATTAAACAAAGCCTGAGGAAATTTTGTACCAGGGATTTACACTACCACACTAATATAATTTTGGTCAAATCAGTTCTGTATTTCAATGATACTCCAAGATTTACTTTTTTATAAACGAAATACATAGTCCCTGTGCTTAACTAATTACACCCTACACCATGAAGGTGTATGGGGGAATGGATGTACAGATCCATATTTTCTTGACCTCAGCACTAGTTTGGGGTGAGTGGTCAGCTTGATGCCTGGGGAAAGAGCCCTGGTACCCCTTGGATAGGAGGCTAGGTGGGCCTCAGAGCCAGTCTGGATGATGTGGAGAAGAGAAAATTCTTGACCCTACTGTGACTTGAACTCTGACCCCTTTGTTGTTCAGCCTGTAGCCAGTCGCTATACCAAATACATTATCCACATGTACCAATTGCTTTAATGTTAAAAAATTCTGAATCTTGCCCACACAGGTATTTACTGATTTATTATGATTCTCTGAGTAAACAGCAACTACTGACCAAAACAGCATTAACAAATAGATCTTTGTAATGGAGATGTAGTGTGTTTTCTGTGAGATAATCTATTAGTAAACATTATGTAGATGAATACCAGCCATTAAGAGGTTAAAGTGTTTCTCAATCTAGTAATTATTTAATGACTATGGACTCTGCATACTCTGCTAGGAATTGGGACTTCTTTCCCCTTTAATTCCTTGACTTATGATTCATAACTGCGTATGTTTGCTCTTCTAGTTGTTGCGTGTTATTTGCCAGGCAGTACCGATGTTACCCCAGAAATGTTACAGTGACAGCTCAGGTACCATTGCTACCAACGGTGAGTAAACATTCATTGTTATGTATGGTCTACAATATGTGACATGTGCTAGCCAATCGCTTCTGTCAAAACCAAAGTCAAAGTCACATTGTGACTGACAGTCAGTCAGTCTGTCTATCTTGGTGTCAAGCCCCGGCTGGGTCTCATGACCAGATGTTACTTTTTTAATGAAAGTTACTGTCCTGTCCATGTGGGGCACCCTCTCCGAGAGGTTGGGTCTGTCATTTGTCAGTCACAGTCGATACTATTAGTCCATTGTCACTATGTAGACTTTTTTTTACAATTGAGTCTTAATATATAGTATGTATAATATATACAAGGCCTCTGTCAGTCTAGCACACACCACACATTGTTGTAGACCTTACACAGCAACAACTGTTTACTTGCCATTGCTAAGCAATGGTACCTGAGCTGTCACTGTAATGTTTCCAGAGTAACGTCATTAGTGACAGGCAAATAACACAGAACTAGTAGAGCAAACGCATATATATAGTCATGGATCATAAGTCAAGAAATTAAAAGGAAAAAAGTCTCAATTCCTAACATCCTCACATACCATTTATAACCAACTAATACTGAAATAATATAAAATGTAGGATTCTTTTTATAAACAAGCATCCTTCGTGAAAATGATGACAGCTGATGCCAGAGGGCACTGCTGGCAGATGTACCTGCATAATCATATACAATGTTCTACTGTTGTGCTGTATTAGCATAATCCCACAGATAAGCATTATGCTTCCATTGTATATGGCCAAATACAAAACACAGAGTGACATCTGTCCTGCTTATTGTTTTTCAGTAATGTATCTTTATCTGAACTAAGCGAGTTATGTAAAACTGCAAAGAACATGCGTTCTTTCATTCAGAGCAATGGCAACAGGTATTCAGAAACAACAGCATAAAGGAGTAATCAGTCTTCCTAAAGGTCACCAATATTTTCATATTAAGAAATGTTACTGTCTGTATCATATGGGTGTGAAGCTGACCACTCGCCTCCAGCTTGTGCTGAGGTCAATAAAATGTGAATCTATACATCTATTCCCCCATACACCTTCATGGCATAGTGCTTAATTTGTTAAGCACAGGGACAACTTTCCCTCTTTACTGTTTGTACCAATACAATCCAGCGAACTTGTTAGAGTATCTCATTCATTTCTGCTGACATTAGAAAATAATATAAGTTTGGAATCTCCAAATTGTGTAAGGTCTGCAAGCATGAATACATGAAAAAACTTCAGCATGCTGAATCATCATCAGCCACACAGAATGCATGTGTTTTCTTCTTCTGAAAGTGCTATAGATCAAAGGATACACTTATGGCATCCTATTTAAATTGTTAAGGAAATCTACAATAGAAGTGCTACAAATTTCATTTTTGCATTTATGTATAAAACTGGATGGGTTAATAAAACAAACAAAAAACTCTGTGGCCTGTAGTCCACAAGCGAACTATACTGACTGAGTGACTGCCAATTTTCGGCAAAGTTAGTGCCAACTTCTGCAGATAGAGGGTGCTGTGTGGTCAGCGCAACGAATCCCAATTGCCGTTAATTTCGGTTTTCTAGACCGGAGCCGCTATTTCCTTGAAATAGCTCCTCAATTATCCTCAAGAGGCTGAGTGGACCCTGTTCCACACCCACTACTTCTCAGAAAATCTGGTAGTGCCGGGAATCAAACCAGGAACTTCTAGATCTGTAGCCAGGAAGTCTGACCACTAGAACACAGAGGCGGTCACTGAATGGATTAATAGGATTATTAAATTTTCTAAAGAGAAGCATCACTTGTCTTAGTACTTTCAATTAAGGTTGTGTTGAATTTTGTCATGGGCTCTCAATGGTGATATAAAAAAAATGTGTCAATTCATGTACTTATATCTTGTTTAAAGACCACTGGGAAGAGGACGCCATGTAGTCTGCTACATGTTTACTAACATTTCTGAAGAACATACTGACAAGTAAGCCACACAAGCAGTAACTGCACACTCAGTTTACCCTTCAACTTTCTAGATAAGAGCAGTTAAATCCCTCTGCTAAGATCAGTAATCTTCTGTCTGACTATGGTATCACATACCCGGGGATAGTACTCTTCAGTCATTGATGTGATAACCTCAATTTCACAGGGTACTGTCCGCATTATACTATGATTAAATACTGCATTCTAGCAGGGTGGCAAGTAATCTGTGAATGTGTGTGCAAAAAATAACAATTTAAAATTCAGATCCAAGTTGTTGACCTGGTATACAATTTGTACCAGCAAGTACACCATCAAATACACTGGGAAAACTGTTAACATCAACTATTCAGTTCTAATTTTATGTAACTGTGAGAATGAGAACGGGCATGAAAACAATGTTCAATACTATTTTGTTGGAGGAATTTAAATTGCACACTATAAATGGCAATACTTTGTAGTGTTTTACAAGTGTATCCAAAGACACTGTGACAAATTCACAGAGGAGCAGAGCTACAATTTAATAGTCATACATTTACTTTACTAAAACCTGCAGTCAGGTGAACAAACGCTGATGTGTAATATATAAAAGGGCAATCTGTACATCAGCAATACGAATATAAAACAAAGCAGGATATTTGTTTAATTAATGCAAATTCTTACTTCATGATTGAGAATCATACTATTGCACTCTTAAATTTTGGTATGGAAAAAATATTAGAGTAATTCTGGAAACAGAAAGGTCACCTCTTGAAAATGGAACCCATGAAATATGTGTAATAAAATATACACATAGTATGTTACATGGAGACTTTTAACTTAATCACTCTGAAAGGAGGAATCATTGGAATATACAGCAAGAATGCTCATTACTCGTATATTATGATAAAATATTACTGATAAAATACTTGCAGGTATGTATGAACTGGAAGTACTATTAATCAACCAATAAAATTACATATTAACAGTTAATTTTTATAAATATGCCTATATACTGCAAATGATAAAGAACTGTTTCAATATGAGGTAGAATTACAACTTAATGAAATGGTAAATACTGAATATCAGATTATAACATGTCAGCCAAGTGTTAACCTATACTACAAATGTGTTTTAAGGCCTCTCCTGCTATCCAATTCTATCTCTATTTTTGCAGTGTGTCGAATCAAGTAATTTTGTATTGCTCCCATACTATTAACATGTGACCCTATTTCTACGGTAAAATTGTCATATTCACAAAACAACAATGTCCTGCAGTTATAAACTGACGCAAATTTTGTGTTCCTTACTTAATAGAACGTGTAAGAACTGTTACTGCTTTCAGACACTTATGTACTAAACGTACGATTCTTTTACACTAGTCAATACATTTTATAAGACATAATAGATCTAATATGGATACAAACAGTAATTAAAATTAAACGCCCGATATTAAATGCATGGAAGATACTCCACTACCGAATTGCTTACAAATTGAACAAATATTTTGTCTATGCTTGGGCGGAAATTGGAAGTCATTTCTAAAACAATACCTACTAGTTCACCATACAATTATCACCAGATTCCACATTTACTGCGTATTCAAGTCAACTTTTAAAAAGCGATATGAGTGAAATGACATGTGTCTTTTTCTTAGCTGCGGATAGAAGTGTAGACCAGAATAAGGCTAACGGTTTCATAGCAACGCGTCAATACTCAACAACCACTTTAGAACGCAAATTGTTACCTGCACTTAGAAACATACACGCGGTTGTTTAAGATTATACAAATACATCTGTATAAACTAAATGACAAAACTATTATAAATTCAGAAAATATGACAGCCAAGCCGCCCTTGTCTCTTTTTCATTATCGGCCATTTTTCTTCGCGTACCGCAACGGAACGCGTTCAGAACGGAACCAAACGCTAGGACAGTTTAAGAGCACCATTTGATTAATAAAAAAAGTGACCCACCTGGGAGATTATTCTATGTAATAATTTACAGAACTACACATAATAACGCTGATTCAGTAACTAATGCAAATAAACATAATTCGCTCAGGATGTAAATACGAGCTCAGATTAATTTTCACGCTGAAAACATAAGGGCTGTCAGAAAAATGTGACAGTAGGCTGTTGGGTTTATGAACGCATTCAGCAGCGTGTCCAGGGAGGCAGGTATGCTGGAAGAACGAATGAAAGCTATGTTCTACAGGCTTGCTAACAGCCAGTCAGATGTTATAACTATGACTTATTTTATTTTTACTTACTAATTTATGGCACATTGTGTACTATAATTGAAAATTACAACATCTCTAGCATAGTAACTACACGTTCAAAATATTTAAAAGACTATTTGGGACAGATTAATTTTGAAGTCACAAGTTAGAGTGTTGGCGAAACTGAGTGTATTGGTACTAAGGAACCTCTAAGGAAGTGCGTAAAATAAGCGTGGAAGATGGGTCGTATGCATGCTCCTGGGTAATTAATATATTCTTGTATTCATTAATTCTGTGTGGCCTTTATTGATTCCGAGTTAACGTCATTTTCACAGATCTGTTATTATTCGTGTGTATTAAAAATTTATAGATTTTTATTGGTGTACCTCGTGGCTTTTGGCCTCCATGTTGATACGGCATAACGTTTCTGGCGTGAAATTCCGCAGCCATTATCCCCCATTTCGTGATTATTCTTCGATTTATAATATTCTTCTTTTCAGCAAGGGTATATCCCAGTCAGCACTTCCGTATCGGCGAAGCGTACCAACATGGTTGAAGTTGTCGTCAGACGACGTGAAGGAACAGATCTTCAAGTTAGCAAAGAAGGGTCTGACTCCTTCTCAGATAGGTACATCAAATTAAAAACAAATCGTTATATTTTACTCTGTATTTAGGGAAGGCACAATGGGATTTTCATTATATCTTGAGAGGATTTGGAGTGTTATGAATACTACCATATCATTTTTCAACCCTGTTTAATCTGTGGGCATAGTGAACCGTGAGGGACCTCAATTTGCAGGATTGATATAGAGTGTTTCAGATGAGATTAAGGGGAGTGAGAAAGTTACACGTGTGCCACGATGCAGTAAATCATAATTTCACACAATATAAACTGAAATTAGTGAGCTATAATAAAAATAGCTTGGCCAAAAAAAAGGTAAAGCTATCCTTGTAACGTGCAGTAAAGGCCCATAGGGTTGTCAGACATCGAGGCACCCACATTTTCTCTAGACAGTCGGCTCACAGATGGTGGTAAGGTTGTCAGTCTTGCATGCTGGTCCCACATCCCCACCCCCAGAAGATTTCTGGTCCCCATTTCTGTTGGAGGCTGATTCAATCCTGGGGCCATAGTGTGGCTGGAAGGATTAGTAAATTGGAAAAATCCACCTCATTGGGACTCAGACCTGTGACCTTGTGGCTTGTACAATAGTGCCTCAGCCAACTACGCTACCGCGTGACCCCAAAGTATGAAATGTATGAAAAGTTTATGTTAGAAATTTGGGCTGTGTTCTTTAAGATATAGTTTTCTTCAGATACTATAAATAAAATTAGTTATCCATAAAGTATTGGTTTAACTGTATGTTGGAGCTTACTACATCCTAAAGTACACTTCCTGATAACTTTCTGTTTCTTTAGTACTTCTCATGATCTTCGTTTCTTTCCAGTGTAGGTTAATATTGGAAGCTATTTTGTGAAAATGTGACTGGTTGTAACCTGGTATTTTATTTATTAAAGTATCCATATCCAGTTTATGGTCTTTTGGAATGCAATACCATGTAGTCTGGAAGATGGGTGCCAGTGGTTTAGAGCAGTGTTTCTCAACTACCAGGCCCTGACATAAATTATATGGGGTCCTCGTCTTATAGACAAAAGAATTTACTGGGCCATGGTCTGAGAAAGGTTGAGAACCACTGGTTTAGAGGAACTTTGTGCCAACTTCTTTTCAAGATAGCATGTCTACCATGAAGGCAGAAGGAGTGTATTATTCACTGAAATGCTGGTGCAGAATCTGCAATGAAGGGTGAGGTTCTGGGTTCCTAAGAAATGCTCGTTTCAATCTACCAAACTACACAGCATTACATTTCAGATGACAGTAACATTGACTCCACCTCAAATCATACATTTTGTTTGCAACTTACATTGCTTTTGTCTTTCAGGACAATATGTAACATATAAAATAGGGGTATAACAAAATGTAACATCATTCTTTGATATTGAAGGTGTCATTCTTCGTGACTCCCATGGTGTTGCACAAGTGAGATTTGTGTCGGGAAACAAAATCCTGCGGATTATGAAAGCAATGGGTTTGGCTCCTGATCTACCAGAGGACTTATATTATTTGATCAAGAAAGCAGTGGCAATTCGCAAACATCTGGAAAGGAACAGGTATTATAATAGCGTGTAAACTGGTACTATAGGTCAGTTTTTCTTTACAAAAGGGTTTACTCACAAGCAAGAAATGCTGCCTTGAGTCTTACTATTTTTCTAGCCTTTCAAGCTTATGGTATGAATCACTCCCTTGAATCAGTGTATCACTTTTTATGGACCTTAATATGGCTGGAAAGGAATCTGCCCTGTAGTGATAGAAGTGTACAGTAAACTCCCCCTTAAGGAAATGATCATATGAGAATACAACAGAAGTAAAATACTTTTAAAAGAAATCCTTATGCTTCCTACTGTGTTGATGTATTTATATTACAAAAGAATGACTCTTTATGATTAACAGGCTATACTCAAGTGTTTGTGCTTAAATACTAGGAATTTGGCCTTCTATGACATAACATCATGTAGTCCATTGAAAATCAGTGGATGTTTCAGAGGAACATGTTTCCTCCACCTTCAGGGTTGAGAAATAAGCCAAAGAAGCTTGCCACCTGCATCATGCAAGATGTTCCTCTGAAATGTTGGTTGACTTGCAGTAGATTACATGGCGATATATCCCAGAATATAGAATGCTTCATGACCACCACTGGGAGAACCTCAAATCTACATGGCGATATATCCCAGAATATAGAATGCTTCATGACCACCACTGGGAGAACCTCAAATCTACATGCTGTATGTGTACTTGTGTACCAGTGAGTTGTTTATTGTATTCTTAGCTTCTAAATGTGCTGTATGAAGAGCTGTTATGTAGTGTGTGAATACACATACAGACACTTATTTAGGCTTGAAACTTAGGGTCAGATTATTGAAGTTGAAGTCTGTTTAATTTTATCGAGAGGTATAAAATTGCACATATCTGTCAAATGTAATTGCATTTATCGTCTGCTGCAAGAAAATCTGAGATGAGAGTAATGCTAATGCCGGTCACTGGCCTGAACTTTTGTGTGGTGATTACAAGATTCTTTTTCAGCCTACGTTCTTATTTTGAAAAAACAAAACTAGGCCTATGCAATCTCCGTGCTGTCTGTGTGTATCCCCCCATAAACTTTTGAATGGCTGAACCAACTGACCAATTGTGCAGCCACTCTAGAACTTTCCTCCATTTTATGGAACCTGAAAGTTCATTACCATGTTCACAAGAGCCCTCCACTGGTCCTTATCCTGAGCCAAATCAATCCAATCCATACCATCCCATCCTGTCTCTGTAAGATCAATTGTAATATTATTCACCCACCTATGTCTTGGTCTTCCTAGTGTTCTCTTTGCTTATGGCTTTCCCACCAATGTACTGTATGCATTCCTTTTCTTCCCCATTTATGTTACATTCCCTACCCATCTCATGCTCCAAGCATGCGAACAGAGCGAATTGGAACCAAGAGTACAGGAGGTTGGCCTGTGAGGATTTAACATGTGATTTGAAGACTTTATTTATGTATAATAATTGGAGTGTGTGATTAAGTGAGACTGTTAATAGTTACCATGTTATAAACCCGTGAAGACTAGTGGAGAGTCCAAGGATGAGAATGCAGCATGAATTGTGAAGGTTAAGTACAGCAAAATGTACTACTCTAACTCCATTATCATTATAATTTTGTGTATACTGAACCAGTCTTTATGAAACTAGGTCACCCATTTTATACTGTGGATGAATTTTTTTTATATATACTAGTCGGTAAGATTAATTGTATTCTGGTTCTATTCTTATGTCTTGACTTAGTTCTTTGTACTACTTATTTATCTAATATTACTCTTCCACATCCTGAAGTATTAGATTTTTATGGAAATAATAGATGAGTCATGAGTTCCATACTGGGGGAGTTTTGTTGTATATACCGCTGATATGTTATTTTATTTTGTTTTATATTATGAATGCCTTGACTTGTTCCTGTGGGAATGGAATGCTTGTTTTTTTGATCTGTGACTCATTGTATATCCAGTGGTTGTTTCCCAGCCTGTATCTGGATCTGTTTTTGAATTTGAAATAAATTGAAATGAATGGCACCTGATCTCATGTCACTGGCATACCGAGTAAAACCCCCCTGTCAGTCTGTGTGAGTATCCCTCAGTTGTTAGGCAGTGGCTTGGCAAAAATCTCTGTGTCGTTTCTAGTTTAATAATGACACATTTCTGTTTTGATAGAATGGAAAATAATGTGGCAACAGTGTTAAATCAACATTTTTTTTTGTTCAGTTATAGTTGCTAATGGACCAGTAACATTAATTTTGGTATGGTTATACATCAAAACATGCCTGCATATTGAGTATGAATAATTTATGTTAACAGAAACATTGTGGTGGTACAGAATATTTTGAATATGGCTGATAATTTTCTGGTAAGAGCAAGTCCAGACTTTAGACAAAAGCCATCTTAGAATGAGGAATTACCATTTGAGGACACATCACTTTAGCAATGTTNATCCCTGACGAAACATACACGACGAACCACGGCAACGGGTTAAGTGTGTGTGTTTTATTTAATATTAATGCATGATATTGAGTTTTATTTGGATTTGAGGTTCCCATGGTGGTTACAAAGCATTTTGTATTCTAGGATGTAATACTATGTAGTCAGTCAACTTTCAATTGACTATATGGTATTTTATCCTAGAAGACAATAACTTTGTCAGTATAAAATTTAATACTGGCAGTCTTACTGTAAAGCAGCACCAGAACATAAAATGTGTTGTGTGTTATTTTCTAATTAAAGATTGTTTTAAGAACTATATTTCTTACCATTGTAGTTTTAAATTTGCATACTTTTATCAATACATTATTTTTTCAGGCAAAGTATAATTTTTGCAAACAAGTCTTGTGTACATTTGATTCCAGGAAGGACAAGGACTCTAAGTTCCGTTTGATCTTGGTGGAGTCCAGGATCCACAGGTTGGCACGCTATTACAAGACCAAAAGTGTACTGCCACCAAATTGGAGATATGAATCCAGTACAGCCTCTGCTCTTGTGGCTTAAATGTGTAATCTGTTCTGCTTATAATGTGAAATAAAGAATGTTTCTTGAAATGTCTTTGTTATCATATGTAGTAAGATTTTTGTTCTTGTATTAGGACAGGGATGATGCACCTTTCACAGATGGTGTGCCAAAAATAAAGTGCATACAGACTCATGGGCTGTAAGATTATCAGTTAAATTCCTGATTTTAATATTATGGTTATTGCAGCCTTTATCAGCTGTGTGTTGCATTGTTGTCAGCATAGGTGTGGTCCAGTGGCTATGTATCACATTATTGTCACTAGAATGCCCTTTTACTTTGAGCCAGGCTATAGCAGTTATGATACTGTAATTTTTTCACTGCTGTATACACACCTCCCTAATGTACTTGTTTAAAAATGATCATCCTAGTAAGGTCATTCATAGACTGAAGGGATGCTTCCATCCCCTCCATGTGGGCAGCTCTGGGACTGGAATATCTCAATGTTTGGGAAGATGTAAATAAGTAAATTTTCTCACTTGCTTGTAGAATGGAGTGAGAGTTTGTAGACAACCATCAGAGCATTTGAACTCTGACCAGCTACTAATGGGAAAGCAAAAGAAATAGGTTTCCTCATGTTTGTTCTTGAAAGGGGTGTAAAGGAATACACCACTACTGGACTATTGCTAGAATTAGCTGGTGTTAAGGGGTTAGGTAGGCTGCATACCAGCATGTGTCAAGACATGTAACAGTCAAGACACAAAGAAAGGAGCACAGTTGAAACGAATGACATTATGAAAACCGCTGCACACCGGTCTGAGTCATGATGCTGACTAATCATGAAGCAAGACTGCATCTTCTGTCTCGTGTCTTGATGCAGTTGGTGTGGGGCCACCCTTAGAGGAAGGCAGGGGACAGACTACCATCAGAGACCCTGACCTGGCTAGTCTTGTGTTAGTGGGGGGAGAATGGTATATGCAGCAAGTACACATACCAGGAAACTTTGTGAGTAGTTTCAACTTTAAAATTTATTTTGAAAGTCACATCTGCATTCTGTCTTTATCTTGAAGCTAAAACAAAGTGTAAGAGTAGAGGCGAACATATTTTTAGGAAACAATTGGGTGTATAGCATTACTCAGAGCATATTTCTTCCTGTTGTAATCATGCAGATTCTGAGGACTAAAATAGATAACCAAAGATTACTATATTTTTCAGAAGATGGAAGCAGCACTTTCCTCCACAATGTTAACATACTACCAAACTACGTGAGGTCACAGTCGAGAAGACAGTGATCTATAGTCACTGCTGTGAGAACCTCATCTCTTGCCTAAGAAAAATACTGAACTCAGTTAAGAGAATGACTGATGAAGCAATCTCAGCTGATAATGAAAGCGAGCTTGATAAGCTAGTAATGGTGGGTGACATAAAATATGGTCAAAGCCAAAACACCTTTGGGACTCTGGTGGTGCCCTTCCTTTAATCAAAGATCTCAGTAGACTGAAGATAAATGAAGAACCCCATGAGAACAAAGGTTGTATTCCACTTTTCTGCTCTTCACTGAAGTTGAACTGTTGGTGGCATGCAAATACAACGAACATAGCCAATGTTTAAACTCATTTGACAGCAATAAAAGATGCTCAGAACTTTTTGACATGACTGTACATGAGATGATTAGTGTTTTTGGCTGTAATATTACAGATTGGACATGACATCAAGGACATACTGAAAGATTATACATCCATTCATGGACGGTTCCTTACTCCATTTTGCAGTAACTGATTATATATCTGACTTTGTGTTCCACTTTTTTGGTGTCTGTGTGTAACATCTTTTAATTGTCTCGTTTTCTCTTTATTGTCACTCCATGTTTTAGCCTACACAGCCATTGCTTTTCTTATAGTTCTTAGTTTCTTCAGTGGCAGAACGAAGAGTGTCTCAAGCAGCAGGTTCATCAGGGATAAAATTATATTACATCTTCATAAAGGATTCAAACTAGCAGTTTAAAATGTAGCCAAGAGACACACCAGAACCTATTGCTATAATTATCTTTCCAAAATGTGTAATACAAAAGGCATTCATGTTATCGAACTTATAGGCACTTTTGCTCTAATGTAACACCACACCCAGACATGGAATTATGAGTCAACACAGTGAAAGGGTAAGTGAGGTAAATGCTTAATTTGACACTGATGTTCTACATAAACAGCAGAGAATCAATGTCAGTTTTTCACATGGCAAATCAGAGTATGGAAGCAACAGTTGTTTGGTTACCTAATGTGTACAGAAATCTATATTCCTGATTATCAGTGCACCTGTTTCTGGTGTGTTTACAACCTTGCAGAGCACCTATGAAGTTCACTTATGTCTGTCTATACATGGAACAGCCTAAGAACAACCGCACAGATTTACATATTTGATACTGTAGAATTTTACAAACAATTGCAAGCCCACTTTAGTATTCATTTTTCTTTGAGAGTTTAAATGTTTCTGTTTTATCTCGAGCATAACTCACTACATATTTATTGGAACAAAAAATGTTTCAAACACAAGCTTCAGAGAAAAATTAAACAGTTTATGTTAGATACACTTTTCCTCTCAGTTGTACGGTTTCTGAGATCAAATCAGACTGTGTGCGCATATATCTGAATTTTTATAAATATTCTGATTATTCACCCTAAAAAGCTAGAGAACACATCATTTCGGAAACTGAATCTGTCTTCATCCCGGGGGGGGGGACATTACTCTTGTGGGTCCCTTAGGAGCTAACCTCTAGTTCTTTAGAATTCCTGCTGATGGACAAAGCCAGGAACCCAGTAATTCTGGGGGGGGGGGACTGTTGCTTTAATGTGCTCTTCTACAAACTAAACATAAATAATAAAGTATCAACCTCGAAATAATCAAATTATTTTAACACATTTTTTACTTTGTACAATACTTTACAATTGTGATATATGATGTAATTCTTTGCTATAGATCACATTCATAATTAGTTACATAATCACACTCTTCATACTTTGAATTCACTTTTGTTTATAACTACCAAGGACAGAGTGTATTTTGGATCTTCACGCATATCACCATACATGCTGAGCAAACTAAATGGAAACCATATTAAAGCAACGATGTAATTACGGCAAATGCGGTTTTCACGTTGCCACATACCCTTGTGCGGAAAACAAGAATGAAGTGCAGCAAATTTATTAGCATGAAAGTAAGACAAAGTTTTGAGTGAAAGAGATGCAATACAGAATTAAATTCACACAACTAATCACAACCTTTCATTTAATCTGCACAGGAATTCTTTTCATCTTCAGGTTTCACCACCCATCACATTCACGCACTCACAGAAACATACAAGTAACACAACAGGTTTACTTATGTGTAGAGGACACACTATCACTGTCATCATCATCAAGGTTTTTATAGTCACGTCTTACTTCTTGCTGCACTTGTTGCCACTTTGCTACTAGTGATGAAACACCCTTCTTCTTTAAAGCAAGACCCGGAGCCAATTTGGGCTAGAACACAAATGCAAAGCCATATATTTCACAACAGGAAATCCAAGTCAACAAATAATTACATTTTTTATTTCTTTACATGCTTACTTAACAGATCAAAGGCATATTATAAAGAAAGAAACAAAATGATAGAAAAAACAAGTAAACATTCTGACAATAACAATTCAATTAATACAATCATGCCAACCATTGTGTGGCAAGAAAATATATACATATGCATGCACATACATTAATCTTGAATACAATTAATATTTTAATAATTATGCAAGTACCATTATAGAATATGTTTAAGAGAAACAGTTTTGGTTCCAAATACATCAATGTCCCTACAGACAACCCTAGCAGCTGAAGCACATTTAGCAGGACAATTTTTACTTGAAGAGCAGACACTGAACAAAGTCTGATATAATGAGCAGAAACTTGGAGATCAACAGTGTCCAAAAGAGGATAAAATTCAGAACAGAAGCAAACTTGAATAGGGAACCTCCTCTTACATAAGGTGTTCAATTTTAAGTCCTCTAAAGCATAAGTATAACTGTAATGGACATGGGGAGAGGAACAATTAAAACAAAGAGCTGCAAAGTTCTGCTGGATGTGTTCCAGTTTGTTGCCATCAGTAGATGTAACAGAATTCCAAGTAACGGGCATATTCATGCTTAGACTGAAAAAGGCTAAAATATAATGCACAAAGATGTTCAAGGGGTGAGTAAGATATTATGCTGCGAACTAGACCAAACAATCGAATACAATGAGAAAATATACAGCTTGCATGATTATGGGAATTAAGTTCAGAATCAGAAGTACTCCCAGGTCTTTAGAGTTGGTAGGGGTTACAGATGATTGACAAAGTTTATACTTGTAGATCCACATGTCATTTTTTCTTGAGGATATAATTTTAGTTTTATTAGCAACATAGCGCTAATTAACAGGCATGTGCAAGAATGACTTTTTAAATTCATGACAAGACTGGCAGAAGAATATGGAAAAACTTCAAGAACTGAGAATGAGAATTTTCTTCACTAGGCCAATTCCTTTCACCATAATCACAATTTATAAAACTGACAATTTTTTGCAACACATTAAGTGTAATATTTATCCCTTCTAGTAATTAATCAGATCCTCTTTCATAGAAACATTTTTTCTAAATCACTACTTAACAAAATTGATTCTAGGGCAGAATGGACAGAAAGAGGGGCAGACAGTCAACTTGCTGGCATGGTGATTCATGCTAGCAATGGCAAACATTATGATTCTGATGGGCTGAGTAATTTGTGTGTTGCTGCACAAACCAATGGCACTTATTTGAGCATTCTTAAAGTTTAAGACTGAAAAATCAATGTCTGAATCAAGACACTGTCTTCTTGAAGATCAAGTGCCTATTAATTAATCATTAAGCACATGTACCTAAGGTGGACAAAACAGCACCATGAGGCACTTCAAAATTTAATCCAGAATATTATATTTAAGCATCCTGTTACACTCACACAATACATATGAGACAAACTCCGTCTTAAGTGCAACAATTTAATTGTAGTTCTTTCTTCTTCCCTTCCTCCACACTACATGTTTCAGCCCTAAATGGCCATCATCAGGTGTGTATTCATACGTAGCTGCTACACGTATTAAAGATAAGCAGTGACACACACAGAGAGAACCTACACAGAACAATACCTGAACAGCGATAAAACAAGAAGTAGCCACTGCAGCACTATAGACATAGGGCGTGTACCCCGAGAAAATTTTAATTTTTAAAAATTTGGAAAAAGAAAAAGAACAGAAAATTAATAGACATTTTAATTTGAATTGAAGTTTTAGAAAAGTGCCAATTTTAGAAATCAAATTGACGCGTGTAGGTTAACAAAGATTTTATACATACATACAACTGGAAAGACTGGTGATTTTAAAATTTTAAACTACGGGCAGTGTAGCAGCTACGTAAGAATACACACCTGATGATGGCCATTTAGGGCCGAAACATGTAGTGTGGAGGAAGGGAAGAAGAAAGAACTACAATTAAATTGTTGCACTTAAGATGGAGTTTGTCTCATATATATTAATCCAGAAACCTGAAATGAAGATACAGCCTGGAAGACAGGCAAAGATGGGAGGATAACAGTCAAGTAAATTTTAAAGGAATTAGGGTGTAAGGATGACTCTGGATAATATCCAGTGCTCTTATGAACATGGAAATGAAGCTTCAGGTTCCTCAAAGGCAGGGAACTTCTTTTAACTTCCATGTAGAATATAAACTGTGTTCAAATTTAATAATATTCTGCACAACTTTTGTTTTTATTTATTTAAAAATCTTATCTTGTAAGAGTCAACTTTGGGGTTCTGTCCACATAGTGCAAACATAAAGCAAATAATACTGATCTTATGTCAATGGAGTTAATGTTTCTGTGCTTTTACCTTCTTCTTTTTCCTTTGATGTTCAACAGGAGCAGAGTCTGCAGATTTACTAACAGTTGGTGTTATCTCAGGTTCTACAGCTGCACTAGTTGTCTGAATGTAGAAATTAGAAGGGCCTGGTTGTATTGGAATATCATGTGCTGTTGATCCTGCTGACATTCCTACTGCCAGACTTGTTTCAAGACTTAAGGGATTGTTCATCTCATTCAAATTTTCTTGCATGCCTGATGGTATGGACCCAGAGGACTCCATAGAGGCTAAATCTGAGTAAAAGGAATCCAGCTCAGCATGGAGTGAAACTGCCGAATTCTTGGCTGCAGGACGTGAGATGATATGAGCACTAGGCATGGGCATCGGCATAGCCCCAACATATGGCACTGGACCATACTCAATTCCTGGACCTCCCATGCTCAGAGAAGGTATGCCACCACCTGTATTATGACTACTCGATGAGACCACCGATGCCTAATGATTGGAAAGAAGGCAAGGAATATTAAATTTATGTTTAAAAGGCAATGAAATTATGTCTGTTTCTGGGAATTAAATCTGAAATGTTATAATTCTGTTCTATGCAAATTGACACTTACAAAGCTATAACCTGACCAATGGTGGTGGATCCAAAAAACAAGTAGCCATGCACTGCAACATGATTTCCTGTCTACCTTTCTTTAGAAGCACTAGAGAATGGCCCGCTGAAATCATGGGTAAACTGCATGTATTTATACAGGAATCCTATCTGATTCCAGAGAAAGCCATTCCTCATTAGAATAAACATAAATACAACTTACAATGGAATTATTTAGAACACTATGGTTTAAAGGGCAACGCAATTCATGCATATTCAGGCTATAACATCATTAATATTACAAAAAAATTATTCGAACTGCATCACTAATTAAGGAAATGTGAGTAGTACTCTTGTAACCGATTTCTTCACAATGTGTTAATAAAGTAGTTTTATGCTAAGTAATGATGCCTACTGTTATCAGTAAAGAAGTTCCCAAGTCTTGATGGACAAATTAAAATAAATGTAGAACTCATTCTACACATATATGCCTTCTGCAAAGATACTTGTGTATTTCCCAGTGGCGTTTCAAGTCATATCTAATATATTTCTGTTTAGTTCATAGTAGGGCCTCTTATCAAGGTGACTAATGGCATTAGGCATACACATACATCACAAATGACCATATAATTTTGTTGCTGAATATACCTGAAACTAACAGAAGCCATAAACATATACAGTTTACTCATATATGTCTTACATTATCCGTGACAATGTGAATCCAAGTAGTTGCATAGGTATACTGGTGTCACTATTACCTCACCTATCGTGTGTTCATTTGAGTTATCCTGTCTGTTTCAGATTAAGGCTCTTAAGACAATTTTACTGAACTGGTGTATATGGACATCTATGTGCATGTTTGGAAAAGGAAAGAAACCTTACAAATCTTCAAAAACTAAATCACATTCCATGATTAACGCTAACTACACTTCACATATAAGTATTATAATACAAAAAAAAATTTTTTTTTTGGTGTCTAGGATTTTAGAACTAATTTTAGTTATACTTAAGGCGCTGAATCTAAATATAAAATCAGTTTTTCTCTACCAGCTCTACTTTTTTAGATCAGCGTTTTTGTAACGTGCAGTTCTACACAAAATGTGCAGTTCTAATTGTATTTTGTGCAGTTCTAAATCTCATATGCAAGGATTGGTTCCTGTATATTTGCCCTATTGTCAGTCTGCTGTCCACTGAGTTCCCCCAAAATCCACTAGATGGCATTGTCTGTCCGGTGTGAAGTGAACTTGAACGCTTCCACTAGAGTTGAGGTTAGTTTATATGTTCTCGCCGTGCAGGGTACATCGAAGTTGGCCTCGGGTGATATTTGTTTATAAAAGTAAAAGAGTTGTTATAAATTTAACCTAAAACGTACTGTGTTGAAGATTGTTGTGTTTGTGTTCCTGAATTGAAATAAAATGAGTTCAAGAAGAAGAAGTTGTATAAATCAACCTGATGTGTTTTGTTACATATGTGGAGAATACACGTTAAAAGAAAACAGAAAAACTGTTAGTGACTTTGTAAAGAAAGCTTATTTTGTATACTTTGGTGTTAGGCTTGGTGATCAGGATAAAACCTGGGCACCGCATCAGGTCTGTAAAACTTGTACAGAACATTTACGACAGTGGACTACCGGGAAAAGAAAAAGTCTGAAATTCGGCGTACCGATGGTTTGGAGAGAACCCAAGAACCACTTCGATGACTGTTATTTCTGCCTAGTAAATATTACTGGAATCAATCGAAACAACCGTAGCAAGTGGACTTATCCTGATTTAGCCTCTGCAAGACGCCCAGTTCCTCACTCAGAGGAAGTACCGATCCCAACGTTTCACCAGCTACCAGAGCTCTGTGAGGATGAGTATTTTCCCTCTAATCACCCTTCTGATTGTAATGAAGGTGACAGTGATTATGAAGGGATGTCGTCAATCCCTCAACGTTTTAACCAGGATGAGTTAAATGACCTCATCAGAGATCTCAACCTGTCAAAAGAAGCTTCTGAATTACTGGCTTCTAGGTTGAACGACAAAAATTTACTGGAACAAGAAACCAAAATTTCCTTTTACCGCACAAGAGAAACGGATCTGCTACCCTTCTTCTCTCAAGATTACAATCTTGTATATTGTCACGAAATTAGAGGACTCTTGGAAAAAATGGCTCTTCCTGAATATTTTCCCGATGATTGGCGCCTATTTATTGACAGCTCAAAGCGAAGTTTGAAATGTGTCCTTCTACACAATGGAAACAAATATGGTTCAATACCAATTGCTCACTCCACGAAAATGAAAGAAGAATATAACACCATAGCTTTGGTCTTAGAGAAGATAAAGTATCATGAACATCAATGGGTGATTTGTGTGGACTTAAAAATGGTAAATTTTCTCCTTGGACAGCAAAGTGGTTACACCAAATATCCCTGCTTTTTGTGCCTCTGGGATAGCAGAGACAAAACACACCACTGGGTTAGAAAAGAATGGCCCAAGAGAGAAAACATGTACGTTGGGGAGAAGAATATCATTAACGATCCCTTAGTTAGACGAGAGAAAATCATCTTTCCTCCACTGCATATCAAGTTGGGCCTTATGAAGCAGTTTGTAAAGGCCCTTGATAAGAACGGATCATGCTTTGCATATATAGAAATGAAAATGCCTCAGTTGAGTACGGAAAAAATTGAAGCAGGAATATTTGACGGCCCACAAATAAGACAACTCATTAAGGATCCTGCCTTCGCAAATTCGATGAACGAGGCTGAGCGAAAAGCCTGGACTTCATTTGTTGCAGTTGTCGAAAATTTTCTGGGCAAACACAAAGCTGAAAACTATGTTGAACTGGTAAACGAGATGCTTAACAGTTTCAAATCCCTTGGCTGTAACATGAGCATTAAGGTGCACTATTTACACAGTCACTTAGATAGTTTTCCTGAAAATTTAGGAGACACCAGTGAGGAACAAGGTGAAAGATTTCACCAGGATATTAAAACTATGGAGGACCGCTACCAAGGAAGATGGGATACACACATGATGGCAGATTACTGCTGGAGTTTAAAAAGGGACTGTTCTAAAATACATTCAAGAAAGTCACGAAAAAGAAGCTTCCGTAGTGTTCCGTGACTATAGTTGGTTTGACTGTTATATATAGTCGATGATTTTTTCCTCTATCTTTGTATTTAATATAATAAAATAAAAATATAATTATAATATAGTAATAAAAATTCCATGTTGAGTTTTTTTATTTGATCCACTGATTTAACTTAAAATAGTGTAACGTATATTTCACCAAAATGTTATATCTTAAAAATTTGAGCTCCTAGGCAAAAACTAATGCCATATTTGAATTCAGGGCATCAAATTCATATGAAATCAGCTCCAAATACCCCGGCACCAAAACAGCTGTTGGCTGTTGATAATTATCAATACTCACAAAATAAATATTGCATTTGATGGAAGAGTTATTTTTATACACATTATTATAAAAGGACTCTCAAGCTCTGAATAATAAGTTATTACAACAGATTGGTGAAATCAACCATAAGATCCATCTGACACACTTGGCTTGAACCAACAGATGGAAAACTGAGACACCAACAATTCTGGAATCATGTACCTAAATTTAGGAAGGACAGTGACAGTCCTGCTCATTCTGAGGTCAGTAGCACATACCTAACTGAACCCAAAGAAGCTGTTAAGGAACCTTCTAACCACTTCCAGTCTGTTTGTAACGATTCCCCTTCTGGAGTTGCGTAGTCTGTGCTTCCACATATAACTACACTTTAACTCCAGCTTCAGTTAACGATGATGTTTGCAAAGCTTTCAAGCAGTCATGGTCAACAAAATCTGCTGGACTGCATGGTATCCCTGGTTTGGTTCTTAAGGGTTGCTCTATAATTTTGGCCACTTTACTGAAGTTTATTTTCAATTTTAATTTTTCCACAGAGACATTTCCTGCGGAATGGAAAGAAGTGTGATTGTTCTGTCTTTAAAAAAGACAACAGAGCCTCTGTCAGTAATGACAGGCCCATCACCCTTCTCACTACTTTTCCTAAAGTACATGAAAATGTCATGAGTATATTTCCCATTATTTTAAGACCAAGTTAGTTTTTAGTTTCTTAGGGTGGGGTGAGCCTGAGTCTACTTGGTACATCGGCCGCTAAAGGGTCTATTGTACCAGCCCTGGATGATGATGATGGTGATGAATGTGCAGCAGTCGGTGGAGTGAGAATTGGCAGGGGAAACCTAAGCACTCCAAGAAAACCTGCACCAGTGCTACTTTGTCCACCACAAATCCCACATGACTTGACCTGGGCTTCAACCCGGGCTGCCATGGTGGAAAGCTGGCATTCAATCGCCTGATACATGGCATGGCCTTAAAGTCCAAGTTAAATTCTTCTCAGTAGTTTCACCAAAACCAAATCAACTATAGTGAACATGATAATTTTTCCTGACACTGTTAACCCTTCTGTACTCTCAAGGATATCTACTTGGATCTCAGTAATGTTTCTAATTTGGTTTTGTATTCTTTGCTTAGATATTCTATGTAGTTATGACCTGTCTACTGATTATGTAGTTACCTAACCAACAGACTATTTTATGTTAATTCTTCTAGCCTTTCCTTTGCCTCCCAGTGCACTATCTGGTGTTTCAAAAGGTTCTGTCTTGGGACCTTCCTCCATGATTTCATCACCCCAATACCATTTAATGAAATACACAAATAATTATGTTCCTCCAGACTACTACTACTTCCCCTCACTTAGGTTCAATTCTCATCACTACCATGTTCTCTAGGGGGCACACAGTAGTGTAGTTGGTTGAGGCACTATGCTACAAGCCGGGAGGTCTTGGGTTCAAGTCCCGATGAGGTCACTGGATTTTTTTCAATTGACCTAATCCTTCCAGCCGCACTATGGCCCTGGGGTCGACTCAGCCTCTAACAGAAATGAGTACTAGGAATTAATTAAAGAATTTTCCTTGGGAGTAAAGAGTGGCTGGTGTGTAAGGCTGACAACCTTACCGCCATCTTGGAGCCGATTGTCTAGATAATGTGGGACCCTCAACAGCTCACAACCCTATGGGCCTTCACGGCCTGTTACAGGGATAGCTTTACTCTACTTACTTTACCATGTTCTCAAACATCCTCAATCTATATTCTTCTCTAAAAATGAGAGACCAAGTTTCATAACTACATAAAACAACACACAAAACTAGAATATTGCATATTTTAATCTTAACATTTTTAGACAAAAGATAAATATCTTAAACCAAATTCTAGAAACATCAGCCAGTTCAATCTGTTTTGTAATTTTTTGTTAGTGTATTTTTGATCAGTTGCAGTCACTTCCAAATATTGAAACTTACCGGAGTTTTTAATGTTTTATTTGTCAGGTGTGAAAAAGTGAGGAACTGTCTTTATGACAGGGACAATTCCATAGTTCATATGAGAATTTTAAAGCCATTAATTTTGCTAACTTACATCACTATACACACTCACTGTGTAATCTGAGGTTAAGCATATTTTTGGATATGATGATAATTTATCTTAGTGTCTTGCTAATCTTACATGTTTTGAGCAACGTCCTATTTCTATCTCCAGGTTTATTTAGAGCTAGTTTCTTAGACATGAGAAAGTAAGAACAAGGTCTACTGAAAACATTTAAAAAAACAAAGAAAGTGTCAAATGTTTCACGAATTTTATATCAGGCATATGGCATACTCATACACATATAATTTTGACAAGGGGTCTAATGTACTAATTTTGTGTATAATATTAGAAATATTGCCCAAGAACAAACAAGGAAAGCCCTTTAGTTTTATCATCAAATATAACCTTCAAGAAACCTTCAATATTTTATATCCTACTATTTCCCCATGCTTTATCTAACCACTGTTAGCATTTCTCACATTTTTATAACTTGACACTCTTAGATATCCTGGACTAATGGATTTCACTGAAGATCTTCCTGTGAGTTTACAGCGGTTTAAATTAGCTGGTAAAATTTTCCTGATTTTGTCATAAAAATGATTTAAAATATAATTGTACACTACCTATTCATAAAATTCCCAACTGCCTGACAAATACTGGTCCAGTTTACTTTAGGTGCATACAGTACAGTGTCATAACTTCACTTACTTGATAAGCATTACCCATCAGGTACTGTGACTGGACTGCATGTGAAAGTCCTAGAGACACCTGTTCTTCAGGCATCATTGAAATGCCATTGTCCAAATCAGTTGAATCAGGTGGCCTAGGAGGTGGAGACAGTGTTGGTAGGGGTGGATATGAAGTAGCTCCAGGGGGAGGTGGAGGTGGGGCCATGCCTGATAATGTTTGGTAATGACCAGAAGTTGAGGTGGACACTGGAGGTATGTGTGGTCTTGCTACTACGTATGGTAATTCTGGAGGGTCAACTCCAGGTGGAAGCGGTTCACCATGTTCGTTCTCAAGTCGTGGCAGAGGTGGAGGGGAAGATGGAAGGGGCGGAGTGCTAGGTGGTAAAGGAGGAAGATCTGAAGGTGGCGGTGGTGGTGGTGTTAAGGGTGGTGGTGGTGGCGGTGGTGGGGGAGCAGTAGGGGGAGGAGGAGGGAGAGGAGGCAATGGTGGGAGTACTGGATTACTAGTAGGACTGGATGCAGTTGGTGAAAAAAGAGAAGGATCAAAGTTGCTGCTTACACCAGCTGAAAAGAAATTTAATAAAAGTATCCTTGAGTTTAAATGAAAAATTAAATAAATTTGTAAATATAGTTTTATATATACCAACAAATCCTGGGTGCAAAGTATTTCCTGAACATTATTCTGAAGTTGTACTAAATTTCTCTTTAAAAATTTGCAGCTAGTACTTGTGATTTTGTCATGCACATTGCAGACTCAGCCAATGGTAGGACTCCATGTCATTCTGTACAAACTACATCAACTAACAAGTAGTATGGAATGTTATATATATGCTGGAGTCTTCCATGGATATTTGTTTACATAAATAGTTAACATGAATAAATAATTTATAATCTACGGAAGTCCTCTACTTTACAATCATACGAGGGTTGGAACTTTAATAGTGGCAAGTATTTATTTACAACTGATACAAAATAACTGCATGTTTTGAAGTTTTACTGTTATTCAATGTAGTCATGAGAATTGTGTACAACCCTTTGCCAGCAATGTGGAAGTCGTAGGATACCTTTAGCAAAGTCTGTTGTGGTGATAGTTTGAATGGAGCGGTCTATTGCCTGTAGAACCTCTGGAACAGTTCTGAAGCAAATGCCACGAAGTGGTTCCTTCATCTTAGGAATCAAGTCAAAGTCACAAGGGCTTAAGTCCGGGGAGTATGGTGGATGGTACAGCACTTCGAAGCACCATCGATTGAACAAATCAGCCACAGCTTGCGCTGCATGCGGTCGAGCATTGTCCTGCAAAATGATGGGTGGGTTCTGCAGAAAGTGTTGCCGCTTCTTTCTCAAAGCTGGTCACAGGTTGTTTTCCAAAAATGAACAGTAATACTGCGCACTGACGGTCTGCTGTCGGGGAATGGTACGTGTTAGGATAACACCATCACAGTTGTACACGAGAATCACCATAACTTTCACACTGCTGGGGTTCTGATGAACTTTCGATTTTCGTGGTGACCTGTAATGACGCCATTCGTTCGATTGGTGTTTCATTTGTGGCTTGTATGATTTGGCCCATGTCTCATCCAGCATAAGAAAGCCTCTCCTTCGTGCTCATAGCGCTCCAAGTGGTTACGAGCGGCTTCGTAATGTAGCCATTTCTGTATTACCATCAAATCATGCGGAACCCCTCGTGATGCAATTTTTCTCATGCCCCAGCGTTCCTTCAGAATGTGAAGCACAGTCGTATGCGCTAATCCTGTCTCTCAGGGCAGCTCACGAATCATATGATGTTGATCACTCTCCCGTAATACGGAAAGGGCATACACTTCTTCTTCACTGACACTAGGACGACCTGGCTGACGCATGTCTGCCACATTTTGACGTCCCTCGTTGAAGGTTTTTACTCGCCTTGCCACTGTTCAGTAAGGCAATGCAGATTCCGTGCAAGCATCCTGAAGACCCTGATGACACCGTCATGTTGTACAGCCTCTGGCACATTCAATATTTATCCAACTCCATTGTTCCTGTTTCGAAAACATCGTGACAACACTACATTAGACCGCCAGCTAACATGAGGCTCTGTTCTTCTCGTCACTGCACATGCGTGTGATGTGGGAAGGGAGAGTCCATTTTCTCTGAGGTAAGGTATGTATGTAAGTAACGTGTGGTATAAGTGACATTATTTGGTTCCGTTGCATGGTGTCTGTACAGCAGTGTTGCCATTATTAAAGTTCCAACCCTCGTATTAATATTTTTGTACTCATCATATGTGTTATAATGTCATAACTGAATAAATCACAACATCCTAATATCACCCAACAAATTATGGACCTAAAGAATGTAATTCTATGTGTATGTATCATGAAGTCAAAGCCTGTTGAATTTTATCATGTATTATATACTGATGAACAATATAGAACTTGCAGAGGTAATTATGGCTTATTTTGACACAATGAGAAATTTCTGTGAGAATGATTTATATCTACATGGTTATAATCACCAATCTACCAATCACGAAGGGAACACATTATCTTCTTAACAATACTTCCGGTATAGACAGTGGACTATATTTTAAGCCAACCACTGGAGTACCAAGTGTATATACATTAGCAGCAATGACAAAGAGTGGAGGTCGTATAATTCTAAACACTGCATTCAAGCTGAGTTCAATTATGTGCCCTTGTCAATACCCAATATGAAAATCTCTTGTCCTACTAAGATGCACCCATAACATGAAAGCAAACATTACAGCCTCAGACATAGCTAATTTCAAATTCTTTGTAGCGTCTGGTGTGAACATTATTTTTATAAACTTAAATTATATTTTATTAAAGCTCTTGTAAAATATTTACATTTCCTACTACAACTCTACATGCTTGCTGTGCTTCATAGGAACAGCCAAAACCAAAGGTGGCAAAATTAATTAAATGTGAGGTACTAAGAGGATGTTTAAATATTTATATTTAAATTCTGCTTCTGCTAGTATAAAACCGTAGTCATTCAGTCTTCCCTCAGTTGTCTGACTGGACTATTTGACTAAGCACAATTCTGACACAGCATGGAGCCCCCACTTAACATTCCTTAATTTAAGGTTTTCCCTCACTTAAGGTTCAAATCCCAAACCATGCCCTCAATGTTAAATTACCCCAATTTTAGATTTTCCTCAGTTTAACGTTCCAAATACAATGGTCTGAAATGAAATATTTAATCAGGCTTTCATTCCACTGCAAGCAATTCTATTATAAAATACTTATTTTTTAAATGAAAAGAAAACTATGACAATGAAAAACCAATCTGTTGACATGCTGTATTTAGGGGGAGGGGGGATCTGCATCAAAAATGTATTTTCTATTGTTCTACCTATAATACCAAGATGTACATGATATGTTAGAAAGCAGTCTCGCATGCCTGCGAACGGACATTTAATTTTGCTATTTCAATTAAACACATGATTATCAAATAAAGAGATTTTGGGACAGATATGAATAATGTATTAGGAAAGTGCTAGGAAAAAGAGATTAGGGCCACATCTAGGTATTCATCTGAAGAGACTGAGGGGCACAAGAGTGAAGACTGAGAATATATCATTCCCAAGCCAAGATCTGAATACAGTCCAGGTGTACTATTACTGTATTAAACCTGTACTACTTCATGCTCTAATTGTGCAGTTGTGTGGTGTCATATATGGAGTGTAATTAGCTTTGTTACAGCAGCATTTTATGTGCAATAAAATCAACTCAAGGCCAAGACAGTAAACAAATTCGAAGAATATGTGTACTTCGAAATACACTACTATTCTCTTGTTTATATTCTAAGAAATTACATTCTAGATACCTGCTGACTCTTTCGTTGTGTCAGAACTTGTTGAAGTAACTTCTCCGTCCATTTTTCTCTTTTTCCTGCGGTGGAATGAACCTGCTTCTGATTTATCATCTCCATGTTTTGATGAATTCTTCTCCCTGTAAGAAGATATCTGTGGAGGTGGTGGTGGACTCGGCTCTGACTGTTGCGAGATGACAGGTGGTGGTGGTGGGGTCTTGGGTGTTGTGTCATCCTCTACCGATGGAGACATCGGAGGTGGTGGTGGTGTGGTGCAGAGTTCCATAGCTTCTCCACCACCACACACATCTTCTTCTGGCTGTGACGGATACTCCCACTGTGTTTCTTCACTCACAGTGTTGCGATAGTAATATCGCTTGTGTGTCCTATGCGCACCACAGTGGCAAGGAGAGAACAAGAGAAAAGGGCCTGATATAACAAATTGTAATTGTTTTGTTAAAGTCCCATAAATAATACATTCAATCAGTAACACTAACATATATTTTGGGTTACAATAACCCAGGGTTAACAGATAAGGACTTCTCCCATTAATACGCTTTAGGTATTTACAGTGTAACTCCAATTCAGCTTCTCTGCAAGTTGCATTTATTTTCTAAGTCTTATAAGAAAACTTTATACAATGGACTAGTTATATGAATTTAGGTGTTATTCCCTGAGGGTGATTATGTTTCCATTTAATGTTTAAAAACAGACAGCTGGAATACAACAAGTCACCAAAACAAACTGTATATTGCAAGGAACAAAATGCAATTCATGTAGTCAAACTGAGATGTTTCTAGAAGAGTTTGTGATTCACAAAGACAAACAGAGGTGTTGCTGGCAACAAAATGATTCATCAAGACAAAAACGAAGTGTTGTTAGGAGTGAAACATGATCATCAAAATGAACTGAAGCATTTGGAAACAAAACATAATTCACTAAGATGAATCAAAGTGTGGCTGGAATAAAGCAACCCATTAAGACTGCATATTGCTGAGAACAAGATTCTGATGGGTCGCTGGGAGAAACCACAATTCACCAAGACAAACTGAGGTACTGCTGAAATAAAACAATTCACTAAGTCTGTGTGTTGATGGGAGCAAACACAATTTACCAAGACAAACTGAGACAGGGTTGGAAGCAAATTGCCAAGTTAAGTGAGGTGCTGTAAGGAATAAAACAGGGCATACATAACATTTATATTGTACATGTAAGTTACGTTTCAATTTATTTGTTCTGGCTAATGTTTTCTTTAACTTTACTTGTTATTATGGATGCAAGAGAAATTATTTATTGTGGCATGTATCATGAAATGCTACATTTCTGTTTTATGATGAAAGCTCTTTTGCAGAAACACTCTAAATGGAAGTTGCACTGTAACAGGCAAGTCATTACCTGTGAGCCAACTGTTCTCGTGAAGAAATAATAAACCCAACAACCATACAGAACAGATCCATACAGTAAGTACTGGAGGAACACATTCTGTGTAGGCAGTTACTAGGTTTATTGCACACTATTTTCCAGTGTGATGTGTTGATTGTACAGCACAGCCTACAGAGTTGAAAGGCACAATTTCTCTGAGATGATGAAGCTTAGGTGGACTGATGGCAACAACCAACCAAGCTGTATCATCTGATTCTGGTTACAAAATGGACCAGTCTGCAGTCTTCTTTAAACTTATATTTGGTCCAAAATAGTCTCAATCATTACCTTCCTTTAGCAAATCAATATTGAAGCAATGTGTATCAAGTTTCCTTGAGCCTATGTCCAAGACGTCAGTGATTTGTTTAAGGAAAATACAAAGCTTATTAGATTTTGTCTTGAAGACAATCCTAACAAATTACAATGTCTGTTTCATTATAATATAAATTTCCTTCTCAAGCTTTCATATATATATATATCACACAATGGTTACACAAGATTGGACTCCTACAGGATCTGCAGTATGAGCAGCATCACAAGAGCATCAGATGACCCTTACATAAAAATGTCGATATCATAGAGCATCACGTTGCTTTAATTCTAAAACAAAAATAATGAAGTTTACACATAGAGATACTGGGTTTTCAGACTTTGTCCATCATCTGGATTCTAAATAACTAAGAAAAAACACAACGTTTCGGAAACTGGATCTGTTTCCGTCCTCACGTGAGGGAAGACACCTACTCTGCTGGGTCCCTTAGAAAGAGCTAGCCTCAATCACTGGGCCAGTGATTGAGGCTAGCTCAATTTAGAATCCGGACGATGGACAAAGTCCAAAAACCCAGTATCTCTGTGCGTTATACACCATCATCAGAAACCTACAGTATCTAAGTTTACATATGCTCAGCATTTATTCTGGGTATGTTTGCAAAACTTAACGCGACAACAAAATTATAATTTCTATAAGAAAATGGTCCCTTAGGATTAAAATCTGTGGGTAAGCCTTGATTTGAAATTCTCAAATCTATACTAAATATTATGCCTGTTTTCTTTTTATGTTACTTTTAAACCATCTCACTTTCACTGGCTGCAACAAGTGATTTATATTTAAGTGCATAAAGTGAAGAATCATGGGGAGGTTATATCTACTATGCATCCAGCCACCTCGCTGTTTCATCCCTAAAACCACATTTCAATTAAATTTAGGGTGGAAGGTACACTTAAAACCTGCTGAGTGACTTTAATTTTGAATTGAATTGTACAAAATATCTCATCCCCCACATACAAACAGAATACTGGTATCAGATTTCATTACTATTTATAATATTTCACACAAAACATTTTTTCATATGCTATATATTTTCAACAATACAAGGATTAATTATTTATGACAATGCAGTATAAAATTCTTACTGATGATTATGTCTGTCAATATGTCTGTGGTAAATGGGCATTAACATCAATTAGAGATGCAGAATCAGAGAGTGACTTTGAAAAATGTGTGTATACTTTACAGGAGTGCAACTCTCTCCTTGTGAACAGAAGATAAAGAGAATGCAAGCTGGGCAGCAGAGAAAGGAGAAACATTTAGATGGAACAAAACACTTCATTCCTGTAGTGTCTATCTTAATATCATCAGGAAAATTAAAAAAAGTGCATGAAATATCAAATGCCACCTTCTATCATCAGTGTGTCACAACTGAATTCTTGATTACACTTGATAATATTCAATTTAGTTCGGCAAAATGTATGAGTAAGATCAAATTTTATATTACTCTGATCTAAGTATCTTGTAGGGCATGTTTGAGCCCTCAGAAAATGCACATAAAACATATTGTGGCATGTTTGCTGAAAGCCAGAACAGTTTAGTCAGAAAATATGTCTGTTACTAGGTTACGACATAGTAAACACTGTGTCAGTGTTGGCTGTAACATAACTCTAACTTTGAGCTAACAGAAGTCAAGTAGAAGTCGAGTTGGGAGTGGTCAGATGTTTGTGGGTGAGGTGAAAGTGTGTACTAGCCAGTGCTAGCCACTGGAGGCCAATTGCAGCTAGAAGTCAATGGTGAGGGGTTGTGGCCATGAGAAGTAGATGTGAGATATTTGCCAGTCAGCGAGGTGAAGTTGGAACCTGAGGAACCTACAGTTTCTGGAGCTGTTACCAGGTACAACCAGTGAAGACAGAGCAGACTAAGAAGACTTAGTGCGTGCTACAGGAAACTGTAGTGTGTGTGAATTAGTGGTAGCACTGTAATTAATTGCAGTTACAAGTTTCAAGAGTTCAATAAATCTGATTACCAGTCCAAACCTCATGTCTAATCACTAACATGGGACAATATTTTAAAATTCCAAATTCATACGAAACCTGTATGATTACATTTCACTGTTTCAAAACAAAGTTTCCGTCACCTTTCCAGTGAACACTAGGGTATATCTGTGAAAGGTTAAAACATTAAAGTCTATTTGCTCCAGCATTATTATATAACATAATTTCATGCACAAAACCTGATTTTATAAAATACTGAAATGTATAAACATTAAATTTCTACCTTCCTTAAGTCCAAAAATAAAATCTGACTTGCAGACCCCCCTCCCAAACTGATGTGTGGTAACAATGTATAGAGTAAAAATGCCTAAAAATTTTCATGCATGCATGCACAACCTTTATGAACATAACATCATTTATGACTACACTGCATAAATTAAGTGTCCTTTACTAACACAAAATGCTGCAATTCTCAAGATTTGAGAATTCTATGGGCAGTTTATGAGTGCCCTTATTATTTCATGCCTATGTCATAAATAATACTAAGGACATGAAAAAATGCTGCAAATTTACATGTATATCACATGGTGCACTGAATTTTGAAAGGAACTGTACTGAAGTTCAGACAAACTCTTTGAGTAAGCTTATGCATAATTATTTGAATCTATGCGCTGACATAGTGGTATATGGTTTAATAAACTGAACTATGACAGAATCCATTTAGAAGACCAATCTTGCACACTGATTATATTAAAGGATAGAAAGCATGGTTACTTTACTAAATTCCATTACTTATACTAGAAAGCAATGCTATACTGACTTACAGAACAAAAGAAGGGCAATGACTGGTAAATTAAAACTAACCAATTGGAAGTCAGTAAAATTTGTAGTATATGTAGAGCACAGCAATCTGAAATGCTTTCAGCTATAACAATAATGCTGTCAAAATGTATACTCGAGTCAAACGTGTTCATTATATATATGAAGATGTATAACACATAAGCATTATCCCCCCCAAATGTCCAAAGCAATATTCCATATTCCAAGAAAAGAGGATACTGCTCTTGTAGATGTTCTTTGTTTCAGAAAATAATCTAGAAAAGCATTCTCAAATGAAGAGCACTGTTATGTGCCCAGAAACCTACCATATTCATTTTGTGTGTCTTCTTCAAAATTTCTGAAAAGCACAACGTTACTAAGAATCACATGTTCTATTAATCAACCGACTACCTGACTCCATGGACATTAGCCCTTCTTGAAAAGCCGCCGCCTGTGCAGCTACTCAAGAATTTCCCCACATTTTATGAAAACCGAAGGTTCATTACTGTGTTCACAAATGCCATATCCTGAGTCAGATCAGTCCAGTCCATACCATCCCTTCCTATCTCTCTAAAATCCATTTTAATATTATCCACCGATGTCTTGGTCTTCCTAATGCTCTCTTTGCCTCGGAATTTCCCAACATTATCCTATATGCATTCCTCTTCTTCTCCAATCATGCTACATGCCATTCCCATCTTATCCTCCCTGACTTGATCATTCTAATTATACGTGGCAAAGAGTACAAGTTATGATGCTCCTCATTATGCAGTTTTCTCCAACCTCCTGTCACCTCATCCTTCTTTGGTCAAAATATTCTCCTCAGTGCCCCACTCTCAAACACCTTCATGCTCTGTTCCTCCCTTAGTCAGAGATCAAGTTTCACACCCATACAGAACCACAGGCAAAATTATAGTTTTTGTATATTCTAATTATTACGTTTTTAGGCAGCAGACAAGACAAAAGGTTCTTGACTAAATGGTAGCAAGCATTACATGAATTCAGTCTCCTCTTAATTTCCTCCTGAATCAAATTTTGATTGTTACTGTTGTTCCAAAATATTTGAACTGAGCCACATTTTCAAAGGAACTGTTAGCTACCTCCATGTCATGATTCTGACCTGCATTCTGGTGATGATCCAGCAACAATTACTTAGTTTTCTCTGCATTTACTTCTAGACCAACCTCTTTACTTGCATCAATTAGATTTTTTTTTTCTGTATGGTATTTGTGTTATCTTCCGACAGACTTCCATCAGGAGTATAGGCCAGAGGCTGAGCGTCTCATTCAATTTCAGTCCAACCTGGTTTTACTTGTCATTAGAAAAAGATGGGAAATTCAAAGTTATTTCATGTAAGTGCTATTACTATATTCTAATATAGTATTACAATTGTCAAGCAATGTAGCTTAATAAATATACTTCGGATAAACTATGGGCCATAGAAATCAGTACTCCTGTGGGTTAATATTTCTTCAAAAGCAATCCCTCTTTACATGAACTCTAACCCATCTTTTTGTTTTATATGCAACTTTTACTAAAATAACAATCATCATTGTTAATCCAAAAGCATTTCATGTAGTAACCAGCCTGTTTGTTATACACACACAGTTCAGAAAAAGATAGCACAGTTCAGGGGAGAGAAATCTTCTGTCCGGTGTAATGAGATGTTACATCAAATTGACAATGCAGGAGAACTTCCACGATGATTCGACATCTTTAAGCTGTTCTGCCAATGATACCTTGTTCTTGCCACTTTAACACTTGATATTCTAATGCTGGATGTTTCAAAGCAACATCTAGCATTTTAATTATATATTAATGAACATTCTATCAAAACAATGGAAGGAGCAAGATACCATATGGCTGGATGGCCGCCAAAGTGTGCAGATGTTTCGTTTCCGTGAGGAATTCCTGTTGAAGAAGACCAGAGCATAAATCTTGAAGATACACACAATTTATGTAAACACTATATCCAAAGCACTGTTGTTCGATGCTTTACAAATACTGACAGCACCGTTTTAATATTTGTTACTTTTTATGAGATATTAATTTGGTTTAGCATAGTTTAATTGAAACCAACAGTGAGAGAAAAATAATTTTGAAAACTTTATTCATGTAATACGTATTAGAGACGAAGAAATGAGCTAAATATCCTCACCTCTTTAATGTACTGTACCCTTGTTTCCAGATGGTTTGTTGACAGTGCAGGGTTGTGGTGGTGTCCTCTGTGATGCCTTCTCCAGTCCATCCAAGTAAGAGATCGCTTGATGGAAACTCGCCTCTTGTAATCCAGCATCAGCATACAACTTTTATCTCATTTACCTTTCTATGGGTTTGTTCAGTCCCAAGTTACTTTCATCAGTCCTCTCCACAATACACAAGACCACATTTACAAAGTAACTGAAAAATTCTTTCCTAGGCAAGAATCTATCGTATCATTATCCATTTGACATGAGCAGTGTCCATGAAGCTGCAGGGATTGTATTGCATGGGGAGACAGACAGGTACAGCGGCTTTTATCGGGTATGTGCTATTAAATTGGATACTGTACCTATCCCATTCACACGCCCAGCCATCAGGTGCGGCCGCCTGTTCAAGCTGTGCAAGCTCCGCCCCTGTGTCAGCCAGCCAGTTGGACAGGTAAAGCTGTGATAAGGCACCAGCATGCCAAGCTGATGTCAATGTCTGTAAAATCATCAAATATGTATGATTTCAGGTTTCCATGGCGATAGGCATTCATATTTAAGCACCAGTGTTTCTGAGCAACATGCTGAAATGAGTGTGGAAAGGATATGGTCAGATATACATACAAGGTGAGCAGCCTCTGTAGTCTAGGGGTAACATTCCCACCTCGTGACTCAAGGTACGTGGGTTCAAACCCGGCGGAGGTCATGGAATTTTTAAGGGCAGAAAAATTCAGGGAACAAGTCCTCCGGGAGGGACTTTAAGCTGTGGGTCCTGTGTCATAGCTTTACGGCATGTAAAAGAACCTCATGTCCCAAGGGGACCACTGAGCCAAATTCAGGACATTTCCCGCCCAACAGTAGTCTCTAACACATCTGGTAGATGGAAGCATCAAGATACTGCTCAGCCAGTAGAGGCCGAACTTGCTGGCTGAGTCGGGACTGATGGCACACACCAGTACTGGTAGAATATCATAGGGGGACGCACAATGGCCCAACAGTTGGTCTAAGTGCATGGGGAAACCCACCCTCTCCAATACAATACAATACATACAAGGTGCTAAGAAGGTCCAGAGGAGGAGAAGAGATACAAAGCCTGGCTCAGTCTAAGAGGAAGGTGAACAGGAACTGTGAGGGCAATAGGAGGCCCACATTTCCTGATCGCCATTCCTACTGGCGTGGATCAGGATCACAATTCTGTGTTCCTAATGCAACGTAATTATTTGAATATCTGGTAAAGAAAGCTTAACTTCTGCTACAGCATTACTCTGTTTCATTAATGTAGAATATATCAATGTACATACCTCCATTTGGACAGTAATGACATGCTGTTCATCTGCACACAATTGCCACACCCTTTATAATCAATGACTCTTATAGTACTTTTGTAAGACATATCCAGGTTCGACCTTACCTCAATCTGAATGGCCATGATTTGTACAGGAGACACAGGCTGTTTCCCTTCCCCCAGAAAGTTCACCTTTTCTGTTATAAGATGTGCAAGTTCTTCAATATGTTGGTAGGCTTCAAGCTCTTCCTTGCTATATGCTGAAAATTTGACAGAAAGACCAGATATGAATAACACGGTGAGAAATAAAACTGATTTACATATCTAATGGCTGCTATCAGATTTTGAACCTGTACCAAACACAAAAGTTCACATGCTAAGATGATTCCTTACTTTTAAGGGACAAAATGGATCACGAAAGTAATTAACATTTAACCCAAATGCAGTTCTATGCATGCTACTGTTTTTCTCTAAATGTTACCAATCTCCATTTCAACATGAAATTCCTGAAGATACACCAACAACTGATATAGTGGTAAATGACTATGTCTAAACATGGATACTAAAAGCAAAGCATTTCCACTTCATGAAATAAATGTGGAATCATGGGAAAAGCCCTCATTAAATAACTGGAATTGGGAAAGGATTCTGGAATTCCCCATCATCAACAAACAGAAGTACGTATGAGGAAGAACAAAAAAACACACAGTAAATACTTATTGCAGACATATATATATAGCAGCTTGTTTCGGATATATATACGAGGGGGTACCCAAAAGAAACCGAACTTATTTTTTTTTAAACTTATTTATTCAAATTTTAAGCACAAACCTTCAATCCCCTTCAAAGTACTCTCCACTTACACTAATACACTTGTCTAGTCTTTTATTCCATTTTTCAAAACACTGTCTAAATTCATCTTTTGAGATGCTTGACAGCGCCTCCGTCGTTTTTTCCTTTCATGTCTCTTTTCATTCAAGGAAACAAAAAAAAGTCGCACGGGGCAAGGTCGGGTGAGTATGGAGGGTGAGGAACAGGGGTCATACCATTTTTGGTCAAGAATATCGTATATATACCATAAAGAAAAACACACAAACTTTAATTGACGTAAGTAAAGAGGTTGGTCTAGAAGTAAACACAGAGAAAACTAAGTGTATGCTGCCTCGTCACCAAAATGCAGGGCAAAATCATGACATAAAGATAGGAAACAGATGTTTTGAAAATGTGGCACAGTTCAGATATTTGGGAACAACGATAACAGATCGAAACCTGATTCAGGAGGAAATTTAAGAGGAGACTGAACTCGGGTAATGCTTGCTACCATTCAGTCCAGAACCTTTTGTCTTCTCGTCTGTTGTCCAAAAACATAATAATGAGAATATACAAAACTATAATTTTGCCTGTGGTTCTGTATGGGTGTGAAACTTGGTCTTTGACATTAAGGGAGGAACATAGACTGAGGGTGTTTGAGAACAGGGCGTTGAGGAGAATATTTGGACCAAAGAGAGATGAAATCACAGGAGGTTGGAGAAAACTGCATAATGAGGAGCTTCATAACTTGTACTCTTCTCCAAGTATAATTAGAGTGATCAAGTCGAGAAGGATGAGGTGGGCAGGTCATGTAGCACGAATGGGGGAGACGAGGAATGCGTATAGGATATTGGTGGGAAAGCCAGAAGGAAGGAGACCACAGGGAAGACCAAGGCATAGGTGGGTGGACAATATTAGAACGGATCTTAAAGAGATAGGATGGGATGGTATGGATTGGATAGATCTGGCTCAGGATAGGGACCAATGGAGGGCTCTTGTGAACACGGTGATGAACCTTCGGGTACCATAAAATGCTGGGAAATTCTAGAGTAGCTGCAGAATTTGAGGCTCCTCAAGAAGGGCTCAGCTCCATGAGTGAGTGAGTAAGTAAGTATATATATATATGAAGTGTCACAATAAATAATATTTGACATGCCTGATAATAGTTGTGCTGAGTTCTTTCATATTATGACACTGATGCTGTTCAAAATACAGTAAACTTCCATCATCTGGTATCCAAGCCTCCAGAATTCTTACCCAACTGGCAAAAATTTTAAAGATGATTTAACATGATTATAAAATTACTTGAAACCAAATGCGAAATGAGCATATGGTCACCTGCCATGTGGTAGTTCTTCCAGCTTCCACTAGCAGCACTACCCATTGTCTTCCCTCATGCAGGCGTTGATTAGAGTTGAGGCAAGTTGAATTTGTGATCACAATACAACATAAATACATGAAAACCTTCACCTATCAATCCTCTGTGTCACCTAGGAAGACTCCCACATAACAACTACTGTGGCAAGTTGTTCTGACTTCATTCTGGGTTCCTGTAAGAGATTTTCTCATGCAACTGGCAGACCCCATTTCCCATAATTGTCAGATAACAGGGAGTTTACTGTACCTGATATTCAGGAAAGCATTACAAACAATGGGTGAACTGCCTAACCATCACTGTACTATAGATTCCAGCACTGAAATACACTGATATAATAACAGGAAATTGAGATAATTTGTGATGAAAAGGTAACATATTTGAAACATTACATTCTAAAACATATAGAAAATAAGGTATGTATTTTACAAATTTCTGACCTCCCCATGAATATGATCTTCCTCCTCTGCATTTTGGACATTCTTGGACACCTGCTCTTCTGGCTTAGGTAAATTTATTGTTTCTGCTTTAATAAAATTGATAATGCCCTTCTTTTGCTGAGACAGTGGCTTCCCAGTATCAGCGCTGGTACTTCGGTCTGCTGGAAATGATTCTGTCATGTCTTCAAATCCAACAGACTGGAAACCAAAGCCCCTCCTTTCACCTGACGCTGGATCTGAGTTATAGTATGTCCAAGTGGAATAATTCACGGTTGAAGACGCTGCCGTGGTTGTTGCTGTTGTTGTAGTTGAAGGTTGACCAGTTTTAACTTCAGAACATGTAGCTGCAGTGGGTGTACTGTATTCTGTAGATGTGGGTGGTTTAGGCACACTGGTGGATGGAAATATGGCACCAATTTCTAGACGTATCTTACGTTTATAAGCCTTACTGCTTGTTGTGGAGTCTGGAAGATTCGATTCTAAACCTGTACCAGTCACAGCACTTGATACATGTTCACTTGAAACCTGTGGCTTGGTGCATTCTGTTGATGCTGGAGCAACACTATCTGCATTAATTGCAGGAAACAAAGATCCTCCAAACTCAGAACTTTTAGATGATGATGGAATGCTCTCATTAGGTCCACTTATGCTAGTCTCCTCCACTTCTATGTCACTAGCAGCTACTGCACTACTTACTGAAGCAACACTTTTAACATCTTTTTCTTTTGAACTCCCTGCTTGTGCATCATAGTCCATTATCGGGAAAAGACTAGCTGAATTGCTTCCTGGCTGTACTAATGGTAATTTCTTTATCTTTACAGGTTTGTTCTTTTTTGACTGCCAGTTATTTGATGACTCTTCCTCTTGGTCTGAGCCATCTCCATAACCAGCAATTAAGGCAAATGAAGTAGGTTTTGGACTGTGCTCTGCACTGGAACTAGAGGCTTGTTTTGTTTTCCTTTTATTGGTAATACTATTTTCCTCTCCTTTATTATTACTATTTTGGTAGTCAGGTGGAAGTTCACGTTCAATCTGTGCTATAACATCTTCAGCTACACATGGTGATGCCGCTTCTGTTGCAGACTGGTCAATTAGGTGCCGAATTTCATCAGGAATCTCACCACCCAGCTCCTTTAAGACACGAGCCTGGCTTCGTAACCGTGATAAAATAACACCCTCATCAGTTTCCCCACTTTCATCACTCTCTTCTTCAGTTGTTGGTGGTAGCGGACTTGTGTTATCAGAACCCTGAGTTCCTAACTCATCCATCAACTCTGCTGCCTCCATTTTTAAACGACTGACTGTCCAGCCTGCTGAATTGGCAACACTTGATTCACATTCTGCAACACTGTTATCTGGTTTTATTAAAACTTCTGCTTCATCTGTTACCGCTTTGTCTTCACTTGAATCTGGGGCTGAATATCCACCTTCTTCATGGTCAGTCTTTAAACTATCAGCCTTCTGTACCTGTGGCTCTTCAACATCATGAACCTCCATTTCCTCTCCTGGGGGACCCATGTCTGGCACACTGTTAGAGACTAATGATGATGTACCAGAGGTCACATTATCTGAATTTAATATGAGCTCTTCCCCATTGTTAAATACAAGCTGTGAGCCTGATGAAGCCACAGTTTCTGAATCAGCCTGTCCCTCAGTTTGTGAATTCATATTACATTCTACAGGTTGTAACTGTGGTCCTACTACGAACTGAGATTCTGTTGGCAGCTCAGGACCCATTGATGGATGTCCACAGGGTCCTGTTGCATAGCCAGCTGCTTTTGATGTGCTCTGTGTTTTTGTCTTACTAAATGTGCCTTTTTTCTTTTTGGCTGGCAGTGCAACTTCCTCGTCTTCTGATTCTTCCTCAGAAGCTGGTCCATAAGATGTTATCATTTCAATTCTCCTGCACAAAACAATATATCAGATAATTTTCAGTAATAATTATAAAGCAGTCACAGGTTGGTAACCTGCTCAAGTTAAGAAAAAAGTTACTCATAATGCTCAAAGATGCTTCATGTTTGAAAACTGAGGGGGCTAACAATCTCAGACATAGCACATGATGATAACTATAAAGCAATCTTCTATTTCATAACATACAGTTTCAAAGATGATGTTATTTACAATATCAAAAAATAAAACTACACTGTATTTGGAAGAAAGCAGTCTTCTGGGATGTGGCGTCGTGTAGATATTGTGTTAACATATGTTTAGAAGGAACATATCGCCTCCATCTTTCGGGTAGAAGAAAAAAGAAGATAATCCATGGGTGAGCAACCAGCGTCAGCAGATGCTAACAGACTAATGTTGAGCTGAACTGTATAAGAGCAGGAAGAGAAAGGAGAGAGGCTACATGGGAAATCAGTACTTTACTGAAGGCAATCTTTTCTTTTCCTTAGATATACAGCATGTTCCTTGACAGATTTTAATATGAAATCATAAAACATGTTTCAAAGGCACAAACTAGGATACGACTGACTATTACAGAGTAAAGACATTAAAATTAATCCTCATGTAAAGCTCATGCCTCCAGTTACATGGAAATTGAATTTTGCCACATTACAGCAATATCATATTACTACAGAATGTTGTTTTAGAGCAAGAGTGTCAAACTCATGACATATGTGCCAAAAGCAGCCAGTCAACTGGTTTTGTGTGTCAGCAAGAATCTCATTCCATTCTCCAAAATGTGTTAAAATTCTTCTCTTTAAAAAAAAGAGAGAAAATCATGTCTGGCAGGGGACTTTACTAAATATTCAATGTAATATTTCAATTGACTTCACATGACACCCAACAGACACCTTAGAAAAGTATGGATTCAGTATCACTCCATGATTGTATGAAATATCAATACAATGTGGAAAACTTTGAGTGGGTCATTCTTAAATGTCAGCCTGATAGATCTCTTTCTCATTTACTTCAACTTTCTACTACTGAGAAAAGTGCAGATATAATGCACCTAGTCTTGTAAATAAGAATGTCTGCCCACAATGCTGACACTAAACACAATTCAGAGTGCATGTTTTTTTTTGTTCTTTCAGATGTAAATTCATTGAATTTCTCTAATTTTTGTATGCAATATTACAATATAAATGAAGCATTTAAACATATAAATAAATGTTTCTGTACTGGAAATAATGTATTTCTTTATAATGCAGCCCATGAGTGTATGTGGCTCATCAGTGGTTTGAAGCAACATTTCTTTCTAAACAGAGATCTGCCAGTAAAAAAGTTCGAAATTCCCCATTGATTCACATTGGGCTACTGCTGTTGCAGAGATGGTGGCTTCACATGTCAGTGTCTCAGGGACTTCCTGCTTAAGGGATATTTCCAGTACCACTTTGTGGAGTGAACTTACTACAAATACAGTAACACAGCAAACATGGTAGATGAAACTTAGGAATATTGCAACAAATGGAAGCAATATGTTAAAATAATTCTATACCACAGATTTTCTAAAGCTAGTTGATATTTTGACGTGCTGCCTGAAAGCCGGACTATAAGACGTCCATCACTAGTCAACGGCTAGCAACTCCTATGCAGCAAAGCCTAGGAAATCGTTGACCTAGAAATGAAAGTCTAACAGTGGGATTTCTACTGTTACAAACGAATTGCTTGAGGCAGACATGTATTCCTGTGTTCGTTGCATAGCAGCAGGAAAAACTAACCCTTCGACAAGGTTTTCCTTATTCAGTCCAAGGGCAAGATATAACAGTTCACATTTGGCAGGAGACCAGCAAGGTTGTATTCAACTAGAGCAGAAGCAAGTCTGTATTCGACTTTAGCAGGAGTGAGTTCGTGTCCGACAAGGATGGCTGAACTCTGAGCAGAGTAGAAGACACTTCACTGAGAATAGATGTGCAAGTAATTGTAAAAGTGAAGAGGAAAAGTCTGATGACGTTAAAAGTTGAAAATAATTGTATTTGTGAGTGTAAACTGTGATAGTCCAATAAATGTCTTTGCCAAATCCGAAACCCACATAATTTCTTGTCGCGTTGCCTAGCAGACATGTGACAACATTAAAAACTCAACAGTAGAAGAGACCTAGGTTCAGTGTTTAACCTTCTGCTGGTTTACTTAAATTCACTGTATCCTGACACCATGGGACCAATAAATTTAATGCCGTGTATAGTCTATGTTTTAGTACATTAAGCACAGCATGTGACCTTTTACTATGCTATTTCTATTGAATTAACCCTTCAGCGCGGTTTGCCGTACACGGTACGCCAAACTGTAAGCTTAATTTCGAAGGCCCATAAATATGGAAAGAACCATGCCAGCATGATGACGATTGCACTGGGCTGTTGTGAAAAGAATGCGCTCTCTGTTCATGTAAACATAACATTCAATTTCTTGCAGCTCTGCGAGTCAGTCTAAAAATAAATGCATGACCTCACAGTCATATCAACGAGGGACTATGATATCAACATACCACAAAGATGATATGCTTGAATAAAGCAAACAAACAAGAAACAAAGTGGTTGTTTGTGATTACAACAGAAACATGCTAGGAGTGGATCTGACGGATCAAATGCTACAGCCGTACTTGCTTGAACGAAAGAAGAGTACTAAGTGTTTCAGAAGTTATTCAAGAGGCTACTCAATGTAGTAATACATAACGCAATGGTCATATACAGGGTGTCCCAGGAGGAATGGACCAAACTTCGGGAGGGTGTTCCTTATGTTAAAGTATGCCGATATAACCCAAAACACCTATGTCCAAAGTTGAACGGTTACGGAGATAATGGCCAGAGAAGTGTCAAACTTTGACCGGTGTTACACACTTGTTGATTACAAAATACATATTAAAACTGGCAGGAATATGTGGATTCTGTAATGTTAATAATGTACGTAACATCAAACTAACTTGTGAGTGACGGAAAGCCATAAAATTGAAGTACGAAATACTCGCTCGCCATGTCATAATTGTCCTTAGGTTTCCAAGCACTATACATGACACATGACTGGCGAGCGATGACGTAATATGGCTGCGCTATAACCCGACCACATAACTGTAAACGTACATTCACAGGAAATCTCTTTTGGAATTTCGTTTCCATTATCTCATGTGGATTATTATGGAACCACGTATGCACATTTCGTAAATTATTTACACCATCCAGGGTAAAAGACGCCTCATCACTGAATAAAATGACGCTTAACAGTTCGGGATGAACTTTTTATCCAGTGGCACAAATCCATACGCTGTGCATGGTCGCCTGGTTCCAGATGTTGTACCATTTGATCATGGTAAGAATAACTCTTCATGATGTAAAGTTTGCCACACCTGAATACGTGATACGCCGATGCGAGAGGCGATTCTACGAGTGATAGACGCGGACTTCACTGAACAATATCAAGAATGTGCTCTCGTGTGTCTATCATTCGTACATCCTGCCTTTCAGAGTGCACAGAAACACTTGCAAGAGAACCAGTATCACGCAATGTCTGGTGAATTCGCGTAAATACACTTCGAGATGGAATCCTTCGATCGGGAAAACGCCTTTGGTATTCTTCAACAGCAGCACGTGCATTGCGACCGCAAAATCCACACACAAAATGCATATCACAATATTCCACGTGTGAAAACACAAGAGGCATTTCAGCAACTCATCACACAACTAATTTACCACCCATTCACGACCCCGCCGCAACGTAATCTGTAGGCTCTGGTAGGTTGCGCATGAGATCACGGCTAGTGTGACATCACCACACTCAAGTACAAACAGATAACAGTCACAGCTGACTGTCCACGGTGAGTGGACCTGCAAGAAGACCACACTTTTCTCGGGCCATTATCTCCGTAACCGTTCAACTTTGGACATAGGTGTTTTGGGTTATATCGGCATACTTTAACATAAGGAACACCCTCCCGAAGTTTGGTCCATTCCTCCTGGGACACCCTGTATTGGTGTCTCCTGAATAACAAAAACATGGACACACTAAAGTTCAGACTTTCACTAGCAAAAGGCCTCGTGGAAAAACACGGTTCTGGTGTTCCTTGTCCTGTATATGGCCATCCGTAAGTTGAGCTGCCGCCTAAAAGACTCACAGAATGACATTTCCTGGAGTGTATTCCAGCCACAGGGAAAAAAGTCAGGGCCTTATAAAAGATGTGTGGTTTGCGCAAAACATGGTAAAAGGAAAGACTCTATTTATTTGTGTAGTGCATGTGAGGCAGGGTTGTGGTTAGATGGATGTTTCAAGGAATACCATACGAAACCAACTTCTAATCCACTTGCTTCCATTGCTCAGATACAGGGCGCTCATATTATAAGGTAAGATTATAAAACCATCTTTTAAGATGATTTCAGTGAAAAATTCATAATTATATCTTATATAGTTCAAAAGTTATGATACATAATATAATTTAGAGCAAAATTTAAATGGGCAATTAAAAAATTAAAAAATAGTATTTTAAACTCCTGAACTTACTCATCTTCTGAATCACTTGCTGCATTCTTCCTTTTCCTTTTTGTTGCACTTGTTTTTGCATTGCTTTCAGTAACTGTTCCAGGCGGCTTTAACTCTGTCCTATTCTTACTGACAACACCTGTCCTTGGCGATGCCACTGATGTTGCTGCCACAGGTACTGTAAAGTGCCAAATGCATGAATATGAAAAAATATACTGATGCTATTGGAGTTGTGTTTTTTTTTGGGGGGGGTATGTAACAATGCGTTAAATTGCTAAGATTACATAGCATCAAATGATCAGTAAATAAAGAATTAGAAAGGATACAGGAGAAACTCAGTAAAGATAGTTGGGCTAAGATTTAACTTTTTAAAGCACAGTGGTTATTATATGTACCATCTGTTTTAACATTAGAAATCTCTGCATTCTGTCCACAGGCTGTATATATTCTGTATGGTACAGATATAATTTCCCTAACAGCATTAGTCAGTTGTCTTAATAATGGAGGTGCAACATTTCCTGTGAGGTATGAACTGAACTTCCAAGTATCATTTAGCAGAAATTTGTGCTTCAAAGTATTATTATTGAGAAGTGTTAATTACTTGACTGCAAATATCTTTAAAATTTTGTAATTATTTACTTTATGCCTCTTGTTCAGATTATGTTTTGACATAATTGCATACATACTGAAAGATGACTATACGAGGGGGGGCCCCAAAAATAACCGGAAACGACCTGTTGTGCGTGCATGCTTTGTAGTTATGAGTTGTGCTGCTAGGTGGTGTTAGCTGGGGGTCTCCCGCGACTGTTAGTGACCTGGCGTCAGTCNGCTTGCTCGGAGATGACCAAAGAGAAAACCGTGTGAATGCTTGCCGCGACTTGAAGAGTGAAGTGCAGTTTTCCCTAACAGAAAGCAAAATTTCACGCACACTCTTTGTTCCTTCTGGTCGGCCATCTCACTAATCGCCAAAGGGTTGAAACAGGAACGCACACAACAGAGCACCACAGACAAACCACTTAACTTAGACTGACGCCAGCTCACTAACAGTCGCGGGAGACCCCCAGCTAACACCACCTAGCAGCACAACTCGTAACTACAAAGCATGCGCGCGCAACAGGTCGTTTCCGGTTATTTTTGGGTCCCCCTTCGTATTAACCTCTAATGGCTGAATGTTACATATATATGCAGCAAGCAGCACCCCATGTTGGGCGAATGTTATATTTATACGGGGCAGGATACGTGCTCTCTTTGGGAGTGCTGACAGTTTGATCTTGGGTTTGAAACCAAAACAAACCCACGTAAGGTCATGTCAGTGGTTCATTCCTTAGCTCTGAATAATGAAATCGTTTATCACGGTACTATTTACATTTAGATATGACTGTATACGACCTGGTCAGCCAAATATAGCCCAGCTTTGTTTCGAGAACTGATGAGGAAATGCTTGCAGATGAGTGCTTCCAGAGCTTTCAAGGAAGTGTGATGTATTCAAGGATTGGTTTTCAGTGGCAAATTATCAGTTATGAAATCAGTGATGGATTATCTAATATTTCTTTATCAGTTAAAAAGTCAGTCAGACTGTCATATATTTCTTTGTATATCATTTTTATTTTGCGTCTTGGAAGAGGTATAAACCCACTGAGTCAGTATTACTTTGTGGGTAAAAGGCATCTTCGCCACTGTGACTTTCGGTATCAGTGTTGGACTGGCACTCTTTTCGACTAGTATTATAATTACTTTGCATCACTATTTTGTGAGTATTACTAAAAGGTGAGTGTCGCTTTGTCAATCAACATAATTTATTTGATTTTGCTGGAAACCCCTCCCCCAAGATGAATCTTCAATTGCACAAGGCGAATATCATGGACAATGGCGTTTCTTGGGGGAGGCCAAGTTATCTGGGGCCCAAGTGAGTCGAATGGAGGTGAAACATTCACAACACTGGCCAACCAAAGGGAAACAAAGACGTCTTGTGTTCTGCTAAATAAGAAAAGCAGGCGCACCATTTTCTACTGCAAAAAGTGTGATGTTGCGCCGTGTGCCGCGGACTGCTTTGAGAAGTGGCACACGTGACAGAGTATGAGGTATTGTAAACTGTGAAGTGACACAGTTCAAACTCCCATACAGTCTGAACAAAATATTATTGTTTACAGTGTGATTATATTTACAATATCACCAAGTCTCAAGGTTGAATATCACAGTCAGTGGCGTTTCTTGGGGGAGGCCAAAGTTATCTGGGGCTCAACTGAGTCAACTGAAGCTGAAACATTCACAACACTGGCCAACTAAAGGGAAACAAAGATGTCATGTGTTTCGCTATATAAGAAAAGCAGGAGCACCATTTTCTATTGCAAAAAGTGTGATGTTGCGCCGTGTGTCGCGGACTGCTTCAAGAAGTGGCATGCATGACAGAGTGTGAGGTATCGTAAACTGTGAAGTGACACAGTTCAAATTCGCGTACAGTCTGAACAAAATATTGTTGTATATAGTGTGATTATATTTACAATACCACCAAGTCTCATAGTTGAACAAAAAACTACAGGTAAGTCCTCTGGAATTTCATAACATAATAAAGATTATATTTTGCATTTCATGACAAAATAATCACAGTTAATTTTCGTTTGTAAAAATGGCTCTTTTGTGTATATGTAGAAAATGTGATTGTCTTTCAGGTTACTTTTAGTTCGTGTTTCTATGTTGCATAGAATGGAAAATATGTAGTTTTTCTGAAAGTTTGCAATGTTAATTAATTAGGGCGATTTAAATTCTGGTCGCAGAGGGCTCCCGACAATTTAAAAGTCCATATGTTAAAGGTTAATATTTGAAATTAAAGTAAACATTACTGTATTTGGATGTGTTTTTATGTTTATCCGATGCATTTAAATCTAATGACAAGTCAGGTTGTGATAGTGCAATCTAAATTAACTACACAACGCGAATGAGATGTCATCTGTATCTTCATGTTTCATCTTCAAGACTAATGATTGGATTTTGATAAAATTTTAAATTGGACTGAGGCTGCTTACACTAAAAGTTGTCATCTGAATTTAATTTTGATTTATAAAGTGAAAACCCTATTTCAGGTTTCTTCAGGACCCAGTGGATCTGAATGCAAAACTGAGAAAAATCTTAAGCAGAAGTAATATAAATTGAGTATGATGAAAGTGATTATTAAATTTGGGAAAACTTTAAATCAAAGAACATTAAATGGGGGCTTACTTTACCTGAAGATCAAACTGAACTCTGACGGTATCAGACACAGTTCATGATATAGAGAAATTGCACATAACAACATACAAATATTATCAAAATCTATAACAGTATCCTCCTTTCATGTTATCTGCACCTGGGAGAAACACTTTTCCAACAGTGACACTGTATCATATTGTCAAGCAATCAAGTGACTACTGATGGGGTTTGGATTGGTAATTAGATCTCACTCTTGAACAACTTGTGACTACACTTCCTGCGCTTACGTCCTTGCAGGTTGGTGGCCATCACACACCAACCTCCTTCTCTTCTGCCAGCTCAGGACTCTCATAATGGCAGCTGGTTGTTATACAGTCCAGGCACGGAATGCACAGAAAATGTCTCTTCCATTATTGTGTGTGTCTGTTACGGTGATCATGGGGAGCTACTGAGCCACTGCATTGCTATGTGTGTGTATGCAGAGCCATACCCTAGCAAAAGCTGTCTCTGCTGCTTCACAATTCTAGCTATCAGCAGAGATGCCACAATATGGTACTTGTGATCCTCCTTTGTATAATTAGTGTGCAATCACTACTGGCTGCAGCAGGCACCAAGTAGCCAATAGTCACTGGTTTCTAAGTACTTACGTACTGTCTTGTTTAATGCATGTTCATGAAATGTAATTACCTGAAGGTGTTCAAAAATTTAATTTATCATTTTTTAAAGTATGTGGCATCATTAGTATGATTTTACATATTATTCTTAATATCATGTGAAAACTTCAAAAAATTCGAATACTTAAATCTGTAATTGTAATTGTAATTATGATGATTATATTAAATGCTGCACTTCTGGTATTTAAAACTGACAAATCTTTCATCTGCAGAGAAGCCCAAAGGCAATGAACAGTAATTAATTGTATTAGTTAAGGAACGCTGTTCAAAGTGGAAGTCACTCATGCTTACTCATTGAAGCATGACTCATCATCTGCTGGTGAGCAGGCATAACTGGTACCATCCCCATTGGCTGTTCCATCATCCAATGCTGAGCTTGCATTGCAGTGGTGCTTGCAATATAGGCTTGATATTCAGGTGGCATCTCCCAAGTCACTGCATTTGTTTCCATATTCCAGTAGTACACATATCCTGAATTTTCATCATAGCATTCTTGCCAAGCTGAAAGAAAAGATCGATACATGAACAGGGAATTCTGTGAGAGCATGCGGTAGCATAGTTGGTTGAGGCACTATGCTACAAGCCGGAAGGTCATGGGTTCAAGCCCTGATGAGGTAATTGGATTTTTTTTTTCAATTGGCCTAATTCTTCTAGCCGCACTATTGCCCTTGGGTTGACTCAGCCTCTAACAAAAATGAGTACCAGGATTTAATTGAATAATTTTCCTGGGTAGTCAAGCGCAGCCGGCACGTAAGGCTGACAACCTTGCCTCCATCTCTGAGCCTCAACATCTCACAACCCTATTGGCTGTTACAGGGATAGATTTACTTTTACCTTACTTTTTACAGGGAATTCTGCATCAAATTCGAAAGGCCTACTTTCCAATGTAATGATTTCCAGCACTAAAATTCCTTTGTAAATGTCATGTTCAGATATCATAAAATTTAGTTTCAAAATAAAAATAAAACATCCAACTCAAGTGTCTTTCACTGCTTGCAACTCTCACACACACTGCCATAATTTTCCTTTTCCGTTTGGGGAAACTCATTTCTTATGTGAAGATTCTGTTCATTTTCTATTTTTCGCGTGTAACCTCGAAGTTTCACAACACTGCCATGTCAGTAACTTCTGACTTATAAATAATATTTACAACATGTAAGAATGTTTACAATCTGTTTCCATGCATATATGATTTGAAGCTTTCACGGGAACAGTATATAATGAAGTCTTCTTGGGCAATCAGTAATGTCAGCGTGGAGTTTGTGGCTGACATTTCAGAGTTTCTAAAACATCAGACACTAATTTCACATGGACATGGCTGATTGCCAGAGAAGATTTCTTCAATTCATAAAGTATTTCATATTCACAACTCTCAAGTCCTTTAGTTATTTAGTTATTGCTCTCAAGGTAAAAGCTAAATGAAAATGTTACAGCCTATATATATTTAAAAATAAAATAATTTCTCTACATGTTCTGACCAGTAACTAGAAATGTCAGAAGTATACTTGTATGTGACGTGATATATCCTGTGAACTGAAAAATTACTATTTGTTTACTAGGAGCTCCATGTACTCATAATCAAATCACATCATTATAACATGCAATACTGAAAAACCTTCTAGCAGAATTAGTACTACCTGCAACCAGCATGTGCCACATTCTATTGACTCTGTGTTGCCATAATCTCATACAGTATCATTACGGTTTTACTGTACAGACACAAATGTAAAATGTAAATATGAACCACATAGGAAAGAGAATGCTGGCTATGTCCTGCCCATGTACTCTCAGGTACAAAGTTCAGTAGAGTAGAAAATGTTGCATTTCCTTTTTCCTTATTAGCTCAAAGATAAATTCACTATAACATTTGGGACTGAGAGAAATATGATAGATGGAACTCTGTACATTTAATACAATAAGTTCCACAATTTTCTTGGATTAACATTTACAGATCAGACATGAAGAAGCAGCACTTAGTATTCATATCTCTGCGTAGATTTTCGCCCTCTCTCTGCCAGTCATTTTCTGATATAAAATACAGCATCATCTACAAACAACATAGGTGTAGGCACAGAACATGTAATTTACAAGTGTGTGTCCCAGGATTCTAAGGCACTTTCAGGCGGTTAGTCACTGGCTTCCCACTGCGGCGGCCCGGGTTCAATCCCGGGTCTGGTCAAGTGGGATTTGTGGTGGACAAAGTGGCACTGAGGCAGGTTTTCTCAGAGTACTTTGGTTTCCCCTGCCAATTTTCATTCCATCAATTGCTCCACAATCACCCCCACCTATCACCTGGGGCCGGTACAGTAGGCCAGAAGTGGCTGCAGTACAAGGGACTTAGTCCCAACCCACTAGCTATAATAAAAAAAAAGGGTCTGAAACTCACTACAGGTAAGCCTTCTTTTATGATTACTTAATTTACAAACTTTTGTTAGCAAAAACAACTTAAAGAAAGCAGTCTTCTGGGATTTGGCACCGTGTATATGTGGTTAACACCACATATACACGGTGCCAAATCCCAGAAGACTGCTTTCTTCATAGTCACCGCCGTGAAAGCCTCAAATCTTACAAAAACAACTTAAGTTCATAAGTTTGGCAACTTCAAGCATAAAGTAATGGCAATTTTGTTTTTGGTTTAAGAACTTTCACCTTATAAACAATCCTCATGGACTGAATTACCTTTGGAAATCAAAAACCAAAACCGTATATTTCATAAATGATGGTATGTATTCCTTTTATTATGGTTCTTGCCCATCACCAAATGTAAAATTTAGTTGTGATAAAAATTTCTATGAACATCAGAAGGCACCAGTCTATAGTACAGATTTTGTTTGTTCAATTATAAAAACTAATTTCCTTTAACACACGAGGCAAGCTCTTAAAATAGTATGGCTCACCCATAGCTGATGAGGGCTGTATGTGGCTCCTTGTATCTGCAGAATGCACCAATTCTGTCATCTGTGATGTTGGATTTTCAGCATGGGGTTTGGCTGGAGCAATGGTTTGAATTTCCTAGGGCAAAATGATGCTTTAAAATCAAAAGACTTGAAATGAAGAAACCTGGGCCAACATTAATACCAAATGATCAGCTGATGAACACAGAGGAAAAAATTGTATTCATTCAAGAGCACAAACAAGTAAACTATGTGTGTTAAAATGAGGAAGTCAATATTCTTACACTAGATCTTACAACAAGGACAAAATTAATTTATACAGAATATGAGCAAAAGAATATACATATAATTCTGGGATTCTTTATACAATTCCCAGATCATGAAATAAAATATGTTTGGTCCCATAAGGCTAATAGAAAAGGTAAAGTTATTCCTGCATTTAATTATGTAACTATGCCACGTAGACACACGGGACAGTGGAGGTAAAACTCCACCATCCTCAACTTCATCACCAAATGGAGGTGAGTGGTCAGTTTCATGTATCTGCGGCTGTAACCCAGGGAAACAGCGGCTGCTACCCCTTATACTGGAGACTAAGCAGTTCCCAGAGATGATCAGGACACTAAAGACAAGAGAAAAATCTCTTGGCCCTGACAGGAACTGAACCCTCGTCGCCCGCCCCAATATCTAGTCACAACACTAAATGAGCTATGCCAACTTCTCTTTGGTCCCCTGACATAAAGTAAAGCAATCCACACTTGGTAACCATATTACAAGAATGACTTTATTTTCAAAATGTGATGCCTTATATAAAATAATGTTTAACCAGGTTCTTATCACTCATTTAAGATATACTTTTTAGTCATTATATAATGGACAAACATGATGCGTCTGAAATATCCCTGAGGGTTCTGTCATCATCAGTGACAAAGATCATTACTCATCCCTTAGAAATTTACAATATTCTATTTTTAACATACTGCTGTAGGGGTTAAATTTGCAGTGAAGGGTCACCTGGTGTGCATGCGCCTCTGAAATCACTGAATCCCATACCGTTTCAGAGACACTGAGGTCAACCCTGTTTGCATGGCTACCTGAACATTCTCGAAGTTGTAACGTGTATAAAATTGTAACTGCAAAGTGGGACAGTCTTAGTTTAAGTCATAATGAGTGTAGAATTGTGAAGACGTAAGGCCAAAATAATGCAAGCATGTGTCCAGCGCAGGCAGGAGATATGAAATAATGCATTCTCTGAACTGTGAATAGTTCAGTGCAGCAGAGAGAAGATGCCAGAAGAGGGAAGTGCAGCTATGTTATGAAGAAACAAGTTTACAACGAACTGACATAAAGATCAAGTGGTTATGATCAATGAGACAATAACTGTTCTGAATAACAATAAACATTATAATATGATGGGAACCAAAATCATTATACTTGAGATATCAACGAAAACACAGAACTTTTCTTCCTTAAGGTTGCCTACTCATATGTACCCTCATGGAAAATAAAGAGGAACTAGGGAGTTACTCACTTTAAGGAAGTCTGACACCTTGGCATCTAACTCTCCTGCTGCTTCTCTTCCTTCTTCTTCAGCCTCACTGTCTGAGTGATAAGGCCCAACCAAACCAGTCAGTGGATTGTTGCTGTCAGCTTTACTTGACGAAGTGGAAGAGATGGCCCCTTGCACACCTGCTCCACTCTCAGAGTCCCCATTCTGGCTACTGTGCTCTGCACATATCTGCTGATATTTAGCTGTTAAGACATCAAATAGGAAGAGATGAAAAGCATTTTATTTTTGTTATGTTTGGTCCGGAATTTCTCAACTGGAGATCGCACATCAGCCAAACTTTCTTTTCCCGTTCCTGGAGAATGAACTATATTCCTTTAATCAAAATTGTACAAATAAACGGTTTATATTTAACTCATCTTGCTATTATATTGTATGCCATACCATGTTTGTGGAGATAATCTTTTCAAAAACATAAATCTGGCATGTTTGCTTTTAGGAACCAAAGAATACTATGACAAACCTCTTGTCGACTGGTTCCAGAACTTCCTCTGAGAACCTTCAAACTGCAAGTCTGAACCCTTACTGACTCAATGAACTTCTCAGTGACTAAGGAAACTATACTGATTTGTTATTTCAACTTATATCAGCAAGTCCAGTGTATCAGAGTACAGCTTATATGTATGGAGGTTCTGGCCATACAGTATGGTATATAATTAATCAGTTGTGTACATCCACTTATTTTGCTACATGTTTCAGCCTAGCTGGACATCTGGCTAATTCTGCATTCATTATCCACTTAACTGTTACCGTTATTCCTACACACTGGTCAATGTTTACAATAGGAATTTATGTGTTAATTTATTATATAGTTTTCCTTAACCATTTTGTTACTGTAGCATGTTGTCACATTGATTTCTAGTGCAAACCCTGGCAAATGTCTAGTAACAAGAGTTAAGTGGACAATGATAGCAGAATTGGCCTCATAATGGCCAGCTGGGCCAAACAATACAGGAAAGTAAGTTGATGTGTGCAACTTATAAGTGTTAATTATATACCATGTTATGTTGATGGAACCTCCATCATACTAACAAAGTTACACAACATGATACTCCAATACAATACTACATACAGAATAACTTGTATGATGCCCATTAAAGTGTGACATGGATAAAAGAATTGGTGGCCAACACGGAAGTTACACATGGAACCTAATATTTAAACAACTGGCAACCTGAAATATAACATTTGGCAGTTAGAACAATAATAGCCAACAAATCACAGAACATATTCAGAACTTACTTTGCCAAGTTCGGCGAGGAGAATCCTGTTTGTCATTCAGATTCAAAACCTGCCGTCTTCCTGTACCGCGGCGCTTCATACCCATTATATGATGTTACTCTTATTGGTTATAAATCAAGCTTTCCTTACACATGAAGGAATGCTGGAAAAGAAAGAAGGAAATTGGCATAAAAATGCTTTTAACTCCTCCCATATAAATCAGAATACATACAGTTTGTAGTGCAGTTGGTTGACGCACTATGCTACAAGCTGGAAGGTCGCGGGTTTGATTCCTGATGAGGTCACTGAATTTTTTAATTTACCTAATCCTCCCAGCCGCACTATGGCCCTGCGGTCGACTGAGCCTCTAACAGAAATGAGTATCAGGAATCTTCCTGGGAGGTAAAGGACAGCCAGGACATAAGGCTGACAACTCTCTAGAAAATGTGGGAGCCTCGACGTCTCACAACCCTATGGGCCTTCACAGCCTGTTACAGATAGTTTCAACTTACCATTGCTGCTGTTGGGATATTGGAGAACAACTAAAATTATGTTACAGCAAAGAATGTTCTATTTGTTCTGTGGTGGGAGTTCCATCATGTGATAATTTTTCACTCATGTATAAAAAGTCCATGAAGTAATATCATACAAACACTCCATAACAACCCATGTTGTCTCCTAATTTGCTTTATAAGAAAAGGTAGGTTCTACTGTTTTATCCACATGTACATCCAGATGTCTGTACCCTCCCTGCAACTTCTGAACGAATTCACAACTGTTCATGGAACTTGGTAAGAACATCATGCCACTAGATGTCTCTCTATTTTTATAGCTTTTCATTTCCAATCAATAATATCAATAAGGCAACCATGCTGACATCTGTGATTAGATTAACAATAATACTTCTTAACTTATGATTCTGAAAATTTGTGTGCTAATAGATTTTCAAGAAATATAATTATCTTTAAATTTTTTCTGAAGCATGCTATAGGAACACAGCAGTTGCATGAAAGCAGTATGAGAAATTTTGTAAGGAAATAGGTCATATGCATAACTACTGATTCTGTATGAATCATTTTGGTCTATGTCACCAATAGTAAAAATGATACTGTGCAACCTTTTGCAGTCATACATAGAAAATTTAATGTAATCTGATTCTGTACTAACTAGAATCAAAGGAATCTCCCTATCTTCTTGGGTATGTTGCTGTGATTTTATTTTTTTCATTAGGGTGTACTGTGTATCCCTTCTGTGATGGCATTTATGTTGCAGACATAAACGCACACCCTAAAGAAAATAACAAAATCACAGCAACATACCCAAGGAGATAAGGGAGAACTAAAAACTAATAGCATTATCACAAATAGCTTCTATAACTATAGCATAACAGTGAACCCCGGGCAAAGGACAACTTACAATGCATGACAAAATCGCAAAGCAACACAGAAAAACACGACAATTGTAAACAATTTTAAAATTAAATCTTATTTTCTGGAAAATTTTAAAAGCAGAAAAATTCTTGCAACTTTGATGGCTGCATGTATTATATGATTGTATGACATGATTGTACTGATATGGATCCATATTAGGTCATTTCAATAACTAGAGGCGTTTTTGACAAGATAGCCTGAAAATGGTCCCATATGCAGGCCGAAAACTGTAGCAACCATTATTTTTTTTATTGCTAGTGGGGTGGGGCTAAGTCCTGCGTTGTGGAGCAATTGGTGAAATGAAGATTGGCAGGGGAAACCGACGCACCATTAAATAAAACCAATGTGAGCAGCTCAAATTGATTTTTATTTACTGCTGTGTTGGCAGCCAAATACCATCAATCATGATACACATCAGGATGCAAATAGCGAAGAGAACTTCAGGTAGAAACGATTGTGCCATTTGACATTTTTATGTTAAAAATCATAAATATGATGGAAGTGAGAACACTGATGTTATACATGACATACTTAACATATTCATATCGGTATTAATGGAAACCATGCAAGTAAATAGAGAACCTTACTTTAAAATGATTACTTTATATAGTCTGCTATCCTCACCACATGGACCAATACATTTAAAGAGAGGTATGTAACATTATTCCTAGTTGGTTCTCTATTCTGAAATTAAATAATTTATTCAAAAACAGACATTTCATTGAAGAAATAACATCAGTACATTAATCCGCTTACTGAGTCTCCATGTGGCCTACTCCACGTACTAGTGCTAATAAAGGATGGTGCTTCTGAATTCTAGGAGATAATCTACCGTTTATTTTCAATTTTATTACCAGTTTTGAATTATAATTTGATATCTGAAGAGGTAACCTTATGTTCTAATATAGTTTTATTACCGTGAAATATATAATTACGTTAACTTCGCACGCTTTGATAATATGTAGTCACAATTCCCGTTATTAACATAGGTTAAGAAACTTCGCATAAACCTTTGTAAGTAAACTACGCAAATAGGGGCACTAATTGAATCCATCACGTCCAAGGATTCAAATAATAACCATCGCTTATTACACAATCACATTTCGTACAAAACTTACCATCAGGTAAAACACAAGCCTGGGAAGTAATATACAACTATTCTTAAAGTGTTTCACCAGACAGGAATATGTCTAATATTTCTCACACATAATTTCACAATTTCTTCAATTAACATTCTGGAGTCATATAAAAACTAGTTCCGTCAATGTTTACGTCTATGTTCTGCATTTTATGTATTTGGTTATCATACTTATCGGTCACGTCGGTAACTGTTTTCTTCACGAACTACTCTCCATTACCGGCCATTACTAACGTTACAGAGGGTTACGGCGGTTACAACGGTTACAACTATACCGAACTATATGAACGATATGAACTGCCAACCACATATAACCCGTATAACACACCTACTAGCTGAACACTGCCCGTAAGCATCGTGCTGCTATCTTCAAGTGTATCCGTACCTCGCGTGGCGAGCGTAATACACTTAGTCCCACGCCAATTGACAAATGTCCTACAGACAGCAGCCGGAAAGCCACTGAACGTCCGCAACAGTCTTACTGCTGCCCTAGTAGATGGCGTAGGAGCCTCTTTGTCAGGTCTATTGAACAGTGTTTCTCAACTGCCGGGCCGCGGCCCGATACCGGGCCCACGTCTTGCAGGAAAAGGAATTTACTGGGCCGCGGTATCCAAGTCCAAGTCACATTGCGACTGACGGTCCGTCAGTCCGTGTGTCTTGGTGTCGAGCCCCGACTGGGGCTCATGACCAGATTTTTTTTTTCTTATATGAAAGTTACTGTCATGTTCATTTGAGGCGCCCTCTCTGACGAGAGGTTGGGGTCTGTCATTTATCAGTCACGAAAGAGGTTGAGCTTATTTAGCCTCGGCACGGACAACACAGAAAACAGTTACGTGATAGGTACTGCTGTTGCGTGACGCCGTGTTGACAGGTTGCCTAGCAACACTGTCGAGAGTTGTTTGCTGCTGTGTAGTAACGGCGTTATCCCTTGATACGTCACCGCGGGGGAGGGGGTGTTTACCGAGCGTCGTGCCCGTCGTGCTTACCCCAACTTACCTGCAGACTACGTAGCAAGAGAAGCAGGGAAAGTATTCGCATATGGGATAAAAGACGCCGACATAAAGATTCAGCTACTGCTGGGAGGGGAGAAAACGGTGAACGAGGCCCTCCGACAAGCACTAGAGCTGCAGGCGGTACTGGTAGCAGCTAGACCTCACGAAGATAGCACCAAGACATACCGGAAGTACCGATCGCCCTCCAACCAACGAAGAGACGGAAGACAATCAGGGTGCTGGAGCTGTGGAGAACTGGACCACTTCGGGAATAACTGCCCCTACGAAAGGACGGCCGATAATGAAATGCGCCGAGAACATGAAAATAGGCCAGGCAGATACACACGGCAATTGCCAAGAAACCACAACGAACACACGAACAAGAAGGGTACCCAACCGTCGGGAAACGAGCGACGGCCGGCGGAGATCGGCGAACGCCGGCGTATGCATTAAAGCCCTTCCATCACGCATTGACCGTCATCACGGAAAATGTCGACCCTAGGCTGGTCACCCAAGGCTGGGTCGGTGACAAACCGTGCATGGTGACCATAGATACCGGAGCGTACGAAACTGTGGCTAGGGCAGACATCGCCGACGGATGGCCCGAAAGTGAGCCCGATCAACGTTTCACGCTGCAGACGGTATCTGGTATCTGGTGAATCCCTCCCTATCCAGAAAGAAATTTTTCTAACTCTGACCCTGGGGCAGCGATCACTGAAAATGTGGGTTTTTGTCGCAGATATCACCAATGAGTTCATTCTAGGACTGGACATACTACGCGCCTACAATGCATATGTGGACATAGGGCGCCAAACGCTGCGACTGGCAGAAGAAGAAATTTCATTATGGAGTCCAGGGACAGGACCCTGTCCTTCCAGCCTAGTAGTGGCCAAGGACTACGTAGTCCCCGCACAGTGTGAGGGCATAGTGATGGCCAGAATGGAGAACCCCCTCGGAGTAGAAAATGGTCTGGTAGAACCAAACCCTCAGGCCCATCCGCCTGAAGGAATCTACGTAGCCAGAACCCTAGTGCGAAACCTGAGTTCACGTGACCCTACTTCCTGTTGCGCCCTCCATGTCACAATATTTTACTCATTACTTTGTTTCCCCTTGTTTGCAAATATTATTCTTGACTTAAAGTAGAAACCACGTGCCAAAGCCTACATACAGCTAGTAAAATTATGCTTTATATATGACAATATTTAAAGTTTGAAGTGTATAGGGATAATATGACTTTATGCCTTAATGATTTATTAAATACCGACGAAAATGGATCTTCAACTAAAAAATTAATATTATTATCTGAGTCTCCTAATTTCTGTTTTTTTTCATGAGGATTTTCAACCATAATTTTTATTTGTAGTTTTATTTTCCATACTCAAAGCATAATCTGCGCATCTTAGTTTACTTCATTACACTAATCTAAAATATCAGCTCTGATGAGCAATGTTACTTCCTTCAGTAAAGGAGCTGGATATGGTGATGCTCAGCTGGGATTCGATCATCAGCACAGAAGGCCGCTCCTCGTTGCATCTACGTCCACACAGGATCTTGGGAGACCACACAAGTAGTACACTGTCTTTACCAAGCCTTACAACTAGAAGCTGACCACTATTCTCCTTGTAATCTCGAGGTATAGAAAGAATGGATATTTAACTCCATACCTCTATACGCCTCCAAATTGTAATACTCAGATACAAGAGCTAGTTTATCCTCACATCTCTTTTTTAACAAATTCAGTTCAAGGCTATAAACTAAGCACACTCCTACTATGTAATTATTTCATTCTTTTTCATTTATCTTTCGTTTTCAATAGTTTGTTCTGAATTACCTCTCTTCTTCACTCGGGTGAGGAATGAAGTTTTGTAACCATATGTTAATTATCTCACAATGTTTTGTTATCGAATTCTAACATAGGGAACAATGGGGCTACGCCTGAAATTCCGGGACATCTGAATGTGTAACACTTGACTTTCTTATTTTTCTCGATTAGCCACTGCTAAGCAAGTACACTATCGATAAGCCTGGGATCGTTCGGATGAATCGAAAGCATATCACCAATGCACACGATTTCTTCGATTTCTTCGATTTCTTTTATCGTGGCTTTCGATCATTGTGCACGTAATGAAAAGTAGGGTTAACCTGCTTGTCCGCCACTTTTTCAACCTTTTGTGTGGTACAGCTGAGTTCAGTACTGTAAAATCTATTAACTAGACACCTTGCAAGTATCTGTGGCTTTAGATTAATTCAGTTACATTAACTGTCTTCTTAAATATCAATAAACTACTTCAAAATTATTTTGTGGAAGAGTTATACCTGCTGCGTCGACTAGTGTGTGTAATCGTAGTTAAGTCAGTGCGCGTGCAATGACAAGGAAGGTTGTCTTGTGGTCCGCTGATTTGCTAACGTCTTGTGTGGTAGAGCAATGTTCAGTTCCGTAAGTTATTTTAACTACAAATCTTGCAAATAACTGTGGCTTCATATTAATTCTGTTAAGTTAAATGTCATCTAAAACACTTAAAAATTTCCAGAATTGTTATTGTCTTGCAATGGGTCTTCATAGCACAGGCTGTTAGTCGCTGGCTTCCCACCGCGGCGGCACGGGTTCAAGCCCGTGTCTGGTCAAGTGGGATTTGTGGTGGATAAAGTGGCG
>NW_019743148.1:954036-968746 GCF_002891405.2 Cryptotermes secundus | reverse complement strand
GGGGCATGTACAGTAGGCCATGAGTGGCCGACGTGCCGAGTGAACCCAGCTGGACTCCCCCCCCCCACTATGAGAATAAAAAAAAAATGTGTCTTGGTACTTGGACTTTGCTTTTTACTTAGTCGAAATGAAGTACTGTTCATCGGAAATTTCACAGTAATTTATTAAATGATGAAATCATAATAACTGCTTAAATTGCACATTATAAGGTTAAGAACTGTATATCTACAGTTTACAATATTCATAGATTAGCACGAAGGACTAGTTGCAAATTTCACAGCAATTTTGGCGCCCTTGTAGCGATAAGAATTTAAATACTCAATATATGATGGATTCTAAACGAGTAACTTAGGTACAAGCTACGAACAATTTGTTTTCCAAATTTTACATTTACATAGAATTTATGACCGGAAATTGCGTAACTATATAATTACGAGGTGTAAATTAATATGAAATATTCAGTGAAATAATCAGTATATATTTTGATTTTTTTGGCACCAACATGAATAATGAAAGTAAAATAAATTATATTGCGCTGTTAGACATTGGGGCATGCGGTAGCACAGTTGATTGAGGAACTATGATACTAGGCGGAAGGTCGCGGGTTCGAGTCCCGACGACGTGGATTTCTTTAATTTACATAATCCTTCCAGTCGCACTATGGCCCTGGGGTAGACTCAGCCTCTAACAGAAATGAGTACCAGGAATCTTCGTGGGGAGTAAAATGGGGCCGGCGCGTAAGGCTGCCAAACTTACCGCCATCTGTAAGAGGATTGTCTAGGTAAAATGTGGGAGCCTCGAAGTCTGACAACCCTATGGGCCTTCACGGTGTGTTACAGGGATAGCTTAATTTTTTATAATAGAATAGTACTGTACTGTAGGAATAGTAATTTAAATTGTATACCGGAGCTCAAAGTGTAAATTCTAGTGGACCCAATTAAGTACTCCTTGTTTAAAAAAGTGACAATAGTCGGTAAAGTCTAGAAACGACTTAACTATTTTCAGTTGACGCAACGGTGTATTTAACGTATGAACTTCAAACGCATTTAACACTATGCTTTGTGTAAATAGTTATTAAAGATAAGTTCTGTTGAAGTATTAGTGTGCATAGCTATTTATGTAAGCTTATATTTACTTATTTTAGAATATATAACTTATGTAGAGGTGTATATTAATGAATCGACACATATTTTTCTGATACATTACTCACTCCCACCAGTAGGGATAAATCATGTGTTTTATGTAATTAATTTTAGTAATAGTAGTGGAAGTTTTGAGTTTCGCTAATACCAACTAATTTTATTGCACATTTTCCGAAAGCAGTTTCGTCTTCAATTTTATTTAATTAGGAATTTTAATGTTATCCTCTCAATGCTGTCGTTTCTCTTTCCAAAAGCTTTTCTCATCGAAGTTAGATGTGTCCATCATATTTATCTAACTACATGGCTAGCCCATCGTAACATTTTGACTTGTCTATAATATATAAGTTAGAGAAATTTCTTAAGTTATTTTACGAAGTACCAAGTCAATACATTTAGGTTAAATACAATACCACGTAAATGTTCTTACTTTGCGACCTGTCTGCAAATTATTGCAATTTGCTTTGCGCTAAGGGTTATAAAAATAGCATGGCTGATTTGGGTATAAGAAATATGTATTTTATCTAAATTGGTAAGGTGATGTTATGTTGAAAGCAGTCTTCTGGGATTTGGCACCGTGTATATGTGGTGTTAACCGACGTTTCGGAGGAACGTATCGCCTCCATCTTCAGGGTAGAAGGGAAAAATATAAGAAATCCGCAAGCCAAGAGACCGTGAGAACCGGTAAAAGCAGACTGTGGCTGTGACAAGCAGGATATCAGTATCTGGTTCGCGCTTTGATATCGTGTGACCTTAACGTTTTTGTCGTGTGTTTGCGCGAGTGAAGGCGAACTGTGCTGTTGCATGTTTTGTGGGGACATTGAGCGCTAAGACAATACTAGTAATGTGAAATTACGAGTGTATTTTACGCGTTGATTTTCATGTACCTACGGGTAGCGTGTGTTTGATTGCAATGGTTCCCTAAGTGATAACGTTGTGACATTTTCAACGGAAGTAGCATCCACTCGATGAAGATTTCGAACCAAGGACTACGACAAGAGGAGCTCCTAGGAAACCATAACGCTGAGACCAAAACAGACGGCGGAACCTTAAGCGATTAAGGACCCATCTACAGGAGGATGTACGGGGTATTTGCAACAAATCAGGTACGCCATAACATCGGCACGGTCTTGTCATGTCAGTGCGGTCCCGGGCTGGTCATGGTAATGACTCAAAGTAGTACTGTGACAGGCAACTCTCTGGCAGCCTCCATGACTCGAGGCTTAAGTTGTCAGGTTGCAGCTCTGTGGAAGCGATTTCTTTTCTTAGCTATTGGTTTGTAAGATGTCGTTTTCCCTCCACGTTAGGCTCCCAGTGAAAGATTTCTACAGAGGCGATGTCAATTTAGATTTGCGTCCACTTTATACCTCAGTTCTAGTTTTCAGATGTAACATAGCTGGTCCTTTACATGCATTTCAAATTCCACTTTCATATACGGTCTTACACAAGCCAAGGCAATGGTTCTATTGAATCTTACGGCTATACAACGTCTCTCAGTGCAGTTAAAAAAAAAAGGCCATTATTTACCCGGAACTTCTCCACTTTTAAAACAACAATTACTGGTACACTACAGTCTTATATATGTGAAATAGGGAAAGGGCCGCGCCATAGCTGAAGCAGTTAGTCGCTGGCTTCCAATCGCGGCGCCTGGGTTCGATCCCAGGGTCTGGTCAAGTGGCATTTGTGGTGGACAAAGTGGCGCTGGGTCAGGTTTTCTCCCAGTACTCCCGTTTCCCCTGCCAATCTTCATTCCACCAATTGCTCCACAATCACCCTCACCTATCATCTGGGGCTGGTACAATAGGCCAGAAGTGGCCGCAGTACAAGGGACTTAGTCCCACCCCACTAGCAACAAAAATTGGACAAGAATAAATCACTGATTGTGTTGCCAGCTACTGAAAATTATTTTTAATTTATTATTTATTATTATTTTTCATGGCTGTCAAGATTTGAGGCACTCCACTACAAGGACTCACTCGCAGTAAAGTCTATTGTTTATTGCATAAAAATCACAACAAATTCAGCCTCTTAACCCAAAGAAGAAGCCCACATGCATTTTATTTATCTTTATTACAAGGAACTAAATCACAGAACACAGTTGTATACAGCAATTTATATGCATATTTAAACGTGCAATTTAGTGCAAGAGAAGTAAGGTATTTCTTGATTGGAATATAATTAAAACACACTTGAATACGTTTAAATTATCGAATACATGACTTCTAATCGGGCTACATAATTTTCTGAATTGAGTAAAACACATATTTGAACTAACAATAGAAATACATTTTTGTTTCCAGTTAGAAATATGTTCTTGGAGATGATTTCGCAGTTTTCTTTTCTGATGCGGTGTCCGAATTTCTCGCCAGACTTGTTCTTGTTTACAGACTTCCTGTAGATATTGCGAAACCCATACGGTTTTTTGTTGAGTCGAATACAGATATAAAATGATCAATAAAGAAATCTCCTATTTGGAAAACAGTCGCATGGTCAGAAGGAGAGAAACCGGAATAGCACAAAGAACCCTGTAACACAACATATATAATGACAGTAACAGCAAAAGCGTATCTGGAAGATCTATCAGTTAGCTTACTCCTTCATTGTAGAAATGATATTCCTGGCTTTGCAGTTTACAGATATAACGTAAACAAAAGAAACCCTAGTTAACAGACTGAATGAGTATGTAAGCAAAACGATTACAGGCAATTCTGTTGTAAGATTTGAGGCTTTCACGGCGGTGACTATGAAGAAAGCAGTCTTCTGGGATTTGGCACCGTGTATATGTGGTGTTAACCGACGTTTCGGAGGAACGTATCGCCCCCATCTTCAGGGTAGAAGGAAAAATATAAGAAATCCGCAAGCGAAGAGACCGTGAGAACCGGTGAAAGCAGACTGCAGATTTTTCCTTCTACCCTGAAGATGGAGGCCATAAGTTCCTCCGAAACGTCGGTTAACACCACATATACACGGTGCCAAATCCCAGAAGACTATTTCTTCAATTCTGTTGTAAGTTTTAGCAAAATAATGGCACGGAAGTCAGACTTTTTTTTTTTGAGTGTAATCGCCGCGTTTTGAATATATTTTGTCACACGTTTCCTGATTTCTTCAGGATGCACTTGTTTTGGTTTAACCTTGGACCATTAACTGCATGTCATTCTGATGCTCAGTTCAGATGCATAAATGAAGTTTATTCAGTTTTGATTATTCTCCTCATGCATAGTCCTACGCTGAACAGTGTGGTTTCAGTAGTAGTGGCAAGATGTCTAGAACATCGCTTGACCACCATTTTTTTAATCTTTCCATCGGTTCGTAAACGTTCCTTTGACTAACACAGTTATCAGAATAGTTAAAAGTGTCGTTCTCCAACGGATTGCATTAGATCTTTTTTACTTTACCAATCGGATCATCGGTTGTTCTCCACTGGTGCATTCTGTCATTGAAGCACGCATGGTTTTAAGATTTTCAAAACAATTTATTATTGAATTGATCTGTGTGATGATAATAAAAAAAATAATAATAATAACAATAAGGAATTATTAAATTCCTTATTATTTATGTGCCGAGTCAACAGCCGCAAGGCCAATCACAGAGAGAGCACAGTGTAGATAAAAGTAATTACATTATAGACAAACTCAATATAAAGTCAAAGACAAATTACAGGCAATCATTGGGGAAAACACAATAATGTAGAAAAGTAAACAAACAAACAATGATAATAATAACAACAATAATAATAATTTCTTTAACATAAATGTAAGTGTTATTAAGAAGTGAGAAATGAAACATAAATATTTAATTAAGAAATGAAAAGTATAGATTTTCAAAAGATAATAATAATTCTGTTGATTGTACATGCAAATAATAATAATACTAACAATTATACTATATTTAAGAATCGTTTGGGGAGAACATTCCTGGCTCCGGATAGGTCAACATCCCTGCATACAACATTAGCAGCCGCTGCACGTCTAGCAGAGGGACAATTTTTAGATGAGGAGCAAACACTGAACAATGCAAAGTCTGTGATGTACCGAGCAGGAACTCTGAGACCAACAATTTCCAGAACAGAAGGGCAGAATTTCGAGCCAAAATAAACGTGAATAAGAAAGAGAGCATCAAGGCGAATAATAATAATAATAAGAACAATAATATGGAACAATGTGCACTAGCACGGTCTTGTTTGTTAGAATATTATTATACAAAACCTTCTGGATAGAGGCCTTGGCAAAGCAGAGGAAAGGCAGTCGGGTAGCTCCCATACATAACTTACTAACGAGCTACAACTGCTGTAATTAGTGGACAGATTTGTCTAAATATGAATTCAATAAAACTGTCAGCTTTTAATTAGTCTTTACGTATCTGCAAAACTGTATGTTAATTACATTTATAAATACGAGAAAGCAAGACGAAAGAAAAGAAACATTTATATGGGGAACATACAAATATGCGGAAATCAGAATTTGGAAAAATAACAATTATTAACATTTGCGTTGAAACTGCTTTCGCAGGCGGTCTAGGTGTTGGATTTTGATTGCTTTTGTGCTTGAATATCTGCTTAGTCTATTAAATCAGAAAAGTGTAACATTAAATTAACACCGTTTTCAAACCATACGCACTTCAGTGTTGTTGCAGACAAAAGACGAGATACTAGTTTGAAACCGATCTGTAAGGTGCGATGGGAATAGCAGGCATATTGAGTGTAGCAGTATGATGAAAGTAGTAGCCACTTACTTGTTGCTGAACATGGTATTCTGCACTGATGTTGAAATGTCTACCGCCAATTACTAAGGTCACGTCTGGTAGAGACTCAATCTCGCTGCAGTTGAACTGAAAAGCGAGAAATACTCAGTAATGTGACAATACAGTATTTGTGTTTAGAACACCCCCGCAGTGTACTGTCTTGAAGCAATTATTGAAATATTCGATTTTTGGAGTGGTAAAATTTAAGATCTAAAAGAAATATATCACGTACATTTCTTGCAGGTGCATTTTGGAAAAGAGAACGCCTGTTTGCTCCGTTATGCCACTCCTCATCAGGGCCCATATCACCTGACCAATTTAGGCAAATTCTGTATGGTGAGCCTCCGCTAAATTCATTGGAGCAATGTCAGTATCACGTTAATTAATTGCTTTACATAAGGGCCTTCATGAACTACATTTTGGACCTGTATGCATCGTAATATGCAAATCGCCTCAGGCGGTAATGCTTCTGGCTTATATTTGTGAGGTTTTTGGTTCGAATATTGACAGAAAAACCAGTTTTCTGAACGAGTTCTTTTTCTTCTCCGTCGCTCCAGGCAAATGCCACTACATCGAATTAGGTCACAGCTGTTTCATTTCACAGCCTTCCCAATTGAATTTTCAGCAACCACACTTTCAGTCGAAGCTATGTTATGAATTAATGACAACGTAGTTAAATAAACCATAAATACATAAATAAATAATATATATATACATCTTCTGCCCCTTTGGACACTCTGAAATATCTCAATATATGGCACGTATATTATGTGAAATTTTAATTAGACAGAAATCTCACATTGCTTATGGAGTTAATACATTTTTATTTCTATGTCACTAAGTACGATATATTACCTGAATAAGGAATTTTTGTGTCTTATGCAACCTGTGTACAGAACTCATTTCTAGACTGTCACACGGGGTGTTCATTTTAAAGCTATCCGGCAAAATTATACAAAGAACAACGCTTAATATGTACAATAATCTACAGCATCCAGTTAATTCTTATAGTATACGAACTATTTTCTGGCATAATAATATTACAAGACAAAACAAACAAACTCCGTGGCCTGTAGTCCGCAAGCTAACTATACCGACCGAGCAACCGCCGCTTGTCGGCGAAGTTAGTACTAACTTTTGAGGATAGAGGGTGTCGCGTGGTCAGCGCAACTGATCTCCACGGCCGTTGATCTCGGCTTTCTAGACCGGAAGCATAATAATACTGAACAACAAAAATGATTTTCTCAGAAGTAAGATCTTGATCAAGATACCACTCGCTGCTGAGTTGCGTCACACTGAATAAAAGAGATCTGTCCATTTTCTAAATGTTTTGCAGCACCGATATGCATACGTGTTGCTGGATACCCATCCTGTGATCAGTCGCATCTCGCAAATACGGGAAGTGTGGATTTCGGTTTCGTGATGCAGCGAACACACTGTACGTATAACAAAGTAACCTATCAGGTTACTTTAAATTAAGTTCCGCTATTATTTGCTCCACCTCACCGCTTCTCGCGTCAGCCACGTTCATGTTACTGAATGTACGATATTATAAAATATGATGTTGACCTCCCATGACACAAAATTTATGACAAGTTTCTTGAAAATCAACCAACTTTTTTCAGAATTCGGAATTAGGACTCTGTAACCGTCGTTTGCCACTCTTGGCGCAACCGTTGCTGGTCGCCACTGTTTCTATATAACCGCTCTTCCCTGCCCACATTTGGGAGCGACTTGTTTCTAACCGTTCCCTCTCACCTGTTGGGGTGTCGAGTTTGTAGGTTGCTGCCCCGTCCTTCTTATCCACCTCTTCTTCCCCTTATTGTTGTTATTGTGAATGTTGACGGGATTTGGGTTATAGTGAGGGATGGGCGCCAGTAAGCTTATTATAAAGGCTTAATATTCTGGAATAAAGGGGGGACGAACCGGAAACTACTGGTGATAGGTAGTGATTTAGCACTAGGGCAATGAGAGTCAGTCTCAGGTTTATCCAGGCCTCGCGTTAGCGGGCAGACAAGACTGACTAATGCTAGGCACTATAGAACACTGGTTAATGAGCAGTTTTAATATTTCAATGAGTAACATTGGTTCTAATGCTAGTTAGATTCTGACTTAAGACATCTATTTAATATGATTGGCAACTGTTCTAGTAACACACTTAAAAATAATTTTACTTTCTACTTAAACACTTAAACAAAACTTGGAATCACACTAATTTTGCGGCTATATCCTTGGCGAGTTATTAAGCGACTACTTTTGCAGACTGACTCTGCTTTGAGGCAAGAAGCCTTCACAGCTTCAGCTCCCCCTCCAAGTTACTACCCTAAATTCTGCTGATTGAAACAATCTGAATATTGGGAGTTTACTGTAATTCTCACTGCTCCAATCATCTTCTTGTTTCAAGCGACTTTCACCCTTGATGACGTAACGGACTTTTTGACAGTTGCTTGAAAAATTATACAGTAGCGTACTTTGCGGGCCTTCCCACTTTTGACTTGCTGGGTTCAAAACCTATCAAGTGTAACTTTACCAAAGGATCCTGCCGGTCAACTTTCGAACTGAATTTCCTGGAAAACTCTGCAGGGTACTTCCTGCCTTGTCTTTGTAACAGTGAAGCAGGCCCTATTCTTGAAACCAAGAATCGGGCTAAGTCACCCTTGAATGTTCCTTACTACACCCTATGCGTAATTACTATAATAAAAGTTAATTACAAATAAAGCTGGTGGTGTCAGTGGTACGGCTACAACTCATACACACATACTCAAATGCAAATACACGTACACAGCAGGGGAATCCCATAAACCTACGACTTCTTATCTTAAGGAAGGAAGAATTCAAGAACGACCCAGATATGTACAGAAATATTAGACATATGTTCAAGCCTTTCAGACTGAATATATATTTTCTATTTCAGAAGTTACTTTTTACCTTTTCCTAGAGTTTTCTCTAGAAATAACATTGATAATGTACTTAATACACATAGGCTTATTAAATTACCTTGCATATGTTTGAGGAACCTTGGAGCCCCTTCGTACACCCCAGTTTTTCGTTTATCTTGTTAATTTCTGCAGTTGGTCCAACGATGACAGATTTGCTCGAGTCAATGAAACCCCTCGTGTTGTTGACGACTACTTCATTGCCGACTTGCAGGCTGTATGACAAAAATGTGTAAAGCAGCTGATAAAGTGCCCGTTCTTCCACCGGAGTAAGAAGTAAAAGTTAGTAAAGCTATCCCTGTAACAGGCCGTAAAGACCCATAGGCTTGTGAGACGTTGAGGGTCCCACACTATTGTATTGTATTGTATTGGAGAGGGTGGGTTTCCCCATGCACTTAGACCAACTGTTGGTCCATTGTGCATCCCCCTATGATATTCCACCAGTCTCTATTCCCTACCGGTACTGGTGCGTGCAATCAGTCCCGACTCAGCCAGCGAGTTCGGTCTCTACTGGCTCAGCGGCATCTCGATGCTTCCCCCATCTACCAGAGGCGTTAGAGACTACTTTTGGGCGGGAAATGTCCTGAATTTGGCTCAGTGGTCCCCTTGGGACATGAGGTCCTTTTACGTGCCGTAAAGCTATGACACGGGACCCACAGCTTAAAGTCCCTCCCGGAGAACTTGTTCCCTGAATTTTTCCGCCCTTAAAAATTCCACCACCTCCGCCGGGTTTGAACCCGCGTACCCTGAGTCACGAGGTGGGAACGTTACCCCTAGACTACGGAGGCCCTCTATCTAGACAATCGGCTCACAGATGGCAGCAAAGTTGTCAGCCTTACGCGCCGGCCGCCCTTTACCCCCAGGAATATTCTTGGTACTCATTTCTGTTAGAGGCTGAGTCGACCCTAAGGCCGTATTGCGGCTGGAAGGATTAGGTCAATTGAAAAAAATCCAATGACCTCATCGGGACTTGAACCCGCGACCTTCCGTCTTGTAGCACAGTGCCTCAACCAACTACACTACCGCGTGACCCCAATTACTCTTAAAAATAATCTATACTTAAATAATGAAACTGCTACACTGAATGTCGTCATGGCACATTTTCTTAATAATTCTCACTTAATGATTGTAATTAGATTCATGTTGGATTAATCATTAATCATGCTCCTTTAATACTCTTCACAAGTAATGTATACAGTATCATTATGGTTTAAAGTCTCAACTAAAACATGAAATTTAGAGCACTGCATATTTCTGAGGATGTCGGTTTCCACTCCCAATTCTCATCCCATGAGCCGCTCCACGTTCGTTAATCATTTCATCATTTATACTGTATAGTCTCGTCACTGACAAAGTAGTTAAATAAGTAACTTCAGCATATAAACACACAGCATATTTTTTATAATAACATTAAATTAAAGTTCCGTAAATAAAAACTATCACACCACATCTCTTTGTATTATTTACAGCAGAGATACCACATATTGACAATGTCTGTAAATATCACGTGCACCGATTTATGCGTTCAACCGTATATGGTGTCCTAGCTACAGACAGCCGTGGCTCCATGCACTGAAAGCCAGAATGTTTCATATTGTAGAGCCAGGTGAGGGGTTTGAGAGTGGCTCAATGTAGACTCTATTTCATGTTTCGGTGTAGAAACTACAAGGGCGCGAGAGAAAGAGAGACAGAGAGAGACAGAGACACAGGCACATAGAGATAGAGAGTAAGCATGTCTAATAATTCTGTTTTAAATCTCACCAATAAACATAACAACAAACCAAACATTTCCGTGTAATTATTATCACACATGTTTTATGTTACAGAGGCAGTCTGCTCGAATCCCAGTCGGGCTACAGACTATGCAGATTGAAGTTCAGTGGTTTTGTAGATTCCTCCAGACATATTTCATATTTGCCTAAAATATTTTTTTTTTAAATTCGATTAGTGAGGGGTGGAGTCCAGCTAGGCCCACTTGGCACGACGGCCACTGATTGGCCTATTGTAGCCTGCCCCGGGTGATTATGATGATGGATAATTTGGCGGAATGAAGATTGGCAGGGGAAACCGAAGTACTCGGAGAAAACCCGCCCCAACGCCACATTGTCCACCACAAATCCCACTTGACCAGACCCGGAATCGAACCCGGGCCGCCGCGGTGAGAACCCAGCGACTAATCGCTTGAGCTGTGGCACGGGTTTGCCTAAAATAAGTCACGACAGTTTTGTTACACGTGCTTCTCACTTAATTTTCCGTAATTTCCATGCTGTTCATTATTCCATACGTAGAACAGGGACAAAGAAACAAACGTAGACAATTTGTGGACATGTTAGGCCAGTTAGTGAGGATATTGGCTGGATATTGAAAGCTTGAAGTTCACTTGTAATTTGTAAAATGAACTTATTCCGTATGTCATCTGGAATGGTTCTCAGATCGAGTCTGCAGCCTATCAAAAAAATTGGGGAGAGTTTCCCTTGAGGATCCGAAGGTTCCAGAGCTCGTGATCTTTTTTAGAAAATGTATGGTCTCCTAGTTACTAATTAAGCAGTTTACGGGACTAGAAAATAGTTAATTGTTCAGAAGAACAGGCCACTTGAATCTCGCACTTTAGTATTAATCCACAGTCCATGCCTAGGTATTCTAATTTGCCATAAGATTTCCCGACGAATATTGTGTATATAGTTATCATTTCCTGTCTCATCCTATATGATTTTAGCCTCTTAATCATATAAGGCGAAGAGCATGAACAATGAATCTTTTCGTTCAATTTTTTGGATCTCCCTGATATTTCTGTTTCTTAGATTCAAATATTCAATTCAGCGCCATTTTCTCAAATATATTCTTCGCATATAAGATCTAACGGTTTGTGACAATGGTATATTGCTACAAGTATTATGTTTTTGGACATTATACATCGTCCTGTCTATTGTCTAAAAAACCGTCCTGCTTTCTTTTCAAAACAACGTTTCGGAGACCAGATTCTCTCTCCGTCTTCAGGTAAAACCTACTCAGTTGGGTCCAATAGACAGAGTTACCCAATTGAGTAGGTTTTACCTGAGGACTGGGACAGAATTCGGTCTCCGAAACGTTGTTTTGAAAAGGAAGCAGGACGGTTTTTTAGGCAATAGACAGGACGATGCATAATGTCCAAAAACATAATACTTATATTCTTTGCATGTTTTTTTTTTTCGCTCTCATCACTCCTGGAACCTAATGGTGTCAGAAAATTTCTTAAAAGATCTCATTGGATAGGTCCGTCCCTGTGTTCACTTCATGATTGCTGAAGTATCTAGTGCGAGCCCTGAAGATGTCAAGATTGCTTACAGCATCCAAAGTTTCTTGTCACAGTTATAAAGGAAATTATGATGAAGGATCAATCTGTGTAGGAGGCAGACTGATAAAGAATGAGAATAAGAATGATAGTAAGATTTCTTTCCGAATCTAATGCTTTCTTATTTCCTTTTGTTTTCGTTTCTGAAAGATTTTAACTTTTATATATTTTCAGAGGAGTTATTAGACAACTTTTTCTTACAGTTTTATCCTGCATTCTGGTGATGCGACGCGAGTACATGCTAAATGTTCTCCTCGTTTTTTTTCTAGAAAACCCTCCTCAGTAACGTTTAATAGCGTTCATATCGTTTTATTTATTGTAATTGCGGTTTTGTCCATAAATAACGACATCATTGTAGCCCAGAAACTGACGTGACAGTAACATGCAACAAAAGCGGCCTCCGTAGTCTAGAGGTAACGTTCCCACCTCATGACTCGTAGTACGCGGGTTAAAATACCCGGCGGAGTTCGTCAAATTTTTAAGGGCGGAAAAATTCAGGGAACAAGTCCTCCGGGAGGGACTTTAAGCCGTGGGTCCCGTGTCGTAGCTTTACGGCACGTAAAAGAACCTCATATATCCAAAGGAGGTCACTGCCAAATTAACGGACGTTTCCCGCCCAACAGCAGTCTCTAATACCTCTGGTAGATGGGGGAAGCATTATAGATACCTCTCAGCTAGTAGAGCCGGTCTCGCTGGCTGGGCGGGACTGATGGTAAGCACCAGTACCGGTAGGATATATAGACTGGTAGAAATCATAGAGGGAAGCACAATGGACCAATGCAGGTCTAAGTGCATGGGGAAACCCACCCTCCCCAATAACTAACTAACTAACATGCAACAAATGATTTGTCGCCTATAGAACAACTAAGATATGAACCTGTCTCCAGTCGCAAGAACTGCTGAGCGACTTCTGTTGTGAAATATTTTCATGTGCTTTTAATGTTAATCAAGTAAAAATACCACATATACTTGCTCAACTTCCAACTTACGAGTCCAACTTGAAGTTCCATGTACTCGAATCAATCAGTGGCACGTATGTGAGTTTTCCTTTGTAGTGTCTCTGGAACACGCCTCCGAAGATGATTTCTCCGACGTATTCCCCATCAGGACGTCTGCAAACATCCAGGCAATATATGTATATGTATATCAAATTCCGTGGCTTTATTCCACAAGCAAATTATACCGACCGAGCGACCGCTGCTTGTCGAATTTAGTGCCAACTTTAGCGGATAGAGGGTGTTGCGTGGTCAGCACAACGAATCCCCGCGGCCGTTAATTTCGGTTTTCTAGACCGAAATATGTATATATACAGTATCCCAGATTTTATTATATAGAGCATTCCTTTCTTAAGGTGATGTTATGCATGTAGTCCAGGATTAATTTGCATTAATCACAATCTTTTGGGGAATTAGAATATGTCAGAAGTACATATATGGGATGACACCTGGACAGAAGAAGTATGAACTGACAGAATTATAGGCATTATATTGGGATAGAGATTATAATCCGAAACGATTTTAGACATATTAATTTTTGGATAATTTGCGAAATTTTAGACACTATTAATTTCTGTATGTGAAACGAACGACTTGAAATGAAGTCATTCGCTGAAATAAACATCAAGAAATGAAGAGTAATTTAATTGACCGTGGAAGGTTCAAGTGGTTAAGGTACTATGCTACAAGCCGGAAGGTCGCGGGTTCAAGTCCCGATGAGGTCATTGGATTTTTTTTTCAATGGATCTATTCCTTCCGGCCGCACTAGGCCCTGTTGTTTACTCAGCCTCTAACAGAAATGAGTACCAGGAATTAATTAAATAATTTTCCTGGGGAGTGAAGCGCGGCGCGTAAAGCTGACAACCTTACCGCCATCTTTGAGCCGATTGTCAAGGTAATGTGGGACCCTTAGCGTCTCACAACCCTGTGGGTCTTCAGGACCTGTTACAGGGATAGCTTTACTTTTTTACTTTTTACTTATTCCCAAGAATGCAACCTAGGTTCGTGTTGTATAACATCTGGACTGAATTTAATTGTACTATTTACCTGGCGTGATAAATTGAGAAGACACCTTCAATTTCTCCTCGACTGACGAATGTTTCGAGCACTGTGGGCAGATTAAATGCAGCTCTTTTTGATTTTGGTCGACCCAGTCCTGCAACACCATCAGCGTCCAAGAAGCAGATCTCGGATGAGATGTCCGTAGCCAGTACAAACCCTTGTTCCGGCGCATTGAGCGTACTGATCTGATACAAATATTAACGAAGAAAATATCATCAGCTGCAGAAGAAATTCTTGGGGTGACGAATATTTCGCATTAATATACAAGGTGTGGCAATAAAGAAACCGGATTCATGCTCTAACCCTTTATTAAAAAAAAATCAGACAGTCGAAATGTTATCCCCTTCAATGTAGTCCCCTCCCCGATCCCTACACCGCTCCATGCGAATTTTCCACTGTTGGAAGCAGTGCTGCAGGTCATCTTGTGTTATGCTCTTCAAGAGTTGCGTCGCTTTTGCTTTCACTGCATCCACGGACTCGAACCTGGTCCCTTTCAGCGCAGACTTG
>NW_019743148.1:911926-953530 GCF_002891405.2 Cryptotermes secundus | reverse complement strand
TAAACTTCTTAAACCACTCGAAAACTTGCGTGCGAGATAGACACTGATCACCATATACTTCTGTCAACAAATTGTAAGTTTCAGTGGCAGATTTTCCAAGTTTTGTGAGGAATTTGATGTTAGCACGTTGTTCTGCATTAGCACTCAGCATTATTCCGACGGAGCTCAGAAACACGATCCGCTTCTAACAATGGTCGCGGCCAGACTAACCGATGCACGTGAATGAAACTTTGTGTGACGGTAGAGGGAAGTCCAAGGGTCAATGCCCTACCCTCCTCTTCGTCAATGACGTGGCCGGAAATGAGTCATAAAAGTAATCCAGGTTCTTTATTGCCACACCTTGTATTCCACTGAATTTTTTTCTTCATATTTTAATTTAATATCTCACGAGAAGGAATTTGATTAAGTTGTTTAAAACTTCAGCGTGCAACATTATATTTTGAAAGTCAGAATTGCATCAAAAAGTATTAAATAATGTTACTGCTTATTGAGGCACTATGCTACAAGCCGGAAGTTCGCGGGCGCAAGTCCCGAGGGGGTCATTTGATTTTTTTTCAATTGACCTAATCCTTCCAGCCGCACTATGGCCCTGGGGTCGACTCAGCCTCTAACAGAAATGTGTACCAGGAATTAAACAATTTTCCTGGGTAGTAAAGCGCGGCCGGCGCGTAAGGCTAACAACCTTACCGCCATCTTTGAGCCGATTGTCTAGATAATGTGGGACCCTCAACGTCTCACAACCCTATGGGCCTTCACGGCCTGTTACAGGGATAGCTTTACTTTACTTTTTTACTTTACTTACTGCTTACTTTCCCTACTGGCAAGATCTTTGAAAAGCTCAACCGTTTAGCTAGAGTGAAATTTTCATAAGGGCCATACTGTGCTAATTTATATCTGTTGTATATGACACAGAATTTGTGTCCTCTTTTACGTCAGTTGTCTGACATGTGGTTCCTCGGGGCCATGTGCAGTTTAATGCATACAGCGATCTATGCTGTATTTACATAATGCGACGGTACACGGCTGACCGCCCCTGTGGTCTAGTCGTCAGAGTTCCTGGCTACAGAACCAGAGGTCCGGGTTCAATTTCCGGTGCTACTAGATTTTTTCTGAGTAGTGTATCTGGAACGGGGTCCACTCAGCCTCGTGATGATAATTGTGGAGGTATTTGAAGGAAATAGCGACTTTGGTCTAGAAAACCGAAATTAACGGCCGTGGGGTATCGTTTGGCTGACCACGCGACACACTATCCGCAAAGTTGGCACTAACTTCGCCGACAAGCGGAGGTCGCTCGGTCGGTATAGTTCGCTTGTGGACTACAGGCCACGGAGTTTGTTTTTTGTTTCGCGGTACGGGGGTAAATAATAGATGCAGTGTGTTATGTCAGAGCTTTTAGTTTCTGGAATAACTGAATGATAAGTAAGAATAAACACCTTCGTTTTTTTTTATTTTGCGATGCTGGCGGTGTCTGGACTATAGAGCTTTGAATCAGGGACGAATTGTAAACAATTTGGAAGGAAGTGGTCGTGGCTTAACAAATACTGTTTAGGAATTTGGCTGAAGGGACTGAGCAAAACTAGAACAAACCTCAGTCAGGATAGCAAGTGTCATGGCCGACATTCGAACCGAAAACCTCCCGAATACAAATTCAGACCTTCGCTGCACCAGATTCCACGGTATGTCATAAGAAATTATTTTTTTTCCCATACAGTTGATTATAAGAAGTTCCCGAGCGAAGAGCGGGAAATTTAGCTAATATATTTGGATAACACCTATTTGTTATATTTACTTTTTAAACCAGCTATGTGTATGCACTTAATACTGAAGAAATTACGCCACAAATTTTAGGAACGAGAGCTCTGTTCCTGCGGATGGGCACTTGGCTTGGTTACCTTCCTTTGAGAACGTTTATTATATTTGAGTATTCCATTCGGTTTTCTTAGAAATAACGTGCAGGGAAACTTAGCCTAATGAACCATACAGTAAGACAATTTTTATTTTATTTCTGCTTGTGTATGTACATCTCGAAAGATAATTCTTGAAACAGAAGTATTTAGGTTGATTCTAGCAAAAGGGCGAGCCTGCCCGCAATACAAATTGTGCCTAACTTGGTACCATAATATGCATACATGATATATGTGAAGAAATAAGATACAGAAATCTCGTCTTTAATAAGATGTTTAGAGTTTTACTTACAGTGATATTGTCGTGAGCTTCTTTCCCAGTGGCATGGGCTGTATCAAGTATTCTGACATTGACTACTTCATTGGATGGTCCAAGTCTAGTGGACTTGGTTACCTGGTACTTAGCGATGCCTGCACATTCTGCAATAAAGATAATTTTCACCTTAACCAACTTTTAATGACTGGCGTTCAGAAGATGTTTTGAATACATCACAATAAAGCCATTATTTTCAATTTCTTGAGAAAATTGTTCTCAAGGGCATATATCACTTAAACATTTGATTTTGAAGATGTTGAGGATGGTAGAATCGCTTTTGGAGACAGAGAAATTATATACTAGAAAATCACTCCGACCCACTTCTTCAACCACTACTACAACCTCACCAAAATCGAAGACTCAATAGAATTAGGCAACCATATCTAAGGCACTGAGGAAAACACCACTGGATGTTTATTCCGCTCACGCCACAAAGAGTACAATAAATAGTTATTATATTGTACACCAATCAGCACAATGACTTATAGACTGTACAGTCTGATTGTCAATAAAGGAAAGAAAAGAAAAAGAACTTACATAGAACTTATGATAATATCGAAGAGGTTACAGGAGACAAAGTTCAAGTGTTGGAGACTTTATTCGAGAAATTTGTGAACCGTTATTTTAACAATGAAGGCAGTGTACCTTGATAAGAAATAAATATAACAAGTACATCGTAATTAAATACCTGACTAGAATTACATAAATATGTTATAACTCCATATAAGAAATACTTTGTATGGGTTACTAATATGTAAATAATTAATTACTATTTTTGGAAAGAAAGTTGAAGTAAGCAATTTTTTATTTTAAACTTAATAATGCTTTAGAGGAATATAGTAAAATATCGCGTAATAATCAAAATATACTTATTTATCCTCTCGACAGCCTCTTGTACATTTATTATAAATTATATATACTAAATTAGTACTTGTAGCTACACGTTTGGACTATAAATATCTTCAGGTTATAATATAGTATTGTATGGAGACTGCTTATTAGTGAAGTAGTTTATATTTGTCAGTTTATTGGCACATTTCGCTTACCTTTAAATTTAAAATACAGTATTATGTGTAAAATTACAAAATTATAGAACACATAATCATCACAATTCACCGCTAAGCACCCGGTTCATATGTCAAAGTATTAGCTCTGATGTCTTTTTCTTCATGTCTCGCACTTCGTACATTGTCTCGTGTGCCAACTGACATTATCACTCTCCTCGTATCCAATATTAGAGAAGTTTCTTGATAATGAACGACGCGCAGCAAATAGAATTAGCACAAATTTGCTTCATAAACCGATAGGGCTTTTTCACTTGCTCCTGAACGAATGATTCGGGATATCACACGTGAGACTCTTACCGGAACAGCGCTATATTGTATGAGGCTTTTGATAATTCCCCTCAGATCCTCAAAGAGAATACCGGGATAATACCTTAAAATAGGTCACGACCGATTCCTTCCACATCCTTCACAATTCGTTAATAACGCCACCATTCGACACTCTTTAGTTTTAGCTAGTGATATTGATGTTAAATAAACCATAGATAAATAATAAAAATATATCTTAAGATTTAATTATTTTCTGTAGCAGTCTTTCGAATAGTTGTTATTTTGACACCCGTATCCCTATGTGATGAGTCTTAAATTTATTTATTACAACTTTGTGTGCTTTTTACGTTAAATTCAATCAGTATATTCTCTTGATTTGTTTTACTAAGACAGGAAAGACTTTCATATATCACTAAACAATCGACTAGAATCTCTTCTGAATAGTGATGTAAATAAGACGTTTTTAAATTTCATCTACCGTCGCAATAAAAACAGAGGAAGAAGTGCATGTCCACACATTCCGTAAAATGTGAGAGCCACAGGCCTATTCAGGCAAGACTTTACAACTTCGCAAACCGCAATTTTGTAGTCACAACCTCCAGCTAAAATGTGGCAGCCATGCGTGCGCAGGCACGTCACAGCAAAAGACGGAGAGTGTGAACAGCCCTTGACGGATGACTCCACGACTCATGCTACAAAGAGATGGACGTGACCGAAAAAGAATCTGCGGGCTAATATTTGAAGAAATTTAAGTTTAACTTACGGCATCCTCCGCTTATGCAGGTCTCATCAGCAACAATGACGTTGTAAGATGAAGTGTCAAAAACGACTTCGAAACTTTGCGTGCCAAGCCTTATATTTCCGACGTATTCAGTCTGTGTGAAAATTGGTTCATGTATTAATTACAACTAATTACAATACAATAGCATAAATTGTTATATAAATAAAATATATTAGATTTTAATTTAATTTAACAAAATGTTTATACATTTCAAAATAAGGTGTCCTTGTACTAACATGGAGTTAGAAAGGGACAAAATTAAGCTTTTACAGATAGTCACGTATATAAAATTGAATGTAAAAGAACGCCCTTGAAATATGTTCTGAGTTAATCTAGTTGGCATTCCTAGTTCCTCTTGAAGCTAAATTTTTACATATTCTTCCCATCATTTTATAAGACACCAATATCTGATAGTTCTGAACTTACATTTATGTATTCTTCTACGAGCCGCCTCTTAGACCTCAATGGGATCCTGCAATAATATCATTAGGTTTATACCTGTATTCCTTTAGGTTCAGACATTAAAAGAACAAGTAATATGGTTAGAAATTAGCAGGTTAATGAGTACTATAGCATGTATATATACAGGGTGATTCAGAAAGATGGACACAATTTCAATTGGCTATATTTCCTGAATTATATGTTGCATTTGAATTCTGTAAATTACACTTGATTATACATACATGGAAGTTTATAGATGTTCAATGTCCCCACCCCCTCCTCAGGCTGCACGGATAACATCTAGACGGTAGCTGAATTCATCCTACACTCGATGACAAATATCTTGCGTCACTGAGTTCACCGCAGCTGTGATACAGTTTCTTAGGTCATTCAAATTTGTGGGAAGAGGTGGTACACGCCACACAGTTGTTTGCGATAGTCCAAGTTCTCTACTAGCACTACGGGTTGACTTCATTGGGCTGCGCTCAAAGTTCACTCGAATGCACTCCACGTTCTCCTCCGATACACGCGATCGGCCTGGGACGCAGTGATGGAGGGGACTAGTGGTAGTACTAGAAACTTTGTAACATCCTATTTCAAATGTACTTTACAGAATTCACATGCAACATACAGTTCAGGAAATATAGTCAATTGAAATTGTGTCCATCTTTCTGAATCACTCTGTATATATATAACTCAGTGTGGTACAGTCATTCTTCAAGGGATATAGGTGGTTGATTAAGAAATTTGTCACATTTCACGCGACCAGGAAGTAAGTTACCGTGTTCATGAAAACCCGCCTCCGAAGCTTATCACAAGCCAATTCAATCCATCACACACCCTCATATCCTATTTATTTCAGAGATATTTTAATATTATTCTGTCATCCATATGTCCACCTCCCAAGTGATCTCCGACTTTCAGACGCTTTGATTAAAATTGTGATCAAAATTTTTTCGCCTTCGTTCATGCTCTTAATTTAATCGCCCCAATGATAAGCTTGCTTGGTGAAAAGTACAGCGCAATAAATTACTCAATATACAGTTTTGTTCACCCTTTTGTTGTTACCTCCACTCTCACTTCTAAGCGTTCTCCAGNCACACACACACACACACACACACACACACACACACACACACACACACACACACACACACACACACACACACACACACACAAACACAAACAGAAACAATTAAATTTGTTTACATTTATGTTATTCTCTGGATTTGAAACAGAATAATAAAAGATTCTGCTGTCGGTTTTTCGTTAAGTAGGTCATGTCAAAGGTCCTATGTCTGAGCGTGACAAAATATTCTATACACTTTTAATCAAAGTATCATAAATTATGATAAACTAATTTTTGTTAAATCGGTTGAATAGTGGAAGTTATTTCTCCGAGCATATACTCGTATTTCAGTTGAAACAAGTATTAAAGGAACTCTTCGTTGGTGTGTCCATTTTAAATTTCCAAATGAATAATTGTTACAGGTTCTATTACAACTATTGNATATGTTTGGAGACTTAAATTTTGATAATTTTATATCAAATGAAAATGCTACAAAACGTTGTACATTAAAATATAAAACTCTTTAATGAACCGTCACAACACAACAAATAGTAAAACATCAAAGTCAGTGTTCAGCTGTGGCTTTGCTACATGTTTCGTCCACTATCGCCCATCATCAGGCAAATACATATCAACAAAAATCTACCATTTAACTGCAATCATAAAATGGATATAACACTATTAATCGTACAAATTTAAAAATGCTTATGTAAAAAATACAGAAGTTCAGATTATATAAAAATTAAAAATTGGAAGTATTATAGCAAGATATAATTTTAATGATGTGTTCAAAAACATTGAATCAGTCGTTGGATATACTTTGTGTGCGTTTCCATAGACAATAGGGAAATTCGATATTACTTGTCGTTGTTTGCTTTCCATGCAATACGGACAATTCTTCTTAATGACGTGGCAGCATTACACAATTCATTAATTGCTACACCATGGGCCTCTCTTAAAATCTTCTATATAAAGTAATATCGAATTTCCCTATTGTCGATGGAAACGCACACAAAGTATATCCAACGACTGATTCAATGTTTTTTAACACATCATTAATATTATATCTTGCTATAATACTTCCAATTTTTAATTTTTATATAATCTGAACTTTTGTATTTTTTACATAAGAATTTTTAAATTTGTACGATTAATAGTGTTATATCCATTTTATGATTGCAGTTAAATGGTAGATTTTTATTGGTATGTATTTGCCTGATGATGGCCGATAGTGGCGAAACATGTAGCAAAGCCACAGCTGAACACTGACTTTGATGTTTTACTATTTGTTGTGTTGTGACGGTTCATTAAAGAGTTTTATATTTTAATGTACAACGTTTTGTAGCATTTTCATTTGATATAAAATTATCAAAATTTAAGTCTCCAAACATATTTCACCATACCAAAAGTTTAATCTACATTGAACATCGATAATTTTGTTCCACCTCATTAATTTGTTAGCATGTAGTATTGGAAATTTGATGAAAAGATTCTGAAAAGAAATGAATTCAGTCATCTTTCAGGGCTATTGTGCTTGTAATGATTTCCACAAAAATCCGAACAGAGTTTACCCTAGTGGAATGTGTGTATTGTTTGAAGATCTTATGTTCATAGCTGATTCATGAATAGGCAGGAGAACATATTCACACAGGAATTAACAAAGTTCTAAACGTGAGACTCAGCTACTTTCGAAAAACTTACGTGACATTGGCGGAGACTACACAGAATAAGACCACGACAATGGCCGAACACAAAGTGAATTTCATGATGGCGGGCTTGCGATTGAACCAGGACGTCAGCGAAGAAGAAATGGGGCTTAGCCTGAGTTTAAATACTCAACTTATCGCTCCACCTTAAAAAAATATTTCGGGATTTTTTACACAACGGGAAATCCTGTAGTTTAAGGTGAACAGGTAATTTATATTACGGTCATTGTTTGCGTCATGGAAATCCCAAACATGGGGCATTCGTATGTGACATTGATGTTGATAACATATTTTAATATATTAAAATACAGAAACGTGACATTTTGGAGGAAACAAAATATAACTACGTTTTTTCCCATAAAAAGCTTATTGCTATATTGCAAATGCATCGTTGGGCATTGAATAATAAGATGCATTTAGCATTACGACGCCTGGATGCTTGCCAGATAGGCTGCATGCAATGTTTCTCATTAATTGTATTCAAGAAATTCTTCACGACTGACATATTTCCAATTTAAAACTGCCAGAATATGAGACCGTGAGGCGTAAATTAAAATAATTTTCACTGCATGTGAAGGCACTATCACGAGCTTGGACAATTCTTTCAGTGGTCCAAAATTTAACGCATTTTCTTATCGTTTCTCCACTGAGTCATTCATCCTACTGTATGAATAATTGGCTGAGTTATTAATTAAAGAGTCATAAATGAATGGACGAATAAGAGGTGGTGCATCAGCGATTTTCCAGTGGTCAAAACAGACTCCTACAGAAGCGTTCGCAGCGGCCATGGAATCATGGCGTCGACGTTGTGAAAAAATGTGTACGGCTGCAGGGAGATTACGTTGAAAAGTGACAGAAGTTTCAAATTTTTTGTATGATTATTGTGTGAGAAAGAAAAATCGGAGACCTTAGAACTTGAACGCACAACGTATTATGTTTTTGGACATAGGAGATAGGGGTCAGCTCTATCTATTGGACCCAACTGAGTAGCTTTTACTTGAGGACGGGGACAGAATCCAGTCTCCGAAACGTGTTTTAAAAAAAGAAAGTGGACGGGTTTTAAAAAATAGACAAGACGATGGATAATGTCCAAAAACACAATACTTGTAACAATATACCATCGTCACAGGCTTTTAGATCTTGTTTGAATAAGAAATGGGCCTACCGTTCAATGAACCGCGACCACTTAGCGATCTATTATGCATCCCCTTCTGTTCAGCCACCCAACAATCCCACATGTCAAATGAAGTGCCTTAGAAGGGAGTCTACATAGTCGATCACCTGGTTCCTTAAGGTAATGTCTCCGGTGAAGATGTCCTGAGTTCCCCACAGCCTAACGGGTACATAAGATTGTGAGGCTGTTAATTTATGTTCAGACACTACGCAAATAGTCATAAAATAATTAATTTTCAGGTTCCAGAAAGGATGTGAAATATATTCGACAGATGATCGACTACCAGCTTCTGAAGGGCTTTGCTACAAGAATTGAATAGGTCATAAATCTGTTTCGTAATTTTGTTAGTAGGGTTATGAAGACTGGCGGTACCAGAGTAGTAATTATGTTGAAGTGGTCTGTTATATTTTGTATCTCCTCTGTATCATCCTCGAAACGGAGGAAATTAGTGGCCGGTTCTGAACAAGGAATCGCGAAATCGGCGAATAGAAATCCCGAGTTTTAACTTCACGAAACTACATGGTTCCATGCTGTGCCGAACCCGGATACCCTTGCAATCTCTTCCTGGAGTGTACAACTGATATGGACGACCTGGTTTAACCATTATTGACAATGAAGACACGGTTTTCCTTCACGGCGTATATTTCTGTTTGCTACTTTATGATCAGACTTCCTTGTTTTGTCTTGGAAGCTCCATTGCGAAAACCATACGGCCCGAAGTGAACAGGCTTATCATTCCACTTATGCAATCAATAAATACTCATTACATCAATTAAGAAGCACAGAATTAATATTTTAACGGATTTGCTCAAAGCGTTTCTAGGCAACAACTCGGTAAACACGTTCCAACATGCAATAATGGAAGATGTGTTTCAGTGGACGAATGTTATAGCTCGATGCTGGGTAACAATCAGCGCGTCAATGATCTCGCTGGCTAGGAATCACGAGACTTGTGTTTTCTGTCTTGTCCGTGCGGAACCTGTATAACGAAAACCTGTTGTAGCTTAGATTAGTGCAGAATGCAGTGCAGTGTAGCTAAGAGTTCAGGAGAGTTTGTAGTTGATTTGTGAGGTACCAGGGCGATTGAACAAGATATGGCAAGAAGACTTCATAGTGATTTGAAGTGCTAGTTTTTGTGTTGAGGTCCGTTGCTAGGAGACGACTAGTGGAAACAGAATCCTAATGCATGTGCAACGGTAAACTGTAAATTGTGTAAACCAGTGATAGCGCATAATAAGTGTGGTTAAGAGAACTTGTAACCGAAGTGGCAATAATTCCAATCATCCGAACTAGAACCCGTTAACTTAGTCACATATACCCCCTACACTTGACAGTATCAAATAACGATGTTTTTGATTAGTCATATATGGAATTGAGGAGAAGAATGCATGTAGGATATTGGTGGGAAAGCCAGAAGGAAGGAGACCACCAGGAATACCAAGACGTAGGTGGGTGGTTAATATTGAAGTGGATCTTAGAGCGATAGGATGGGGTGATTTCGACTGGATTTATCTGGCTAAGAGGAAGGACCAGTGGAGGGCTCCTGTAAACAAGGTAATGAACTTTCGGGTTCCAAAAAATATTGGGAATTTCTTGAGTAGCTGCACAACTGGAGATTTCTCAAGAACGCCTCAGGTCCACAAAGTTGGTTAGTTAGTTCAAATTTGATTTAAATGTAAGTATAACGAGGAAGAGAGACAATATGTGTGTATGCTTCTGAGATGACTGTTGTTCCAGAGGAAAAAGAATTGGCTCTCAATCTTGACCATTTATCCTCCGTCTCAGACTTAACTTTATACGGAATATTTCAGCTGGGGAACCTCATCTTGAATAACTATGTACCAAATATTGCAGAACAGTTTTCATCCATTATTGACATTCAGGAGATCCCCTCTTCCAGTCTATGCAAGGAGCCCAAATATCCCGATAATTTTTATGGTTGTATGAGACCATAAAACAAATTACAGGATAGTACCTTATGAAAAGCCAAAAATCGCGTCCTTTTACAAGTTATCAGTTGATGATTAAAAAATCAACCAAATATCTGACGACGAAACATAACCTAGTCGTTTGAAACAGTGCAGTTAAAAAGCAAGTAAGACCTTCGTTAGCTCAAACAATGGGATCATGGGTTCGAATCCCACTCGAGACATGGAAATCTTTCTGCATTTTCCTGTGTTTGTGTTGTTCTGTGCAGATAGCGGACTTGCGACGAGGCTGATCGCCTGCCTAAGGAGTCTTACCGACTGTCTATATGATTCATAATTTAAGAATCGATTCTGAATGGGAGCAGGCCAGAGAGCATAATCTGTCAAAGTAGAAGAAGAAGAAGAAGAAGAATTAATCATCCGTCACTTGCTCGGAATTATTTAATTGGGAGATCGGTGATGGGTGCAACACACCTGATAAGCAAACCGGAACTAGACCAACACACGACCTAGTATTGGAAGGAGAATGCAGGGCGTGTGTTGGTCTAGTTTCAGTTTGCTTATCAGGTGTGTATTCGGCCATGGTTTTAAGTATTCATTTTCTAAAAAAAACAAACTATTTATCCATGAAGAGCGTATAAATAAACTGAATAAATAACCTGTTTTCAACCCGGTCTTCTTAAAGAAAACTGCGCTGAAATGATAGAACTGTTTATTTCGTACTTACGAGTAATATATATATATAATACATGCTTCTCTTATAATATATTCCACATAAATCTCCAATAAAAGAAAACGATGTTAGTGATAACAAGGTAATTAATCTCTTAATTGTCATATGGAATTTGATGTACTGCAAGAAACAGCTACTGAACTGTCCCGCATGGTGATGAGTCTTGTCAATACTGACTGGATACTTCACGGTTTTATAAATCTGATATGGTAGCCTGGCAACGGTACCAGCCGAAGCGGATCTTGTGATTATTAAGTCTCATATAATAATCAAATAAAACTATCGTGTAGTTTATATGACATAGATATAATAATAAAATATTTATACTGATTTTACTCTATGTAGGCAGTCTACAATGCAATAAAAACTGTATCTCTTATTATGTTTCTTTGAAGGTAGGAGTATTTTACCGTGCCCTCAGTTCACAGGTCACGTAACACTGGATGAGACCATAATAAATAAGAAGGGGTTTGGAAGGAAAAGGCCATGGCTTAATCGAGGTAATATTCTGACATTCACCTGAAGGACCTAGGAAAACCATGAAATATATCAGTCAGGATGCGTCTCGTTATACATCATGAGTTAAATAAAACGTTCTAATGCAAAATTCATAGAACAGGTTAAGATTAAAATATAATACATAGTGTAGTGTGTAGTACCGTTGCTATGCAACGGTCGCGAGAAGTAAAATGCTTTGCTTGGTAATGACAGGTAAACACATCATTGTTATCCGGTCTATCGCTAGGCAACCATCCATAAAAAAACTAGAAAATCCGTTGGAGGTGGAGTTTTCTGTTGGGTCCGCCTCAAGGCTATATAACGAGGGCCCCAGGCCAGCTGAGTGCAGTTGCAGGATATTCGCCGGACGGTAACGACGTGTGCTCAGAAGCCGGAGAATCTACATTGTTAAGATCAGTTACCAGGAAAGGACTAGTGAAAGCAAACTTGAGAAAACTTAGCTTGTGCTAGTGATTTGTAAAGTGTGGAGATCAGCAATAGCGCTGTAATTGTTTGTAGTTCCGAGTGGTGTGTACAGGTGTCCAACAAATTCATTCGAGAATCCAAACCCTGTCAATAGTCACAGCCCTGCACGTGGAAATTCGTAAATATGCTATGATATCTGCTGTAAAGTTTTCATAAATCTCCACTTACCCTTTTGAATGACAGTAGACTGATGCAAGCGGTACAATTTGAAAAATTACCTTACAGAAATAATTAATCATTTGAAACCCAAATATGAACACATTTACGCACAGTAATTAAGTCCCCAGTTACAACTCAGTTTAGCAGGATAGGAGACAAGATTCCACAGCAGAGATCGCCTGACTGTGATCTGCCATTGTAGCTTTGACCTAACCTCCTCTAATTGACGAAGCCAGAGATCTTCTGAATATGATATAGGGACTTCGTAGGGCATGATATAAATTGTACTGGAAACTGGTGATATCATTGGTTTGAGACTGATATATGAATTGAGATAATCTAATGCAGACGCTAGGTACATGAGAAAGTAGGTATAGTGTTAACTTATACCTGTATTCTATAGTGCTCGGTTCGAATTTCAGACAGTACATCAGCTGTCCTCTCTGGGGGTTTTCGTGGTTTTTCACAGTCCCTCCAGTCAAATACATGTAGATAGAGATTTTCGATACAGGCCATTCGATTCGATTTTCACTGACCATCCTACAATCCAAGGCTAGTCTGAGAACCTGAGAGCCCTGTGAAATGAACCACAAAGCCACTGATTTGAAAACAACTTGCTTAGAAGAATATCTGGACCTAGAATGTAGAAATTTATACATTTTCAGAGCAGTTTATGATAGCACGTAACAAGAAATTTCGTGATTAAAACCGTTGCGAATTTAATTCTTAAGACAGCGAAATATAAGGAACTTATATATGGATGGCCGGTCACGGTGGCCGAACTATCTAAGGTACGTACTGTCTTCGCTCCCTGGGAAGGCGGGATCGTGAGTTCGAATCCCACACAAGGCATAGATGTTTGGGGTGTGTATGCGTTTATTCTGTACTTGTGTTCTACTGTGTTTAGGTAGCGCCCTTGCGATGAGCTGATCACCTGTCCAAGGAGTCCTACCGCCTGTAAAATGATCATGAAACTAAGAAATCAGCCCTAAGCGGCCTCCGTAGTCTAGGGGTAACGTTCCCACCTCGTGACTCAAGGTACGCGGGTTCAAACCCGGCGGAGGTCGTGGAATTTTTAAGGGCGGAAAAATTCAGGGAACAAGTCCTCCGGGAGGGACTTTAAGCCGTGGGTCCCGTGTCGTAGCTTTACGGCACGTAAAAGAACCTCGTGTCTCCAAAGGAGGCCAGTGAGCAAAATTACGGACGTTTCCCGCCCAACAGTAGTCTCTAACACCTCCGGTAGATGGGGGAAGCATTAAAGATACCACTCAGCTAGTAGAGGCCGATCTCGCTGGCTGGGCGGGACTGATGGTAAGCACCAGTACCGGTAGGATATAGAGACTGGTAGAATATCATAGAGGGAAGCACAGTGGACCAAGACAGGTCTAGGTGCATGGGGAAACCCACCCTCTCCAATAACTAACTAACTAACTAAGAAATCGGCCCTATACTCAAAAGTGGGAGCAAGAGGAGAGAAAGAAATGTGTGGCTAGGATGGAGACGGCAAAGAATGTATGTAGTATTTGGGTAATGAAGTCTCTGGGGAAATATCCAATTGCAAGACTGAGAAAGACTTGGGAAGATAATATTAAGATGGATCTTACTGAGGTACATAAGTTAGGAGGATGGGTAGCGGTCAAGAGTAACTAAGGTTCATATTCACTTGTCCACAATGGAAGGTAGGTTGGTTACTCAAATTTTGAGTTGGAGCTCATTCTTATTAATTATTTAATTATCCGAAGATTTTCACCTAAAGAGGTAAGGCCAATATAGCATCGAATAATAAAATGTCCGTGATTTATGAATTATAAAGAATTTCACAGGATGGGATCGTGACCTTATATGAAATTACTGTCTGAGTCAGCTTGGTCGGTACTAGTATCAGATTTAATTGAAATACATTCAGTAAAGGTAAAAATAAAGATGTCCCAGTGCGTAACTTATTAAGCCCTACGCCATGAAGACGTATGGGGGGGAGCGGGCGTATAGATCCATATTTTCTTTACGTTGGAATTATTTAGAGTTGAGTGATCAGCTTCACGACCTTGACGTTTTACTCCCGGAGAACGACCCCCCGTATCCATTGGATATGAGGGTAGATGGGCCCAAGAGCAGGTCTGGATGACGTGGAGAGGGGAATTCTTGACTCGAACTCCGACCCCTCGTTCGTCCAGCCCTTAGCCAGTCGCTATACTGACTGCGCTATACCGGCTCACGAAATACGTTTAATAGTTTCGGAAATGGAAAATGCAAGATGAGTAGGTACGACCGTCTCATTCTGAGTTAATAGTGGATGTAGTGCAAAGAATGCGTAAGTGCCATCCTGCTTAAGACAGATGTTTAATGCGGTTATAGGAACTTAAGTAATAAACACGAGGTCTTGGGTCTTTTTAGGGTGGTTCTTTTGCTTTGGTATAGAACTTCCACTCTGGTCTTTTTGTGCATATGAAATTAACAAGCATCTCTGTTTGGGTTTCGCTGTTGGGGGAAGGAGATAGATGGCCAATATTCAGATTGATCTTAGAGGGTTAGTTTATGAGGGTATGAGGTGGCTGGAACTGCATCAGAGTCATGTAAAATGAAACGCTTTGATATTAGCTGCATTGAAACTTCGAATTCGGCTAGCACAGCATTAGTTTCTTATATTTCACATAAAATAAATGAATTAGAACACACTTTTAGATGTTTATTTCCACATTTTGACATACATGGACATTTTTAAAACATTAACTACAGTAACGGAAACTCCACAAATTCTATTGAACCCTACTCGGTTGTATAATCCTACAAATCTCTATTAGGTTTCATAATGTTATCAATAAAGTTATAACGTTAAAATTTAATTACTTAAATGAAGTCGTTTCTAAACGTCTTTTTTTCATCCTTCACTGTATGGCAAGTTGTTCTGGAGGGGGGATTCTTACGCCATCGCAGTGGAACTTCACTTTCACTTCGCTTACAACTTAAGGATTACACACTTAACAATGTCAGCTATATGATATGGGATAATATGAAACACACACGGCGCCCGAGGAACTGTTCTCCTTAAGGTCCTTCTCCATGGTGAAAATTTGAGTACTATGGTAGTAAGATAAACACGATGTTTGAACTGAACATTAGCCCATATATACAAACTATAGCTAAAAATCATGCAACGATATATAAATGTTATACAGATGTTCAACGTGTATAGAACTGATACTTGAAATTATAATATAAAATGCTTTTGATAATCATTTCATAAATTTTTGCTATGTAGGGCCATTATATTCCATATTTATATTTAAGCTTTCTTAATGTCTTTCTATTAGCTGTTTATTTATTTGTGGCAGGGTCCGCGCTATCAAATTTTTTTTTGTAGAATATTTCGATTTATAATAATTATTCTAGACTGAATTACAGTTTTTTTTTTTGAAATGTAATTTCAGATATACGTCTATATTTGTGTGTAATTTTCGTACCTGGAGCTTGAAAATTTTTCTGGTGGTAATGCTGTAATCTCATCTTAAGATATAACTAATTTGAGTATAATTGTGTATATATGTTTATATATATCTATAATCGTATGAATTGAACATGGATCTATGCCTACTATTTTGTACTGCATTTGCTCATGGGTATCTACTATAGAGCATTATAATTTTTCAAAATAAAGCAACTAGGAAATAACTATGAGTATTCGTTATGAAGATATATATATATATGTTATAGCCCTACACCGGCTGTTTGTTAGTAAATCAAGTAAGACTAACAAAATCTATCTGCTACATTATAAATCATTGAGATAAATACTTTTATTTGATTCTTAAATGCATGATTATATATATGTGGGATTGATGGAAAGTTATAAATCTCATAAAGTCGCTTATCTCTTGAGCCTAATTTACTTTCTTGCATAAAGTAACTGTAAACACAAATGAAGCAATCTGCAAGAAAAGTAGAACGAGTAATGCATGCAAGTTAATGAATAATATCTCGAAAATAGAATAATGATATCACTGTAATTACCTATCAATGAATGCATAAATATGTTAATGAATAGTTTATTATACTTCCAGAATAATTCATTAAGCTATAGTGTTTTTCATATTAATTTCTTGGCATTTCCACCATATATAAGTTTCAGACCTTACAAGTGTTTACGTTGATATAGCGGTCGATGCTAAAGTATCCATTTTGCCCGTCATGTCGCTGAATGACCATGCATTAGCCGACTGAGATGCTGGGATTGGTTTCTTGTCACATCTGTGTCTCAGAGCTACCTGCAGGTATAGGTTGACTAATGCAGTCAGCTGTTTCAGAAGCTTTGACACCGACTGCCAGTCCGCTCTCGGCAGCATCAACGATGCGTTCTGCGTCCATACGGTCGAGTTCGTCTTTCGACAAGTGGTACACTATTCCGGCCCCATAAGCGTCGCCGAGTACGTTGATGGAAGTCCGGAGGCGATCCCTAAGGAAAATATCAACGACTCCTTTGAAAAATTGGCTACGTTGAAATATTGACACATAAAAATATAGGAAAATAATAAGCTGTCCCTCTGCGCAAGCACAATTCCATGAAGGCGAATGGGTGGATGGAGGTAAAGCTCTATGCATATTCACGCTGCTGTCGCTTTATCCCATTGCCCAAGGGACAGGGGCATGGACGCGACAGCGAAGAGAAAATAAATTCTTCCGGCAGTCGAACCCATACGAACTCCATAACCAATTGCCTTCCTGACTGAGCAGACGTTCAATGCGTATCGCAGACGGATAGAGAATTTTAACATTCAGTAGGATGTGGTGGGCTGGGCAGTCTGCTGGAGGCAAGGAATGTTTGCGGAGCTTGGCTAAGTAAGCAGGAAGACTGCAAAATTGATGCAGTATGTTGTGAGGGTGAGAGGTGTTGTTGTTCCGGCAGGGAGAAAAGACAGTAAGTCATATGAAAACGACGGTGACATGACAGTTTTAGTATCGTGCGGGCAGTACTTACAGAAGCCAGTCGACAGCGAACAGCAGGGATATATCCGAGGTTGGCAGACCTAGCGCTGAGAGCACGAGTAACATTGTGATAAGAGCGGCACTGGGGATAGACGCTGCCCCCACACTCGCCAGCGTTGCCGTCAAGCTGAAGAAATAACACCGCATCATTATAGCATGGCCTATCGATCTGAGTGCTTAACGCCTGAACACTGGGATCAGGACAAGGATATGCATTGTTGTATCGTGATTGTGAAAGCGTTGCAGTGGTCTGAAAGTCCGTCGAAGTATTTCTGCCACTCTTTTAATTCAAATTGAAAAAGAAAAATTTTCAACAGTGGAGTATAAGAAGACCTCCATTTTGTAGTAGAGTACAGAAAGGAGAAAAGGAAAGGAGGAAGATAATGAAGCTGAAGGTGATAATAATGATAAAAAATAACACTACCTAGAATATAATTAGATAATTAATTATTTCATATTCTTATTCTTATCCTTCGCGGTTTCTCTTTGATGTGCCCACTATGTACATACCAAGTGCTTTCCATCTTCAACACTATTAAGACAGTCTTCCATATACGTCCGATCTGTCAGTATTTATATTCCTGAACCTCCAGTTTGACGCTGATTATGCCTGTTTCGCAGAACCCTTGCTAAATCTTATAGAGAAGCACACACGTAATCATTTCCTCAAGGACATAATTAAAAGAGTGCCTAAAGGAAGTTTGTCAGTAAATACGAGTACACAATCTTATGTTTAAGTGGAATTAGGTTTATATTGTTTACATTCCTGAACATTTGACAATTTTTATGAATGTGACAGAAACTTGAGCTAGTCGTAAAGAATGTCGCTGTGAAAATATTAAGTTCTTTTTCCGCTGTTTGCTTTTGTCTATCAAATTGTGACTCTACTGTTGATTAAATATGAAGAGAAACAAGTTTTGTGTTTAATCTGCTTTTAAAAATTCTTTGATGATATTACACACCGAATAAAACCATTCTTTTTGTCCATGGTTTCAGGCTAGCTTTACCTACGGACAGAAAGTAGTAGGCATTTGTTCACCTGATGAATTAAGTAGACCAAGATTTTGAAACGTAATGATTTAAAAAATAAGAGATGATATAGTAAAAAAGAACAGCTTGAATTTGTTTCGGTCTTCTTCAGTTTAATCTAATAAATTGGGGCGCAATTACTTTTGGGAAAGTGAATAGAAACACATTATATTTATAAAAATTCGTTTATTTCCTTGGATGTAGTTTTAATATCTACCGTAGTTTCGAAAACTTTAACTGAAGAAAGGAAATGTTAATTAATTTGTGGAAATTACGTGTGTGTATTATGTAGTTAGTTAGTTAGTTATTAGAGAGGGTGGGTTTCCCCATGCACTTAGACCAGTATTGGTCCATTGTGCTTCCCTCTATGATATTCTACCACTCTCTATACCCTACCGATATTGGTGCGTACCATCAGTCCCGACCGAGCCAGCGAGTTCGCCTCTACTGGCTTGGCGGTATCTATAATGCTTCCCCCATCTATCGGAGGCGTTAGAGACTACTGTTGGGCGGGAAATGTTCTGAATTTGGCTCAGTGACCTCCTTTGGAGATATGAGGTTCTTTTACGTGCCGTAAAGCTACGAAACGAGACCCACGGCTTAAAGTCCCTCCCGGAGGATTTGTTCCCTGAATTTTTCAGCCCTTAAAAATTTGTGTATTATGTAACTGGCCTATGTCTTATTCCATAACGTAGCAGAGGAAATGGATGCCGAATTCTCACATCGACGCCAGAGCATTTCATGTGGATTTTGTGATAAGCAAAGTGACACTTGAGCAGATATTTTCCAGATTACGTAGGTTCTCCCTTTCATATGCGTCGTAATTAACTATTATCACAATCATTGCCCTCAGCTGAAGTTTCTCTGGTCTCCAGTATGGAGGAGTCAGAATGTTCAATAGACATTACACTCATCACTTGTTTACCTGACCGTGATGACTTCTCCGATTCCGAGAGGAATTCCGTTCATCTGGGCTATGAATATGGCAGCGACAGCTTCGTAAAGTGCAGTGCCGTCCATGTTAACAGTGGCACCAACTGCGACTACGAACCGGGTCACACGAGCGTCTATCTTGTTGTTCTCCTCTAGGCAGCGGAACGTAATGGGCAAGGTGGCAGCACTGCAAGGACGGCATTCACTTTATTAACCTTAAAATTTCAAAGGTTTAAAATAAATTATATAAATAAAATATTAATTTGGTTAAAAATAAGCGTATAGCAGCAGCAATAAAAATAATAATAATATCCAAAATTAATTTAGCTCTTCATTCATCTACGTGCTCACTTAACAGTCCAAAGGCCAATCGTTGAATAAACAGAAGTAAAACAAAAATGCAGAATAAACACCTACAAAAATAGGGAAAAAGGATTTATATAATTTAAACGATGTTTCAGAGGAATTCAATTCTTTATTTATTTATGTACTTGAAGAGCCCAAAGGCTGCTGCTGATAAGAATATTAATAATAATTGCCAAAAGCTTTGAGATGAATACATTTTTATTTCTCTACTAGAATTTGCATAATTTTAGGCCGTCGACGTGAAGGCCTATAAGCCTATAGTATTACATATCCTGTTAGATAAGAGGTGGGCTAACTACGGTCGGCGAAAAATTTATTTCAATCGGCAGCCATTTTCAGATATATATTTTAAGAATAAAAGTAGAATTTTATATTAATTTTTAATTTTCTAAAGGCTCGTGTAACTAGATCTATGTACACGTATATTTACTAGATTTTAAACTCGAAAAGCAAAGAAACTAAATGAACATTTGGATGATGAAAAAAAAGTCAGGGTTTTCCTGTCCCTAGTACGGGTACGTTGCCTATGTCCAATTAGTGTATTTACAGCTGAGTGTGAGAAAATAGTGTGTGGCCCGCTGTTCATTCCATTTAATTCGTGTCTCAAAATCTTGAGAACGCCATTAAGATACCGTACTAAAATTAATTATTATTTTTTAAATGCTCGTGCACTTCGGCAAAACTATCCTGTTCAAGTAAAGTTAAGTTCGTATAGGCGTAAGTACTAGTACTGCTACTGACATCGAACAATTCTCTTTGAAATTAATCTATTGAAATATGGCCAGAAATCTTGGTTTATTTAACCACCTTTTGTCAACATTAGAGGTTATGTTGGGAAAGAAACAAAGACAAGATGAAGAGAATTACATTGTGAGGTGCTTCATAATCTACACTCATTGTAAAATATTATTTAGGTGATAAAAATAAGGGAAATGATACGAGTGGAAGATGTAACACAAATGTTATAGTGAAATACAGGTACAAAATTATAGTCAGAAAATCGAAAAGGGAAAGGCTTGCGAGACCTGGTCCTAAATAATAGGACAGAATTGGAAAAGGATCTTAAGGAAATGGAGTGTGAGGACATGGAACGGATGAAGTTGGCACAGGATAGAACCCGGTAACTGGTTCTTTTGAACACTTTAAAGAAAATTCAAGTTTCATAAGAGACGGGAATTTCTTGACAAGCTGAGATTTTTTCTTGTCAAGGCTTCTGTTCCATGCACTTAGTTGGACATTGAATAGTACGGCAATTGAGAACAGATGTAGATTTAAGCAAGAATCATTAGGTTACTATCGTAGCCTTTGCTACCATGGACTGAGGAAAACGACGTGCATTCTATTAATGCATTCCGTCAGCGGCCGACATTTGTAGCTAAGACTATTTTTTAAGAAGCAGAAATGTTAATCACTACACTATTACGTTTGGTCGCGACAAAGAAATTATTTACTGTGAGGTTTTTCGAAGTTTTCTAACTTCCTCGACGGTAACGCGTGTATTTCCTTGAAATATACCTTATTCTTCAAAGTCCATCTTGATGGCATTGATTCTTACTTGCTGAGAATTTCATTCTTAGGGGTTTCATCGATATCAGTTCTCCTGCAGAGCTGAGAAAAGTTTATGAAATTTAAATGTTTCATCCTAAAATTCGCCCAGCTCACTTCTAGCCCGCATGCGTGCTACATATTCTGCCTCTCTAATCGTTCTTCGCTTAATCATCCTATCAGCCAGAGCCAGCGAAAGTCTAAATATCGCCCCAGGAAACGATGAATTCCCCCCTCCCATCTGAAAATACTTAAACTTTCTCAGAATTTCATCAGCATTTCTTTCTCTTCCTGTTCGCCCCCACTTTGGAGCATAGGGCTGATTTCTCAGTTTCATTGATCATTTTTGCAGACAATAGGACTCCTTGGACGGGTGATCAGCTCGTCGCAAGGCCTCTACCTAAACACATGACAACACAAACAGAATAAACGCATACACATACCAAACATCCATGTCTTGTATGGGATTCAAACCCACGATCCCGGCTTCCGAGGGAGCGAAGACAGTACGTGTATTAGACCGCGCGGGTACCGTGACCGGCTCATCAGAATTAGTAGCTCGAAATTCTCAGACGCTGTGAGAAAAATCGCCATTTGCATCGTGATACTTAAAGGAGGAGTAACAGAAACTATAAAAATACGGTGTCATCCGGTAACAGCAATCCCATTGCTGCCATTGGCTTCAGGTTACATAAGTGGACAATAAATCAGCGTTTACAATTTACAGTTTATTTACATGATTGCATATCTTGTTTACGTGACTGCCAAATAATGGTCGCGAATGTAAAAATGAGCAGCAAGAAGAAGAACCAAAAAGTGGCCAAATATGGCGACCCCAGGAGTCAACTTGAAGTTCCTGTGCTATTGTGCCGGCCCTGCTAACAATATCACGTGACAAGCTTGGATATATACGTACTTTCCTCTACTTCTTTCGTGAGCGAGACGCTATTGATACATGCCACATGCGTGTCTGAAATGTGTGCCGTGTGTCACCTCGAGGCCGTGCCCAGAGCGGTGACCCAGGCTTGCAGCATTCCCTGGAAGAAGACGGCTGGGTTCTTGCGGGTGAACGCATAGTAGATGCCGGGCAGAGTGACGAGGGCGTGGACCAGCAGCCCTAAGATGACGGTGATCATGTACAAACCAAGCTGCTGCGCCGTAGCCGCCAGGTTCTCGATACTCATAATTTTCCCAGCGATCAGACACAGAATCCCAAATGGGGAGTACCTTCACACACAAGAACACATTTAATAACATTATTGTCGTACGCTTTAATTAGAATGATCAAGCCAAGGAGGATGAGAGGGACAGGGAATGTAACACGCATGAGGAGAAGAGGAATGCGTATAAGATTTTGGTGGGAAAGCCAGAAGGAAAGAGATCACTAGGAATCTAGACGTAGATGGGAGGATAATATTGAGATATGTCTTGTGAAGATAGGCTGGGGTAATGCGAACTGAATTGAACTGGCTTAGGATAAGGACCAGTGGCGGGCTCCTGTAAACATTGTAATAGGCCATCGGATTCCATAAAGTGTTGTAAAATTCTTGAGTAACTGCGCAACTGGCCGCTTCTAAAAGAAGGGCTCAGCTCCATTGAGTTAGTTAGTTAGTTAGTTATTGTAGAGGGTGGGTTTCCCCATGCACTTAGACCTGTATTGGTCCATTGTGCTTCCCTCTATGATTTCTACCAGTCTCTATATCCTACCGGTACTGGTGCTTACCATCAGTCCCGTCCAGCCAGCGAGACCGGCTTTACTAGCTGAGGTATCTATAATGCTTCCCCCATCTACCAGAGGTATTAGAGACTGCTGTTGGGCGGGAAACGTCCGTTAATTTGGCTCAGTGACCTCCTTTGGAGATATGAGGTCCTTTTACGTGCCGTAAAGCTACGATACGAGACCCACGGCTTAAAGTCCCTCCCGGAGGACTTGTTCCCTGAATATTTCCGCCCTTAAAAATTCGACGACCTCCGCCGGGTATTTGAACCCGCGTACTACGAGTCATGAGGTGGGAACGTTACCTCTAGACTACGGAGGCCGCTAGCTCCATTGAGTTAGTAATGGTTGTATGCTTATTTCCACACCACCCTCTGGAGATGTATCGGGGAGTGGAGGTATAGTTTAATGATTTCTTAATCTTGGCAGTAGATAGAGGCGAGTGATCAATTCTATGCTTCTACCACTTCGCCAGGCGAAACAGTGCGCGATTTTCTTTGAATAAGTTGCTGTGTGAATTTCAGAACCTATATAGACGTAATGGCTAAGAGGAAGAGTATCACCTCTGCTGGGAATCGAACCGTGATATTCCTGCATGTAGTATGTCACCATAATAATTGAACTATCCTACTCATCTCGATAAAAGTTAAACGTGAACAAGAACAGAACACATTCCAAGAGACCTCAAGATTTCGTATCCGTTTATTGACTCTCCCATGCTGCAAGTCGTTCTAATTCCATCAACTTCTGTCTGATGGCTTTAGTAGTATTCGATGGAGAGCGAAATATTGAAAAAATAAGTAATTATCGACGCAGGCCTTTGCATATATAGGTAAATTCGAACATAATTGACATTTTAGCTTTGCTCATTACGTATGTCACAGGCCTAGTCTTAATTTTGTTATAATTCCATCAATTCAAGATCAATATGAATATCCGGTGTTCCGATTAACAAACAACACTTACCACATGACTACGCCCACTAATTTCATCACGATATCATTAAGCACAACGAAAAAATCCACCATGAGCTTGGCTTTGGCCCCCATCTGCCCTGCCAGGAGTCCAAATGCCAAACAAAACACGATCATTCCTGAAATAAGAGTGGAACATCTGTTTTAGATTAGCTTTAGCATGGTTATTGTACAATCTAGGAATGATTCAGCTTCATTGTTAATACTGGTGTGACTTTCCTTTAAATAAACTTTGATTTCCTTATAGATTTCAATTGTATTTCAAGGAGAGGCTATTTCATAATATGGTGGCATATTTCATTGAAAATATGAAAGAAGTATTGAATTGTGGAAGCCACAGAGCACAGGATGGGTCTGAAACATGGATGATCAATTAACGTTATAAAAATTGCAGAGAAGGACCATTTAATTTTCTGTCAGTTGAAACAATCAGAAATCAGACTTCTCATGTTTCGGTTCATTCACATGGAGAAGTTTCGAGGACTGCCACGATCGATGCTCCTGACAGTTTTGTATCTGTCGTTCGTAAATTCTTTTAATCTCCCTGTGAGATCGTTAGTGCACTGTTGAACAAGCTCGAACTCCCTCACTGAATATAGACGCGAAGAGTCTCACTTTCATGAGCCACGAAATCCCGCGACTAGTGCCTGAACTTAGAGAAAAGAACGGAATATTTTGGAAACAGTTAGTTTCTGACATAAAAAACTTAAAATTTATGGGATTTATCTATCCTCCGATCACCTACAAGAAATAAATTATTTATTCTTCCATTAGCCTAGCATTGAGATGAAGTTACATTAACAGGACCTTCACAAAACGCTGTTCCCTCTCTCACATAGAGTGGAGATTCCACAGAAAGTGTCAAAATTTGATCTTATGATCGTATGCAGCATGAGTTTAATGTAAACGTAGATATTGGTATATACTGACGGAACATAGTACGCCTGATGATGGCCCAATATAAGGGTCGAAACATTTCGCTTCCATAAAAGCTTTAATAAAAACAAATGTTGATATAGTAGTGTCTTCTTTGTTTTAAAATACAGAGTATTGTTGCGTAGATGGTGTATTCTTGTATGCTTTGTATCTTATTTCTAACCAAATAGGCTAGCTCAGCAGTATTGTACCTGACGTGTACAGAAAATATCCTGTTCAAATACGGACGGAGGAATCGGTTGCCCTTACTGGAGATATTAATATATATATATATTTTTTTTTTGCTCTGTACGGGAAAGTGTGAGGTTGACATAACCCACGTTCTTTCAGATTCTTCTGTAATAAATTTTCGAATTTATCATCAGTCATCATTTGACGCTATATTTATCTGAAAACATCGCTCATTAATATATTACGGATTAATTAATAAATAAAAACTTATTATATCGGTCAATAACTTCATAAATTCGAGCATGATAACGAGCTCCGTTTAATGCGATACTTATATCAAATTGATGAAACCATTTTTTACGTGGATTACTGTATCCACAAATGCTGAATTACCCGTAAAGTTTGAAATTGATGTTATGTATCATTAATATAATCGATTTGGGCTTAATCTTTGTGGAAACACGGTAAAGCTATAATCCTATCCGAGACGTCTGGATTAATTGAAATATGCCTTCTTGTTACAAAATTGAGTGACAAATGGTTGGTTGAAACCGAGTAAGTTAGCGATATTTACTAGACAGATAGGATAATTTTTCTTATGTCACTTACAACAATTGAAGATTTAAGAAATTTCTCACCCATGACATTGGTCCCATCTTTGTACACTAGTTGAGGCTTGAGAATGAACACGGACGAATCATCGGAAGAGTTGGGCTCGTGGAAAACAAGCGGCTTGTGTACCTGAGCAAAGAGGAAATCTTCACATGAGACTCCGATTATGATGGGCCATGCTCCTTGTCTGCGGTGTATTTGACAATATATACAGGATGAAAGGTATTCAAAATAAAATAATTATATCTCAGAAAGCTTTTATTATACACATTTATGGGTTACACCACTACAAAGGGAAATTATCAAGGTTTTGTCTGGGTATATAACTTTCTCAATTAATTTCAATATGGACTCACTTTGTGGCGCGACAAATATCCAGACAGTATTCGACCTCGTTCCACTTTGCTTGAAGCATGTTTGGTGTTACCGTAGCCACGGCGTCCCTTATGCGGGCTTTCAGGTGTTGCAGGTCGTTGGTCTTAACCTGGTAGACAATGTTCTGCACATAACCCCACAAGAAATAATTCAGTGGGGTTAAATCTGGCGACCTAGGAGGCCAAGCAGTTGATCCACTTCTGCCGATCTGTCTCTCAGCCATCACTCTGCCCAAGTGATTCCAAACATGGTGGCAGAAATGGGGCGGCGCATGCGCGTAAACCGGGCATGGAACAAAAACTTGTAGGGTTTTCCTTTCCGATGACATATACCGGATACGTGTACGACAATTGCTTTCCGAGATATAAATGTTTAATTTTGGAGACCTTTCATCGGGTCATCCGATATGTGAAGCACATTTTGTAAGTTAGCTTATCTTTAGTCTTCATGCAACTGGATATAATTATATTCGTAGATTATTTCGATGTTACATGTATTATCGAGGTTAGTTATAATGGCCTGAATTGAACCTACAAACCTTTGAGTACAAACCTTGTATGCTGATTGAAATACCACTGGGACTAGCGATTTGGAGTTAGATTTTGGCAGCTAAAATTAATCTACAAAATAAAAAGGTTCCTAGAGAGTAAATCATTTAAAACCAACGTGAACTAATGATGTACGAGTCAAATGCGATATCATGTAGATACAACATTCATTTGGATAAACGTTCGTTCATTTCTCTTGTACAGATATAGCCATAGCTCAAGCGGTCAGTCGCTGGCTTCCCACCGCTGCGGCCCGGGTTCGATCCCGGCTCTGGTCAAGTGGGATTTGTGGTGGACAAGGTAGTGCTGAGGCGGGTTTTCTCCGAGTACTTCGATTCCCCCTACCACTCTTCATTCCACCAAATTCTCCATCATCATAATCACTTGGGGCAGGCTGCAATAGGCCAATCAGTTGCCGCCATGCCGCGTGGGCTCAGTTGGACTCCACCCCCCACTAAGCGAATTAAAAAAAAAAAGAACTTCATGGAGCTGAGCCATACTTGTGACGCCGCCAATTGTGCAGCTACTCGAGAAATTCCCAACATTTGAGGGAACCCAAAGGTTCATTACCATATTCAAAAGAGCCCCTCATTGGTCACTATCCTGGGCCAAATCAGTCCACTCCATACTATCCCATCCTCTCTCTCTCTCTAAGTTCCATCTTAATATTATCCACCCACCTACGTCTTGGTCTTCCTAGTGGTCTCTTTCCTTCTGGATTTCCCAATAATATCCTATACGCAATCCTTGTCTCCCCCATTCGTGCTACATGCCCTTCCCACCTCATGCTCCTTGACTTGATCACTCTAATTACACATGGAGAAGAGTACAAGTTATGAAGCTCCTTATTATGCAATTTTCTCCAACCCCCTGTCAGTTCATCTCTCTTTGGCCTAAGTAAGCTCCTCAGCACCCTGTTCTCAGACAACTTCAGTCTATGTTCCTCACCAAACCATCACACCAGCGACCTCTTAGTATTGTGTACGACAACTTGTCACTAACGAACTCTACCCTCCTTACTGCGGATACGATTGTCTTATGTACAAAATAAACCTATACCTAATTCGTGATTCTCATTCCCATTTCCATGGAAAAATGAATATAAAAATACTGACTTTCAGATTACTTTTAGTTCCTCTGGTAAAGCGACGTGTTACTTGTTTATGAAAATTCAAATATCATTTAACTATGAATGATATTAATTAGCAATCATTTTGAAATGAGGAAGGTGAGGAAAATTATTTTTACTTGAGAGCTGAAGAAAATTTAGTAACGCCTATTTCTAAAATTGTTAAAAGTTTTATCAATAATTCATTCTTATTGAACATTATTAAATGTATCAAAGGACATAAAAGTGACTTTATTAATAATTAATTCAAACACAAAACCTTCCTGGGGTTTCCTGAACTCGTCGTTCTCGTGGGAATAGTACATTACAATAAATACTTGCTGTACGACACCTAAACTTGATTTTACTTGATAGTCTCCTGTATACTGAGAGTACATGCTGTTCTCTAAACTGTGTACGAAAACTTAACATCAGTGAAAGGTCGTGAAACTGAAGCAACATGGCGGACAGGACATAATTCTTTCATGGACCGTATGTCCTTAAACTCTGATATAAATCTTACGATTTGAGTGTATAGTCTGATGCCTTGCTCAAGGCGACTGCCAGTCCATGGCCGCTGCATCATATGTTTACAGAAAAATTTAATTGCCCTAATATCATGAGGTATTATTTTTTTTATTGCTAGTGAGGTGGGACTATGTCCCTTATACTGCGGCCAATTCTGGCCTACTGTATCAGCCACAGATGATAGGTGAGGGTGATTGTCGAGCAATTGGTGGAATGAAGAATGGCAAGGGAAACCGAAGTACTCGGAGAAAACCTGCCCCAACGCCACTTTGTCCACCACAAATCCCACTTGACCAGACCCGGGATCGAACCCGGGCAGCCGCAGTGGGAAGCCAGCGACTAACCGCTTGAGCTACGGCGCGGCCATATCATGAGGTAACAGCTGATTGATGTTAGGATGTACAGTATATAAAAAGTACATACTCATCACCTTTTTGTAAGTAGTCTGCACCTGCTGGAAACATGCCTGCATCAGGTTGTCCGGGAACAGATTCCTGTGTCACAGAAATATATTTATTAGCTAAGAGTATTTTTAATGGAGGCCGGGATTGCGCAGTCGGTATAGCGACTGGCTTACAGGCTGGATGACCGAGGAGTCGGAGTTTGAGTCCCGATAGCGTCAAGAATTTTCTCCACGTCGTCCAGACCTGCTCTGGGGTCAATCCAGCCTCCCATCCAATGGATACCGGGGGTAAAGCAACGGTAGCGTGGAGCTAATCACCCACCTCCAACTAGTGCCGAAGTCAAGAAAATGTGGATCTATACAACCACTCCCCCATATATCTTCATGGCATTTTTTCGCATGGTGGGGTGTGGAGTCCAGCTGAGTCCACTCGGCACGGCGGCCACTCATTGGCCTATTGTAGCCTGCCCCGGGTGATTATGATGATGGAGAATTTAGTGGAATGAAGCTTGGCAGGGGAAACCGAAATACTCTGAGAAAACCTGCCCCAGCGCCACTTTGTCCACCACAAATCCCACTTGACTAGACCCGGGCTTGAACCCTGGCCGGTGCCATGGGAAGCTAGCGAATAACCACTTGAGCTATGGCGCGACCTTGCGAATTAACATAAAGTTGTCTCTGTGTTTAACTAATTAAACAACTTTACGTTAATAGTAGTCTTATATTATTAACTATGTGCTATGTAATCACCATAAATATGGGTTTATTTATTTATGATTTATTTAACGACACTTTCAATGGATCAAATAATATAGCGTCAAATATTAGGAAGAAATAATCTCTATGTGCAAGGAAGCGGTCGTGACCTAATTTGAAATAACCTCAATGGGGATAGCTGGTGTCCGGGTCTGTCCACTTGCCCGTGACTTCCGGCAAGTCTGAACTGCAATCTTGCCGTAATATCTAGGCAGAAAGAAGTAGGAATGACATATACCTTACTATATCCAATATAGCGTCCAGTGTAGATACTTTTGTGTCCGTGGATCCCCCTTCTACATGCGTCTTAATGCTCGGGTCTCCTGGATGGATAACAAGCACCATGAAGATGCCCACAATGGCCGCCAAGATAGTGGTGGTAATGTAATACAACAGTGCTCTCGAACCCATTCGCCCTGAGGACCGGGCGTCCAACTGCGCCATTCCTATCATGTCACGAAAAGAAAACAAGGAAGTGAGACTTTTAACAATGATCATGGAGAAGCACACAGCCGAAGTGTCACGGAAATATGGAAGATTGAAGTACTTGTTCTTGCTATAAAATCTCAATCATTGTTAATGGGATGTGACATTTTAGGTTTCTGCGACGGTGGAAATGCATATTCTGTTCTTCTGGGTTATGACGCCGCATAGTCTTGTAGGTAATATTATATTTAAGCATCCTGTTACATTAATATATCTTTTGTACGCATAAATTTCCTTCTTAAATGCAACTTTATATCTAGTCACCCTTCTTCCTCATGACATGTTTCGGCCGTATACGCCATCAAGAGATGTCTGTTTTGCTAGAATTGTTGCGCTGTATGTGAAAGCCCATGGAAGAGTTGTCACTCGCTAGAGTTATGCGGAGTTCACCTGAGACAAGAGACGAGATGATGAGAGGAAGGATGAACATCTTCAGCAGTCGCATGAGGATCTCTCCAGGGAAAGAGACGAGCATGATGGATTCGTCGGAAAACCTGGCGAGGCGACCCAGGAACCCAACTAGTACCCCTACCAGCACGCCACCAATCGTGAGTGCGAGAAGGAGATTGGTCTTCACCCATTGTAGCACCTGCAAGTGAGAAAGACACGACAGTTATCTCGGATAGTGCTTGGGAGCGTCATAGTGGTCTACAGCAGTGGTTCTCAAGCTTTGTGAGACCGCCGCCAGGGAAATTTGTTTTTATTAGACGAGGGCCTGGTACCAGGCCGCGGCCCTCCGGTCGAGAAACACTGGTCTAGAGTTAAAAAGTAAACAGGCCTGTAACAGGCCGTGGAGGCCCATAGGGTTGTGAGATGTTGAGGTTCCCACATTTTCTAGACAGTCGGCTCATAGATGGCGTTAAGGTTGTCAGCCCTACGCACCTGCCACCCTTCAATCCCAAGAATATTCGAAGAATATTCCTTATTCATTTCTGTTAGAGGCTGAGTCGTCTAGAGTTAGCACAGAAAAATTCTATTGCAAATGTTTCCGATTTAAATGCGATATATACCATTAATATCTAAAAATGTGTAATGAAATAGAGTGACATCATAGAAGTAGAACTATCTGCCGAAACGTCATGTATGAGAGTGACAAAGATAATGGATAAAATTAAGTAATTTTTCGGCATAATTGAGCAAACAGTATCGCAGTAATTTAGAAAATGAGCAGGAGTTGAGTGTGAAATCAAAGTGGGTTTTGTGAAATTGCTTGTATAATTATATTTATATTGGTATCATTATTCGTTATGAATCATGAATTTGGAGAGTGTATCTTACAAATATGGGATGGAGGATTCGAATTCTGGGTAGGAAACTTGGAGCTTCTGGAGTATTTATTCCGTACAAACAGGGGCCGACCTTGCTGTGGTTCAGCTCCACATCTAAAGAAGCCAATCAGATATGCAGCAAATCAAATGGAACAGATTTTTGCACCCTTAACTAAAAACAAAATACAAAGACGACAACAAAGAAGCACAACGAAGGACTTAGTAACGGATTTGTCTGGGCCCATTTGTCATTCACAAGTACCCCCACAATTAACGGACGATACTTAATTTAGGAATTTGAAAAATAAACCTAGAATTAACCAACAATTACCCTTTCAGTGGTTTCGACCCTACATAAACTTTTAACTCTGTACAGTGTTTTTAATCAGTTTAGGAACTCAGTAAGAGTAAAAGTAAAAGTAAAGCTATCCCTGTAACAGGCCGTGGAGACCCACAGGGTTGTGAGATGTTGAGGTTCCCACATTTTCTAGACAATCGGCTCAAAGATGGCGGCAAGGTTGTCAGTCCTACTGGCCGGCCGCCCTTTGCCCTCAAGAATATTCCTGGTACTCATTTCTGTTAGAGGCTGAGTCGACCCCAGGGCCATAGTGCGGCTGGAAGGATTAGGTCAAAACAGTTTAGGAACCACTCAGATAAATATAATTTCTCATATTTACAGAAGACAATCATAGGCGTCTAAACGAACGAACGAGATATGATGCTTTAAGCTGCTATATCGAACTACAGGTATACTTACAAGGTCGACTTTTGACCTCGCAGATGTATCCATATTAGTCACTTGGCTCTGGAAGACTTCCTGTTTGTCATCATCTTCGCCAGCGCACACATCTGCCCTGTAAGAGAAGCGCACACGCAGTGCTGTTGGGCATGTGAGTATAACCTCTGTACAATGCAGACACATTTACCACAACTACAAAAACATTCCATGGATAGTACTCTTATCTCTGCCAATATTTATAAGACATTTGTTTTCTAACTTCCACACTATATCAAGAGGGAAACAGAAGACACAAAATTAACTTCAGGTAATTTTAAACGATGAGAAGACAGCGGAAGTAACAGGAGAGTACAGAAAATTTCATAACGGAGAGATTCACAGTTTATAACTACTCCTTGCTGAATATTGTTAAAGTGATCAAATTAAGGACAACTGAGCACAGGAGAGAAATGAGAAGTGAATATAAAACTTTATCCGGAAGCCTGAAAGGGAGACACTTGGGAGACATAGGCACAGATGGGAAGATAATATGAAAGTGGAGTTTGAGGTGTGGAATGGAGTCATCTTGTTCTGGCGCGGTTCTAGATGTGGGCTGCTGTGTAGGGCAGTGAATATTCGTGTTCTATAAGCAGCATCTGTAGCTTCTCAAGAATAACTCTTTTTAATGGACTTATTTATTTGCTAAATTAAGTTTATCTTGGCCTGTGTTGTGCAGTGGAGGCATTCAAATTACAAGAAGCATTTGTCACAAATACGAAAGTTAAATCTAGTGGAATGAGTGCGAAGAAGCTGAACTTACTCATATGAAAAAGTAAAGTAAAGTTATCTCTGTAACAGGCCTTGGAGGCCCATAGGGTTGTGAGACGTTGAGGTTCCCACATTTTCTAGAGAGTCGGCTCATAGATGGCGGTAAGGTTGTCAGCCCTACGCGCCGGCCGCCCATTACCACCAAGAATATTCCTGGTACTCATTTGTGTTAAAGGCTGGGTCGACCCCAGGGCCATATTGCGGCTGGAAGGATTAGGTAAATTGAAAAAATCCACCTCATCGGGATTCGATCCCGCCACCTTCCGGCTTGTAGCATAGTGCAAGACTCAATCATATGGGATTTAACATAGCTGTGGCAGTGTTCAGTAACGCGACAGAAATATTTTGTTTAAACATTACCTTCTTTGTTGCTCAAATATACATACAAAGTTTCGGAGACCAACCTTGCTTCCTTCATAATGCTATCGGAAAAGATAATAATTTTAGGGGCTTTTTAGGAGAAGGTAGATACCGTGCAGATAGATAACGATGAAAAGATATATGTAAAAATGTCTATAAAGACAAATGAGAATAAAAAACGGAAGATAATCAAGAAGAGTATATTCCGTATTACGAGTTACAAGGAGTACAATAAACGGCGCAAATGTGTGGGAACAGCAGTAAGAAATCAAAATTACGTCCAAGAAGAAATTGAGAGAAACCCAAATTTGAGAAATGCTCACAAGCATTCATTTTGTAATATACTATCCTTAGATCTTCTATAGAAACTTAGAGATAAACTGGTAGAAATATAATTTTATCTACTGATTTATACGGGTGTAAAATTTGAACTCTTACAATAAGAGATCAACTTACAGGATGTTCGAGAAGGTGCATTAAGAAGAATATATGTGTGTAAGAGAAATAAAAGAAAGAGTGGGCGGGTAAAATTTATACGATTAAATATTTTGTAATTTATGCAGATCAAGATGGAGGAGACTGGAGTGCCATGTATAGTATACGGGAGATATGCTACTTGCACACAAAATTTTGGAAAGAACATTTCAAGAGAAGCATACGTTGGAGTGTAAAATTTAAATTAATTATAAAGGAATTAGATATGTGGGGTGGATAGAATAAAATTGGCTTAGGACAGGGTCCAAGGGAGGATCTTGTAAACAAGAAAATGAACGTAAGAATTGAGGTTTTCACTGCCGTGAATATGAAGACTACTTTCTTCAAGAAAATGAACATTCGGATTTCAGACAGAACGAAAAGAGCCTTAGTGTCCTAGCGACTGTTTAATTGACAGTCGGGTTCATTGAATTAAATGTTACTTACTATTTTCATTTTTGGTATACAAATCTCTGTATAAATATTTCTTCTTTCAACCACTAATAAAACTGGGGATAATGATGTGTACCGGCGGTTGTATCAGATTTTTCACGTCTTCCGGTGCATTGTAGAGGCTAAAATCTAGCATGACAATGCATATATATTTGTCATTTGAAGAGGTTTTATTTCAACCTCATATAAAGGATTGATTGCGGTAGAGCAACAGGAATTAAAACAAAATCAGTCCAGAACTAAATTTCTTCGAAATTAACTCAGTCATTTCGGAGATGAAGCATGCGGAAAAGCTGAGAGAAACTTTTTATTGTTAAGTTCATTTTTTTCAGTGTTTAAAAAGAGCCTGTACACATACGCAGTATAATATTTAGAATTTGAATGGTTGTGGAAAAAAGCGATTGTGACCTTTATTGGCACTGATATTGAAATTGATATATTTTGGTGGCTGAGGGATATCCAGTCATTTGAGTGAGATTACTATTATAAAATGACTGGATGAAACTCGAAAAATATTAATTACTGGAATCATATTTTCTATAAATATTTAAGGGTATTCTATTGCAATCAACTTGACACGTTTAAATTGAGGCATACCAATTTTATATATCGATGTTTTCAGTATTAAAAGAAATAAATATTACTTAAGTCTTTGTCTGGGTATGTAGGATGTGACAGGGCCAACGTTTGAACAAGGCTATAAATTGTAAATTATTTAAATAGAACTGTAGCTGTACAAAACGTTGCACTCGGCATATGATATACGTGAATGTTTGATTAAGGGATTAGAGATCACTTTTATGCCTAGATTATCTGCCTGATGGCAGTTGAGCCATCCACAACAATTAAGAGGCACTGGTAAAAATCTGAAGCGCGGTGCTGACTGTACATAGCACGTGCTTTGAAATTAGAACTTCGTCAGTTATCGAAAAGTGCATGTGTGAGTTTGTATGGACTGAGGGTGTTTGAGAACAAGGTGCTGAGGAGAATATTTGGACCGAAGAAGGATGAAGTGACAGGAGGTTGGAGAAAACTGAGGAGCTTCATAACTTGTACTCTTCTCCAAGTATGATTAGAATGATCAAGTCAAGGAGAATGAGGTGGTCAGGTCATGTAGCACGAATGGGGGAGACGAGGAATGCGTATAGGATATTGCTGGGAAAGCCAGAAGGAAAGAGACCATAGGAAAGACCAAGGCGTAGGTGGGTGGGCAATATTAGAATGGATCTTAGAGAGATAGGATGGGATAGTATGGATTGGATAGATCTGGCTCAGGATAGGGACCAGTGGAAAGCTTTTGTGAACACGGTAATGAATCTTCGGGTTCCGTAAAATTCTGGGAAATTCTTGAGTAGCTGCAGAATTGCCGGCTCCTCCAGAAGGGCTCAGTTCCATGAGTAAGTAAGTAAGTGAGTTTGTATGATTCTCAGACTAAAGAACGATTATTTTCTCTTGAGCAACACTAACAGGTTGGCCTTTAGATTCTAAATGGTTCTGACGATGGTGGATGACACAAAGAATTAACGGGATTTTGGACTTTTTCCATTGTCCGGATTCTAGGTAATAGAGGACACTATTACCTAGAGTGTCCTCTGTTAACTAGAATCCGGAAGATGGAAGAAGTCCAAAAATCCAGTAATTCTGAGATTGGTCTTTCTAATGGAGATGTTATATATTTTCTGTGAGGTAGGAATTGCCATTGAAATATTATTTAGATGAAATTCAGGCTTGATAGTGTTAATCGTTGTCTCAGAACCTCTGAATTACATGCAACGCAGTTATTTACCCTGCTACTTTCAGAGGTAGAGATCAAATTCTTTTCCTTATAAGTAATTGATTAACTGAACACTAACAAACCAGTTAACTAACTAACTGACCGGCAGACTAACTAACGCCCAGAAGTAGTTTTTTTTTAATCAGTAGTTCTTAATAGTACCCCGATATTTGGAGTAACTCAGTGAGACTGTTACAGTTCCTGTGATATAAATCTGTTGCCAGGATAAGACCAGTGAAGACAGTTACCTGGAAAGGCTTATCGGGTGCTGTTGTGATTTGTAAAGTGGGTGGATTAGCGATAGAGATGTAACGTCCATTATGTATCGTCCGTCACTATTGCAACACTTTTTTATTCACTACTTAATTTAATTTACACTTTGACACTACATGTTTTGGCCCCAACGGCCATCTTCAGGTGTCTTGGTATGTTACAAATATTTTATTGCTTTATGTTAAAACTACTACACTGTCTTAGTCCGTGTTAAAATCACACGTTGTAGTCCTCTTTTCAAGGTAAGACAAGATAAAATCCTTTTAATTTTCTATTATACCCACGTTATTTTGGTGCATATTGTTTCACTTCATTTTTCATAAATGTATGTCTGTCCAGGGTGTTTTGTTTCTGCAGCTCCTAACGTTCGTAGCCTACTTTTCAGTTATGACTGCCATATGCTCCTGGTTTGCGTGTTTCCTCCATAGCGTGTGATGTTGTCTTTACTAGTGATGTACACGTAATTGCCTATGGTTCCGAGTGTTGTGTGTAAGGTGTCAATAAATACAATCCGTCAAACCAAAACACTTCTATAAGTCACGCAGGCCTCCAAATACATCAAATCCCTTTTATGTCTATGTGCTTCCAGTTTAATTTTTCACATGAGCTTTTCTAACAGAAATTTAATATGCACCTCCCTTAAAAACAACTCTTCTTACAAAAAGTTGTCACATGACATATAGATCTGGTTAAAATACACAACTTCCGTTTGAAACGATTTTGTGCACGTTTAATGTATAAAGGAATGTGAAAGAAACTAACTTGAATGTTTTTACTTTCCGATGCTTGAAATTTTCACTAATATTTAACCATTACGTGTGCGTATTCAAGAAATAAACATGGAGGCAAATTAGGTGTTCGAAGACACAAAGAACATTTTTAGCAAACACACACTTTCCGCTCTAAACTAGAATACATAGCTTTGCTCTTTTTACGGTTAAGAATTGTGCCATCTCCTTGTATGTTAAGGGAGTGAAGTTATTGAATATGGTACTAGGATAAGCAAAGTATTAAGTATTATTATGCTTTTAACACAAATTACATAGTAATTATACAAGTTTTCCCTTTGCTAAACTAATAAACACTAGTCCATGAAGGCGTATATGGGGAGTGGATATATAGAGCCACATTTTGTTAACTTCGGCATTAGTTGGAGGAGACTGGCCAGTTTCAGGTCCCAGCCGCTTTACCCCAAGGAAAGAGCCCCAGGTACCTATTAAGTAGGAGGCTGGGTGGGCCCTAGAGCCGGTCTGGTCGACGTGGAGAAGAGAAAATTCTTCATCCTGCCAGGACTCGAAATCAGACCCCTCAGTTTTCCAGCACGTAGCCAGTCGCTATACCGATTACCCTATCCCGGCTCTCACACAATACTTTTTTTTTTGCCCTGTGGCGCTACAGCCCCAATTTGGGCCTAGGCCTACCTCCATGAAACTCTCCGTTTCACTTCGGTTTACTAGATCTCACACAAATGGTAGGACTCCTTGGGCGAGTGATCAGCTCGTCGCAAGCCCTCTGCCTGTACACAAACACAGAGAAACGCACACAAACATCCATGCCCTGAGTGGGATTCGAACCCACGATCACGGCTTCCGAGAGAGCGAAGACAGTGCTTACCTTAGACCGCTCAGCTACCGTGACCGGCCACACAGTACTTATACTTTATTTTATTGCATTTTTTACAAAAGCACCCTGTTATTTAATGCATTTGGCCCAGCAGTTCACGTATTTCCTGATTGNATCGCCTCCATCTTCAGGGTATAAGAAAAAATATAAGAAATCTGCAAGCGAAGAGACCGTGAGAAACTGCTTTTACAGTTTCTCACGGTCTCTTCGCTTGCAGATTTCTTATATTTTTTCTTATACCCTGAAGATGGAGGCGATACGTTCCTCCGAAACGTCGGTTAACACCACATATACAAGGTGCCAAATCCCAGAAGACTGCTTTCTTCATAGTCACCGCCGTGAAAGCCTCAAATCTTACATAGAGACACTTTAGTTTACGACAGAAGCAATATTGGCAATACTGAAAAACCGGCGGTATAGAAACAATATTAACGATTCTGCACTTGCACTCAGTTACTTTTCCTTTATTTTACCTAGTGACAATCAGAATAAAATACTTCTCTTTGGATTTGTAGGCATTTTTATTTTCTGTTATTTTTCCTGTCTTCATAATAATTTAGGAAGAAATTTTGTCAGATCTGGTCCTTTAGGCCTAGTGCACGCATGCAATTTTTAGTTGGCCGATATTTGGCCGATATTTGGCCGATAGTTGGCCGATAGTTGTGCACAATCGTGGAGGGCCAACGACTGTCGAGGGACGTGCGCACACATACAGTTTTAGTTGTCCACACCTACGCCAATGAGCAGTCGGTCAGTCGAAGCGTGGATGTGTACGGTACAGCAGTAGTATGTGCATTATTAAGATTAAGGAAAAAGGGTAGCGGGAATATTGGGTTCACCCTATTTATAGCGAACGTCTGTTAAGAGGAAAATTTTATACATTGTACCATGAACTGAGACAATACCCATCAAAATTTTTCGGTTATTGCAGAATGAGTGTTGATAGTTTTGATGAATTGTTGCTTCTTCTGAAACCTCATATCTTGTACAAGAATACAAGATGGAGATTGGAGTTTAATATTTCTAGAATTATTATCGGAAACACAGAAGAAGTAAAAAGGTAAAGTAAAGGTATCCCTGTAACAGGCCGTGGAGGCCCATAGGGTTGTGAGATGCTGAGCTTTCCACATTTTCTAGACAGTCGGCTCATAGATGGCGGTAAGATTGTCAGCCCTACGCGCCGGCCGCCCTTTACCGCCAAGAACATTCCAAGAATATTCCTGGTACTCATTTCTGTTAGAGGGTGAGTCGACCACAGGGCCATAGTGCGGCTGGAATGATTGGGTAAATTGAAAAAAATATTCAATGACCTCATCGAGACTTGAACTCGTGACCTTCCGGCTTGTAGCATAGTGCCTCAACCAACTACTCTACCATGTTGAAAACACCGGTTCTCGGCCGATCAGCTACGTTAAGCAACATTGGGTGTGGTTAGTACTTGTATGGTTGACTGCTTGGGAACAGCACGTGCTGTTGGCACCAACCCCAGCGGCTCCTGTTCGAGCCCTTGTCTGGTCAAGTGGGATTGGTGGTGGACAAAGTGGCGCTGGGGCAGGTTTTCTCCGAGTACTTAGGTTTCCCCTGCCAATCTTCATTTCACCAAATTCTCCATTATCATAATCACACGGGGCAGGTACAATAGGCCAATCAGTGGGCGCCGTGCCGAGTGGACCCAGCTGGACTCCACCCCCCACTATGAGAATTAAAAAAAAAACTAATTGGGAATGAAGACAGTTTTGAATTGTTTATAACGCACTTTGATGTACTCTGAATTTTCTTGTACTTTTCTACCTTCTCGTTTAGTATTAATGACGGATTTGGGTAATACAACTACTTCTTCCGTTGTGTCTCAGAAGCTGACATATGATGCCATGACCTTATTTTTTAAAATGGTGTGTTATTCACGGCTAATTTAGCCATTACTCCCGAGCTTTCTGTACACGATTGTAAATTGAAGCTGTCAATCAGAATGTTCAGCCTGTTAGAGAGGGTCTCTAAATATGCAGCAGGGTTTACTACGGGACTTCCGCGAGGGGATATCATAATCACAGGAACGGATATGGGCACTGCGGGAAGCTGCATCAGATACCAGCCGTGACGCAACCTCCCAAATAGACCTGTCCTTGTAATAGGGCCGAAGCATATAATTGGAAGTTTATGTCTGTCCATCAGCGTCTTTTATTTCCAAAATTATTGAGTAGCTCTCGACTCAATTTTGTGTTTAATGGTTTACGCTATAGTTTTTTTGGAGTGAAAATTCCTATGGCCGTTATTGATCTAGTTAATATGAACTCTTCTTTTCAAGAAGCTCGAACAAAACTTGGTCTTTTTCTCCTGCTGCTACTATGTAGAAAGTGTGTGTGTGTATTGCGTTAGATATGTCTTGCTAAGAACTAACATTTTTATTATAGCCCATTCATGAAGATTGACTTTGTCTAACGGATTCTACAGAGTAGATTCTTCTTTCTTTGTTGTGTTTTCCCTAAGGACTGGAAAAGGGCCAGTCCCCGAAACTTAGTAACTTTTAGAATTTTATGTTTTTTACAACATAATCGTTGAAGTTCAAACACAGTGCCATTATAAATAATACGTACAACATTGTGATCGAATTTCAGAACGAAACATAAAATGCTTAAATATTTCTCTACAAGACGAATAATTAATGAAGTACAAGACAATGTAATTTATGACTCAATGAAGTGTTCTTATTTAGCTCGAAATGTCTCACCTTCCAATATAGGCCTACTTCCCAGAATTCCAGAAACACGTGTGTGTAATGAAGTCTCCAACTTTGAGGAAAGAACATTAATTATAAATGCTTGAAAACAAAGCTTCAAGAAAACATTTAGACCAAAGGACGATGAATTAAGTGAATATGTCAGGACGCTACAGAACTAGAAACTTCGCGCGCAATTCTTCGAGGCTCGAATTTCTTCTAAATAGTATTTAAAATTTCAGTTCATACCTCACAGAATTATAAAAATCATCTGGTTAATGTTATTTAGGAAAGCAAGCGATGTCCATTCCGACAATCAAATGAAACACATAAATGTTCTCTATAGGCAAATTCCATGTATCTCTGTATCTGTAGTGTTAAAGCGGGCTGCACATAGAGTAACCGCTTTGCTTCAAACGGTTAATCCAGACTTCCTATTGTTAACACGGTGAAATGAGGCAACTGTAATGTGCCTAGGGTGGAGGAAGCAAGGAATGCATACAGATCTTTTTTTGGTGAAATCTCTTGGAAAACGGCAGCTTAGAAGACAGAAATAATATGACGGTAGATCTTACGAAGATAAATTGTAAGGATGGGATGTGGATGTTACTAGCTAAGGATCCTTTCCAAAGGCAGAATTTGGTATTAGCAGTGCTGAGTTTTGAGTTTCTATCAGGGGGTTAGTTTAGTTTACATGCAAATTAATTTTTCTTGTTATTCTACAAATCTCTGAGGAGAAATACGATTCAGATTAATCTATGTATTGCATTAGAACGCAGAGTGACATTCACCGGAGCAGTGCTGTCAGCTACTCACGCGTCTTGATTGGTGGTTTGCTGCTGTCCGCCATCTTTGCCGAGTTGTGTCGAATTCTTAAGGACGCTTATTGCTCGCCCGACGGCAGACAGCGATCCTTGTAGATGATGTCCAAGCGACGACATCCCCACCCGTCAGGTGGGACACTCAACACAGTACTCAGTAGCCACACAATATTAGCAGACGGAAATCACAGAGATTACATGCTTCGAGAGGGTCCACGGCTACTCCTCAGCCAGACGTATGTTCATCGGCGTTGTCCAGCGTCTGCAATTGTTCATCCTTACTGGCCGCGTTGCGGGTGG
>NW_019743148.1:813328-911894 GCF_002891405.2 Cryptotermes secundus | reverse complement strand
AGCAAAGTATTCCCGTATACTCACAATGAAAATAAGGGGGGAGGCGGGGGCCCCGAGCCCGCGAGTGTCCTGGCTGTGCCACCTAACACTCCTCAGCTGCTTCTGCTGCCCGCCACTTCAGATGTCTGAGTACTCGGAGTCAAGTTGGGGGAGGGGGAGAGTGTCCTCTGCTGTGGGTGGAAATTCTAAGTTAGCAAGTGATTGCAGAGTTCTCGCAGCAGCCAGGCAGGATGGATCCCGGCAATGAGATAATAGCACTCTGTTCCCCGGCAGGAAAACCTGGTTAAACCAACCTGCATGGTGGCAGGAAATGAGTACTCTGCGAGCGCCTTGCTCAGTTGCCACATCGTATTTTTTTCGCTTCTACTGGATACGTTTCTGAGCAACTAAGGTCGTCAATCATTGAGATGACATTTGGTTACAATGTGTGTATTCAACCTCCAAGTCTGCTTCACACAACCAGTATCATATGCAGAATTTATTCACTAAATATAGGCGTAAACGACACGTCGAAAGTTCTCATCTCTTCGAGATAATATACGAAGTTCGATATTTTTGACGAAATACTGCAGGATGATCACAAAGAATGAGAGGTAATGAGTTGTAAGCGATGTAGTTGTTTTGTTATCTCCTACGTTTTTGTGTAAGACACATGAACGAAAATATAATTTATTACGCAGTTTGAAATAATGGCATTATTTACACGATAAGAATCTTCTCTTCACTAGCGAAACATATTATTACAGTACAGAAATTATAAGGACACAAAGAAAGAACACGAAGTTAAAAAACTTCGTTTTCGCTCAAAATTTAACATATAAATCTGTAGCATCATGCAAATATTCGTATTTATATTTGGAATCAGAATATCAGAACTAATTTAAAAAGTTAGTTTTCTTTCATATTACTATAATGTTGTTGACAGAGTAATTTTTCAATAATATTAAGTATTATTTTGAAAACGGAAAAATGAAACTGCATATATATATTTTAAACTAACAAACTAACTAACCAACCAACTAACTAACTGACTCACTAACTCACTCACTCACCCAGCCAATGATAGAATCATTCTGGAAATCTGGTGAAGGTATTCTGAGAATTTTATGGCACTCGAAGGTTCATTACTCACCCCCCTTCCCCCCAATCATTATGTATTCTACATTTAACGGACAAAATCTACAACCCCGTGAGGAGACAATTCAATATAATCCACATCTTCGAAGACTATATATTTAAGACCAGTTTTAATATTATCCTCTCATGTAAGCCTGAGATTAAGATTTTAAACAGTATATTTTTAATTTCCATTTTTGTCATGTGGTTTTTTACTTGTTCTTTGAATATTTGCTAAAATCATAGCACAATGTGTATCGTCGGTACTCGCTTCTTGATACCGCAGGCCGAGGAACACATACGAACATTTGCTAAAATCATAGCACAATGTGTATCGTCGGTACTCGCTTCTTGATACCGCAGGCCGAGGAACACATACGAACATTTGCTAAAATCATAGCACAATGTGTATCGTCGGTACTCGCTTCTTGATACCGCAGGCCGAGGAACACATACGAACATTTGCTAAAATCATAGCACAATGTGTATCGGAGGTACTCACTTCTTGATACACACACACACACACACAATGTGTATCGTCGGTACTCACCTCTTGATACCGCAGGTCTAGGAACACGTACGAACATTTGGCCTTGAGCTACGTTTATCGTCACAACACACTTTCCGTGTTTGCCTAAATTTGACAGATTAGCAATAATGGAAATTATAGTCTCTTTAAAAGTTAGTACAGTGACTTCTGTGCTAGGACCTTTTCAATTTATTCGTTGTACTTCCATTGACGTTCATTTTGTTCCGACATAGTACATAGGGCATTGTCATCATCTTCATTTTTTATACAGCATTTCCTTCTTTTCAATTGTCTCTCTTATTTCTCATTAGTTTACTTGAGGCTGACAACGAAGGTGCTCCTTTTACTGTGAATATTCTTCAGATGCGATATTCATAAAATGTGTTCTAAGAAATATGTATAATCATCTCTGAAAGGGTTCAGAATGTACGCGTAAAATTTCACTCAGGCCTTTAAGCAAAGTGGCCCTTACAATGAAACTTACACATGGTAGGAGGGTCGAGTGAAATGTCTTATGCAGTATAAATTTCAAAAGAATCTCTCAAAACACTGAGGTCTACTCAAGATTTCATTTCGAATACACGTTAAATGCCCCCTTGCTTAAAATTCGTGCCGTGAAATAGTCCAGAGTTAAAGAAGTAGAATTTTTAGCCTCGATTCTAAATTGAGGTGAGTCATCAGCTTCATGCTTCGGCCGCTTTGCCTACAGAGAAAGACTACTTTATCCATTAGATAAGAAGCTACATGAGGACCACAACAGTTTTGACGTGATAGCGAAATAGAGCAATCTAAAAGGGAATTCAACTGGTCCCCCAGCGCGTAGCCAATCACTGCACTGCTTTTGCTTCCCCACTTCATCCGGGCCGCCATTACAGAGGCCCTTAAAGTAAATTGAAATGAATGAAAGTTAGGTAATGCGATACTGTGAATAAGATCTAAAAGTTTGTGATGATGGTAAATTGTTACAATTAATATGTTGTTGGACGTTATCCATCATCTTGTCTGTTCTTAAAAAGACCGTCCTGTTTCTTTAAAAAAACGAAACTTTTCAGGGACTGGATTCTGTCCCCTTCCTCAGGTAAAACCTACTCAATTGGTTCCAATAGACAGAGCTAGCCCCTATCACCGGACGGTTTTTTAAAGAACGGACAAGATGATGGGTAATGTCCAACAACATATTAATTGTAATGGTACTGTGAATGTATTACAACCGTGTGTGGTGTGTAGTTATTATAAAAGTCTGTCAGAAAACTCAGCCCAGTAGGTTAGGCAATATTGAATTCAGCCAGACACAGAGACGAACGCAATTTCATGACGAAATTGATATATTGTTTTTGTTTTTATTTTTAAAACGGAAATATTGGCAGTAGTTTCTACATATGTCACATAAATCTATGTTAAATAGCCCTGCATTAACTTCAAAGAAGGGCTTTATGGGAAGCATATGTTTCTCAGTTCAAACCAATAAACACAATTAACAGATACTGTGTGTTTTCTTGAAGACTGGATCAGAATTTTAAAGAAATTAAGATGAGACTTCATGTATTGTAGAGACAAGTTTATTTTGAATGTTAAACGTATTTTTGCATTTCATTATTTTGTTTAACACTTTTAACTTTCTGTCGAGACAGTTAACCTTTTACTCATGTCTGTAAATATGTCATAAAGCACAAGTGTTTGAAAGCAAAGTGCTCAGGGAAGTATTTGTATCAAAGGATGAAGTGCTTAAGTGGACAATTAGCATATTTTTAATGAGTTTCATTAATTCTTGAATTTAGTCACACAATATTATTGAAATTCAGGGCAAATATGAATCTTTGCTTGATTAAGCACCGCCCCATGAAGACATGGGGAAGTGACGGTTTAGTCGTAAACAACCTTAACTTCAGCGTTAGAGGAAGATGAGTGATTAGGTTCACGTTTCGACCGCAGTAACCCTAGTAATCATGGGATATGACTCTAGGTGTACCCAGGTGCGGTGAAAGGGAAAATCTCTAAAGAATACTGCTTTTGAGATATGACGCCGTGTAGTCTGACAGATGTTTAGCAACCTGTTAGGGGAATGTACTGCCTCCATCTTCATTGTAGCAATAAAGAGTGACGTTGCGAAATGAAGCTATACAATATAGGCCAATGCCTATACTGACGGGCCCCAAAGAATTTACACGCTTTAATAGAATTTATCTACGGAAAAAGAACAAAAATTTGTACCGAATTTAATGCACGGGGAGTGATGTGATACTCTTCAAGAGTCAGTGCTAGCCACATGAATGCCAGAGTTCTCTTGTCGAATGGCAGGACAGTCAAAGAAACTGGCGGCCGAATGATGTGTATACATTTTTAGGGCCCCCACTCTCTCTCTCTCTCTCTATATATATATATATATATGAATTAAATTGAAGAAAGCAGTCTTCTGGGATTTGGCACCGTGTATATGCGGTGTTATATTTTTTCTTCTACCCTGAAGATGGAGGCGATACGTTCCTCCGAAACGTCGGCTAACACCACATATACACGGTGCCAAATCCCAGAAGACTGCTTTCTTCATAGTCACCGCCGTGAAAGCCTCAAATCTTACATGAATTAAATTGTTTTATGTAACAGGGTGAATGTGGAATTAAAGTTTTGGTAAAACAATCCAAGTAATTTTTTTTTTCCAGGGACAGAGAGTCTTAACTACGGTATTCAACCCACTTAATACTACTTACCTTAACCCATCTCTCAGTTCTTCCGACTAGCAGAAGTATTTCCGCCGAGTCATCACCAGACGGCACCACAAGTTACGATTTCCGTTACTGAGCGTCCTTAAACTTTATATTATCGCAAAGACAAAAACAACACCGTCCAATGTGACTATTTAAGTTTTATCTCTTGAAAACTCATCACCCTTACATGTTTCGATCCCTACGGATCATCCTCAGAGGGCATCAATACTTTTTCCGGAAACTACTATTACAATAGGCGTTAAATTATATACATACACATACACCTATTGTAATATTCCGGAAAAAGTATTGATGCCCTCTGAGGATGATCCGTAGGGATCGAAGCATGTAAGGGTGATGAGTTTTTCTAGTGATAAAACTTAAATAGCCACACTGGACGGTGTTATTTTTGTCTTTGTAATTGTTAGTGTGACGGACCAGAATGAAACAAATCAAATTTATATTATCGGTTATAAATTCCAGAAGACAGTAATCTTTATAGTTACTTCCGTGAGAGCTCAAAGTAGCTGGAAAATATTTGCTACTACCGGCAATGAAACCCCGATTTTTCAGTGGCCCGATGTGCAATCTAGCCCCTGCACCGAATGCTCTATTCCGGCTGACAATCTAGTGTTAGGATAATTAAGTCTAGGAGCTCGTCATTGGGTGGGAATTTTGTTAGAGTGAGGGAAAGCAGGACTGCATACAGAGTTTATTAGTGGTATATGTTAAAAAACAACATTACGCGTGGAAGGGTGAGAAGAAAAATTTAAGTATAACACACTGCAATTATATTTAACATAATTTTTATTGTTTATTTTCCTTTCGCCCGGCATCACAGTTTCCAGCCCTGACAGCTCTCTTCCAACATAATCCGTGGAATGATAAATTTATATATATATTTTAAAGTAAGATTTAAGGTTTTCACGGCTATGACTATGAACAATGCCGTTTTCTGAAATGTAGCGCAGTGTAGATCTAGTGTAAACCGACGTTTCGGAGGAGCTGCAGCCTCCTGCACACGCTGGTTCCACGCTCGCTGATTTTTCTACTCTGTAGTTGGAGGCAATACGTTCCTATGAAACGTCGATTTACACTAGATCTACACGGCGCCACATCCCAGAAGACTACATTCTTCATTTATTTTAAAGTCTATACGCCGAGAAAGGATAGTGGTGATTAATTTGATGATGTATAAGGAATATCTGTAGAAATGACTCTGCATTTTCATACATTAAATTGATAATCCAATAATAAAATCACATAAATTCTTAAACAAATTTGGTATAGGCTATTTATAAATTTTTAACAATGCAAGGAAAAACTAAGCGCACGAAGAAAATTGTGTTTCAAATTTGAGCTCTCGAGTTCCATGTGCCTTGCAAAATCTCAGGTACAAGTGGACGTGCTTAAATATGTTCTAATATAATATACAATCCTGCTGCAACAACATATAGAGAACATTGTTCAAAGATTCATATTCATAAAGTTGTATTTTTTTTATTTCCTCCTCTACGGAAATGTGAGTCGCACGCAAGTGGCGCCGCGTGCAGCCAGCAATATCTATATCTTGGGGGAAATGGGGCTGTAAGGATATTAAAATTGTTTACGTTTTGTTTTATATCTTATGAGGATATTTTAAATCCTGGTACTATGATATGAATTATCACACTTTAAAGAGCACAAATATTTATGTATATATATATAATTTTTAAGATTAAATATAATTTTAATACGTAATTTGAAATTCAAAAATATCTCCTCTCTGACAGTCTTTCTGGTATGGTTGCCATATATGTTGAAATTTGATACGTAATTTGAAATTCAAAAATATCTCCTCTCTGACAGTCTTTCTGGTATGGTTTCCATATATGTTGAAATTTGATATTATTAATTGTTTAATCTTTTTGTTCTAAGACCAGTTACACGAAGAAGATATAAAACAATCCACCTACAAAATTTATTGGGTTCTAGCAAACAGATTTTAAGAATTTGTTAATTTTCTTAGTTATTTAGTATCTCACTCAGTTTTGACAACCAGCTTCAAGCGGCTATTTTTGATACCAAGCTGTATTATTACAGACATGCAATTAATTATTTGCTGAAAAAAAATAGTGTAAACAAACCTCATATATTTGCTACTTGTTTGGATCATGTAGTTTGTCTGTTACATGCTGAAAACTAAATACAGAATTCACCAAAAAATGAAGAAGAAATTTGCTTTCTGGCGGCAAAAGTGGGATGGGCATGTCGCTCGTTATCCCTGAGGTTAAGAAGAATGAAATCTTGAGGTAGGACAGAAAATACTACAATCTAGTTCTCATATTAGCAGATGCTATCCTGTTCATGGAAATCTACACAAAACACCAGACGATCTTTGTAGAAACGAGCCCCGGTTTTCCCATAAATTTGGACACTATACAAAATCTGAAAATGTTATTCTAATGTAACGCACACCTTACAAAAATCACCGAAGTTGTTATGAATTTTTCTTGTGATGAATAAATAATGCCAATCTTTTTCTTTTAATCAGAAATGTGGCGACATTAAGTCCAATTTTCTCACACCAAATAAATGTCATGTTCAAGATTTCTTTTAAAATACATAGAAATATAATTTAAAATCATTCTATATAATTTGAACGTGTTTTCTAGCAGAATTCACTAATAACAAACATTGCATGATCTGAATCCATACAGTATCAATATATGAATGGAATTATTGCAGGTATAAGATAATTTATATTTTAAATTAAGCTTGGAGACCGAGCACTGAATCTTCAAAAGCAAACTGTTCTATTAACATAATATATTGATCTTACATGATTGACTTACTCTTATTATTACCTTCTCGTATATGAATTACGGAAATCTCGTTGCGCGTAAATGGGATATTGGCTGGAACTTGAGTGTCATGATTTGTAAATAATTAATTTAAAATAAATTCCATATATTAATAACAACTCTTGATTTATTCCACAAAAATAAGAGAATTTTATTGAGACAATATATAACTCAGATTTCCAGTAGGACGTTCAGTTTGAAATACTTTTAACATGAAGATAGACTTTAAAAGGACTTGGCTTTTACTGAAAAAGGTTACAGGCGTTTTCTGTGAAATACATAATTAATAGGCTTTGATTGCCACAAATTAACATACGACATGCCTAGAGTATATTATACAATAAGNGTTACCGTGTCTCACGGTGTTGTCGCTTGCAGATTTACCTATACTTTTTCTTCAACCCTGAAGATGGGGGCGATACGTTCCTCCGAAACGTCGGTTAACACCACATATACACGGCGCCAAAGCCCAGAAGACTGCTTTCTTCATAGTCACCGCCGTGAAAGCCTCAAATTTTACTTGGATTACTTTGTCAGGAAAAAATAACGTACATAATAATCTTGTCGGAATATTCGTAGAGACGAAAGAGATCGCTGCAAAACACGTGAAAATTGAGTTCCTGAATGAAAGCTGAATTAATAATTAAGTCGTTATTTTATGTATATAGATGAAGCATCTCTTAAGATTAGGCCCATAGCCCTGTTTCTTCCATCATGATGCCTGGAAACGGAAGTCAGTAAAATTGCGTTGTTAATAATTTCGGAGCAATTAACTCTCCAAATGGTTTCTGATTAATGGTTTCGTGTATTTTTGCATTTGTTGACACACCTTAATTGTGTAGAGTTTATAACCGAAATGTTGCGTTTAGACCTACATGTGAAATTTCTGTTACATGTAGCCAGAGGCTATCACTTGAACTGTTGCGTAATAATGACATTATTTACTTATTGAGGAAATGAATACTTATATTGCTGTTGACTTAGGAGAATAAAATATAGTTAGAAGTCATAATTACTAAAAGTAAAATACCAGCAGTGGGAGGAGCAATGATTTTGAAAGAAAATGGGGGAAATAGATGGAAGTTAACAATTCAATAAGCGAGATATTAGCTACAGTGGTATATACAGTACAAAATGGTATACGTGGAAGACAGATTATGACTAGAAAGTAATAATTTGACAACTCCATGGAGATAAGCCCTTCTTGAAAAGCCACAACTCGTGCAGCTACTCAAGATTTTCCCAACATTTTATGGAATCCAAAGGTTCATTACCGTGTTCACAAGAGTCATCCACTGACCTCTCTCCTGAGCCAGGTCAGTCCAGTCTTTTTCCATCCCATCATATTTCTCTAAGATTCATTTTAATATTATCCACCCAATTACGTATTGGTTTCCATTGTGATATCTTTTCTTCTGGATTTCCCACCAAAAATCCTGTATTCATTTCTGGTCTCATCCATGTCCATCTCATCCTCCTTGACTTGATAATTCTAACTATACGAGTACATGGCGAAGATTACTATTTACTCGAAAGTAATACCTATTTTTAAAATAACGTAGATAATGATGTAGCAGAAATCTTCACAGTGTACAACGAAGAATGACATTATGCATGGTTCTGGACTGGCACTTCTGTTGAAGAAGTAGAAACAACAGATTCAGATAAACTAGATAATGCACAGCCAACTGAATATATGAGTGTTAAGATAGCTAGTGAACTGATTAAATATGAAAGTAAAAGGTTTATATTGAAGTTTTCCTTGTTCATGAATAAATGTTGGATAAGACGAAGTGTATCTAAAGAAGAGAGATTGCTATAGGCCTATTAAATCCGGAAATCATAAAAAAGAAACCGCTGTAAGCGTGAAATTTATCGAGATATAAGCCTGTTGAACTAAGATTAGGGTATAGAATATAATTTGTAATTATTTCTGAAGATTAAAACGTACACGGACACAGTTATTTTAAAGGAGCAGAGAGAATTTAGACTTCGAAGGTAATGCATAGCTGATTTAGCCGCTGTTCTGTAGATTATAAGGAACATAACGTATAAGAGAGAAACACGTGTTTATTGAATATATTAAGGCTTTGATATACCTGATATATAATTGCTTCAGAATTAATGAACAAAAGGGGCCACCCTCTACGTCTTATTGAAGCAGTTAGTGGTACGTATACAAATTCCTGCATAAGAATGGAAGTCACAGCAGGGGAAAGGGAAAGCAGGGTAAATCAAGGAATATCAGGAGACTGCAGCTTGTAGTCAATTCTATTTAATATATACTTGGAAGAAAGTGTTAGACAGTGGACTTCAAATAATGACTTAAAGCGTACAATTTTAATTGCACAGAATGTGATATGCCTCTTCTCTTCGTGTTGAGAAAACTAACAAAATGAACAGTGAGCGTAATCAACACAAATAATTACACAAGCTTTATAAAATAACACATAAATTTAACACCAAAATGTCTAATAATAGCATCGACATAATGATTTTTCAGGAAAGAAAGCCTGTAAGGCATAATATGGTTCTAGAATGTTGAATTAGTGAGAAAGAATATAAATTAAAATTTCAGCATTCTCCATATCATATGAGAAAGATATGCTGATATGCTCCGTGGCCTTTAGTCCGCAAGCGAACTACAGAAAACCAAGATTAATGGCCATAGGAATCCGTTGCGCTGACCACATGACACCCTCTATCCGCAGAAGTTGGCACTAACTTCGCCGACAAGCGGCGGTCACTCGGTCGGTAAGAGGAAATTAGATAAAAATATAGAAAATTTGAGCTACATGAATCATGTTATGAAGCGGAAGTGAGACAGAAGTGATTGCCACAGTTCCGTGAGGTCATACCGGTGCGAAGTTTGTTCTAGGGAAGTGAAACATGAATTGAGACAAAAGAACATTTATTATAAATGAAATGAGATTTGTTAGATTTAGAAAGGATATAAGAAAGAAAAGAGGAATTTAGGGAAGAATCGAACGATAAAGTAGATAGTCAGGAACTAGTGGCCACTTCACGCACACTGAATAGCAGGTAAGAGAATATCTAAGTGATTATACGTGCCGCGAAGAGAGTGGGAATACCCGAGAAAAATGGGAAGATAGACTACAAGTGAAGCAGACAGTGTTTAAATCATATAAGAAGGCAAAAAGTATCGTAAGTAAGAAAGGATGTCATATTTTACTTTTTTTTATCTCCTGCCGCTGCGTAAAGAAAATGTTATGCACAAAATGGTTGCAAGACTGGAAATAGTGTTGGTCACAGATAGATTTATAGAATATAAAACACCCAGAAACGTCGATTGGTATAGATTGCTTCATGAGCTACAAAAATGGAGCTATATCCCCCCCTGAAACAAGATGCAACGCGGAGAAAAGTTGAGAATTGGAGAGACCAGCAGTGTAGTAATCATTTTAATTTATAAGAGCGGATACTGTATTTTGCTGCACTCAGAGTAATGATTTTCACGTGTTTGCGAGTGAAATTTATGTTTTATTACTCAGTCTGGACATGATAAACAGTGACAAATTTGGAGTATTTATATAGGCATAACTAATATCTGTTGTACTGATAAAGTGAAACTTAAGTTGCCTTTTCATTTATTATCGTTTTGCAGTGGCTTAACGACTCTTAGAACTGGGGGCGTTTACTGAATCGTCATTACTATTGTTGTAAGGTTGAACGTTATGGTCGTTTATATAATTATTTCGGAAACTCGATCTCTTTTTCATTGTCCAAAAGTTGCCAAAATCTCCATGAAAAGTATCACCGTGAAATCCAGATGAATCCATTTCTGGTATCCTCTTCTTCATAGTCCAGAAATCTCCAAATCCACTATTGAAAGTATCTCCATGAAAACCCGAAGAATCCATTTCAGGTCTCCTTTTTTTCACAGGCCAGAAGTCTCCAAATCCACTACTAAATGTGTCTCCATGAAAACCTGAAGAATCCATTTCAGGTCTCCTTTTTTTCACAGACCAGAAGTCTCCAAATCCACTATTAAATGTGTCTCCATGAAATCCAGATGAATCAATTTCGGTTTTACCTTTATTTATAGGCCAAAAATCTCCAAATCCACTAGGAAATATATTGCTGTGAAAAACCGCAGAGTTCATTTTAGGCCTTCTTTTCTTTAAGGTCAAAATGTTACCGATCCCACTACTGTATGTGTCTCCACGTAAACCTGAAGAATCCATCTCCTGTCTCCTTTTGCTCGTAGTCCAGAAATCTCCGAAGCCGCCATTAAAGAGATCTCTATTGAATCTCAATGGATCCATGTCTGGCTTCTTTTTCTTCATTGTCCAGAAGTCTCCGAATCCACTATTAAATGTATCGCCATGAAACCCAGAAGAATCCATTTCTGGTCTTCTTTTCTTCATGGTCCAGAAGTCCCCAAATCCACTATTAAATGTATCTCCATGAAACCCAGAAGAATCCATTTCCGGTCTTCTTTTCTTCATGGTCCAGAAATCACCGAATCCACTTTTAAATGTGTCCCCATGAAAACCGGAGGAGTCCATTTCTGGACGTCTCTTGTGTTCCTTAAGGTCAAGTGCGTTCTCCTTCCTGATCTCTCCGCTCTTTCTTTTCATTGTCCAGAAATTTCCGAAACCATTACTGAATGTGTCTCCGTGAAATCCAGTTGAATCCATTTCTGGTTTTCGTTTGTCGGTTCCTGATTTGTAAAATTCATTGTTAATTTTCTCTGAATTGCGTTGAATTATAGGTTTTTTCATCGTTGAGAAATCTCCAAATCCGTTAGTGACGGTATCTCCGTGAAACCCTGATGGCCCAATTCCAAGTTTCCGTTTGTGCGTTATCCAGTAATTATCTGAGTCATATTGCCCTGACGAGTTAACTGCATCACGATCCATGGTCCAGATATCGCTGTATGCTTCACGGAATTTGTCACCATTGAATCCACCGTTGTCCAAATCGGGCTGTCTTTTGACTATGGCATCCCCAATATCGACGTTGGAGGTGTCTCTCTGATGTCTGTTGGAGTTGGACTCCTGTCGTTCCTTATGCCCCTCAGAAGTTATCTGTTTTACTCCTTGCACTTTGTCTGCTTCGCTTGGTTCCTCTGTTTCCCTCTTCTTTCGTTTTATTGGGGCATGATGCCCGATGTACCTATGTAAGGCTGTGTCCTTCATGTGAGGTGCAGTATGTCTCCTAAAATATATACACAAACTAATTACTTATAAGACAATGATCTGAGCATTGATTTTAAATTGTATAATAGAAAGCAGGTGTCATTCATTTCTGTTAGCGATATTTAACCATCTTTCTTTGATGAAATTAAACAATATTACGTTTAGCATAACTTACATTTCTCTTTTCTTACACATGCAGTTAAGTAAATGGAATATTTGATTTAAAATAACGAAAATAATTTTTGTTTATGAAAAATTATTTCCAGTGTCTCTTAATAATATTTAATATTATCTGACGATTATGATTTCAGAATACATAAAACAGGAAAACAATGGCCTGCAATAATACTTCGGGTGGCACAGTTTCGAAATACATTCAGAATATTCTAGTAATGGTGGAATTGTGTAACGAACAAATGTACCACAGTTCTTTTCCTTTCATTATATTCATTATTATGGAAATATACTAGATAAATATTATAAATTATTCTGTTGATTCCCCATTTTATTTCTTACTTAAGTATTCTCAAACTGAGTGTATATTCTTCCACTCAGTGACCCCTTAATTTATTAATACATACTACATAAAAGGGGTTGCTGTAAGGTACGGAATTTTGGCACAAGAAATTCTTTAATATCCGAAATCCAGGAAAACGACTGGTGAAGAACATTAATACTGTAAAGAAAGTAAAGTTGTCCCCGTGCTTACCTAATTAAGCACCACGTCATGAAGGCTTTTGGGGAAATTGATGTATAGATCCACATTTTATTTACCTCTGCACTAGTTGGAGATGAGTGGTCAGCTTCATGCCCTGTCGTTTTACCACCAGAGAAAGAACCCCCAGTACACATTGGATAGGAGACTGGATGGGCCCCAGAGCCGGTCTGGACGACGTGGAAAAGAGAAAATTCTTGGTCCTACCGGCACTCGAACTCCGACCCCTAGGTCGTCTAGCCCGTAGCTAGTTGCTAGTTGCTAGTTAAAAAATTTAATTCGCATATTGGGAGGTGGAGTCCAACTAGGTCCACTCGGCACGTCGGCCACTGATTGGCCTATTGTACCTGCCCCACGTGATTATTATAACGTAGAATATAGTGGAATGAAGATTGGCAGGGGAATCCAAAGTATTCGGAGAAAACGTGCCCCAGCGTCACTTTGTCTATCACAAATCCCAAAAGCAAAAATAGTTCAGAAATTGACTCTCGCTAATAGGAATTTTGAACGTCGGTAAACCTTAATACGTTTTAAGCAGCTCTGGATAAGTTATCCCCAGATTCGATATGCGAATCCACACACAAGAGCCGAATTCATTAGTCTTGATTCAAACTTACGTTTTGGCTCTTTTCACCGTATGGAAAGATCCGAAATCTCGATTGAAGACATCATCATGAAATCCTCGAGAATTGATACCGAGTGGGTCCCTCTTCAGACGCCTTGACTGAGGATAGTATTCGTTAAAACCGTCGAATACTGACTCATGGAAACCTCGGGCGTCCACCTCTGTAAAAAGGAATATTTATTAACACATTATAAGTTAATACGTAGAATGCATGTTAATGTTACAAATTTTTTTTTTGGATTTTTCACAAATTAAATTTTTCTTTGATATTATGAAATTTTAATTTTCCACTTCCCCCCCCCCAACGAACTTGATTCTTTTTCCATGACTTGTAATTAAAAGAAAATCGCTTAGTGGGGGGTGGAGTCCAACTGGGTCCACTCGGAACAGCGGCCACTGATTGGCCTATTGTACCTGCCCCGGGTGATTATGATGATGGAGAATTTGGTGGAATGAAGATTGGCAGGTGAAACCGAAGTGCTTGGAGAAAACCTGCCCCAGCACCACTTTGTCCACCACAAATCCCACTTGACCAGACGCGGGATCGAACCCGGGCAGACGCGGGATCGAACCCGGGCAGCCGCGGGGGGAAGCCAGCGACTTACCGCTTGAGCTATGGCGCGGCCTAATGAAACAGTATTCTCTCATACTCAAAGTTACCAGTTAAGACATATACACTGCGATCATCATAGAGCTTTCCGGAAAGGCTGAACCTTTCGGGTGGAAGAGTCTGATGCTCCCGCCGTCGAGTCTGGCCAAGGAGAATGAAACTGCTAGTGGAATCAACAAGTCTAGAGCCTCATAAATGACAAATGAGAACTGCCAAGATTACAGCAGATACTGAAAAATTCTCTATTAATTTTGTTGTTGAATATTTGTGGGCTATTTTACTCCACCTGTTCTAGCTACCCTATAAAACACTGAGTAATATGATTATGACCGCCTCTGTGTTCCTGGCCTCAGATCCAGAGGTCCCGGGTTCGATTCCTGGCGCTATCAGATTTTCTGAGAAGTAGTGGGTCTGGAACGGGGTCCACTCAGCCTCGTGAGGATAATTGAGGACCTATTTCAATGAAATAGCGGCTCCGGTCTAGAAAATCGAGATTAACGTCCATGGGGATCCGTTGCGCTGACCACACGACACCCTCTCTCCGCTAAAGTTGGCACTAACTTCGCCGACAAGCGGCTGTCGCTCGGTCGGTATAGTTCGCTTACGGACTACAGGTCACGGAGTCTGTAATGGTTATTCCTGAATATGAATTTAAACATTTTTGAAGCAAGTGGTCGTTGACTAAACAAGGTGCTATCCCAGAATATGTTTGGCGGGACTGAAAAAACATTAAAACCTTAATCAAGGTATCCTGTGCCGTAGATGAGATTCGAACATAGCAGAGTAAGATAAAAACGGTAAAGTTGTCCCTGTGCCTAACTAATTAAGCACTATTCCATGAAGGTGTATGGGGGAGTGGATGTAGAATCCATATTTTCTTGACCTCGGCACTAGTTGGAGGTGTGTGGTCACTTTCACGCTCCGGCAGCTTTAACCCCGGAAAAAGAGTCCCCAGTACCCATTGGATAGGAGGCTGGGTGGACCCCAGAACAAGTCTGGACGACGTGGAGGTTATAGCATGTGTCGAATAAAAGTCTGTAGAGCTTCACTGATATACCAGCCTCCTATGTGCCTCTGTGTTATGAACATTGTTTCTAATTGCAGTAATAGGTGCATGCTTTGTAACATAAAGTTAATTATTGGGCTTATATTCTGTGAATACAAAGAACGCAATAACGAAATTGCCCTGCCACTAGTATGGTCACCTCACAATCGTTCAGATCACTCTGAACATTGTTCTGTATCCATACCATAATTACACTGTTCAATCGAATTATAAATCCATTTCAGCGGTGCAGTGCCTTTAATTATTTATTTATAAACTGAATAATGCAGCCCTCTGTTCTCATTTTTGCCTTCATTACTCACCTGCAATAATATATATATCTAAAACTTCGGATACATGTTCACAATAAGCTTGTCTGCACAAGTCGAAGAGGACTGGACCTTTGTATTGAAATATCGTCCTAAGATTAACTTAGTAATCTTAAAATAAACAATTGAAGAATTTTCGATATTTCAATAGAAATGTCATAGTAGTATGTATGGAGAAGAATCTTGATTTCTACAGGTGGATTTAGGAAACACTGCTAAACCACAGCGCATAATGTTACAAATTTAGTTTAGGAAGGCAATAAGCAGCTGAAACATATGTGAAAATATGCAGACACAAAATTTGTTGTATAAAATTCGGTGAATACATGTGATATTGAAACTATTCCGAAATAAATAGTTATCGACTTATATCGGTTGAGCGCTCGGTTCGACTTTCGGCGGGGCTAACTACTGTGAAAACTGAGGGTTTCTTGGTTTCTCTCAGTGAATTCAGGCAAATACTGGAACAATAATTCGATTGGGCCACGATAAACTCTTCTAGATCCTTTCTAATTCGTTATCCATCAGCCATCCGATGCTACATATTCTCGATACTAAAAGCGTTGTTAAATAACATGCAAACAAGAAGGAAACATTAATATTTGGCTAAATGATGTATAAAAACAAACAAAATTCCGTGGTTTTAGTCCACAAGCGAACTATACCGACCGAGCGACCGCCGCTTGTCGAAGAAGTTAGTGTCAACTTTTGCCGATAGAGGGTATCACGTGGTCAGCGCAAGGAATCCCCACGGCCGTTAATTTAGATCTTCTAGACCGGAGCCACTATTTCCTTGAAATAGCTCCTCAATTATCCTCACGAGGCTGAGTGGACCCTGTTCCAGATCCACTACTTCTCAAAAAATCCTGGAGCGCCGGGAATCGAACCCGGACCTCTGGATCTTTAACCAGGAACTCTGACCGCTAGGTCACAGAGGCGGTAGTATGATTTGTATAATTTCATGAAAAATGTTTGTTATGACGTCTTTGCAGGAAAGTGATTATATTCGGTGAAAACTTCGTGCAAATTAGGCTCAGAGGCAATGCTATACAAACATGGACCAGAACTAAAATTCGATTGACATTTTCTAGTGTTTTTTTTATTGCTAGTGGGGTGGGACTAAGTCCCTTGTACTGCGACCACTTCTGGCCTACTGTACCAGCCCCAGATTTCAGGTGAGGGTGATTGTGGAGCAATTGGTGGAATGAAGATTGGCAGGGGAAACCGAAGTACTCGGAGAAAACCTGCCCCAGCGCCACTTTGTCCACCACAAATCCCACTTGACCCGACCCGGGATCGAACCCGGGCCGCCGCGGTGGGAAGCTAGCGACTAACCGCTTGAGCTATGGCGCGGCCCTTTTCTAGTGTTGATTCTTACTACATTATTTCATCGAAATCCGTCTAGTAGCTTAGAAGGTGGAACATGTGAATGAACATTTTGTTATTATCACGGCTGGTTTTGGTATTTGTCCCCGGCATTCACGACGGAACGTCGTAGACTCCCGTATGATGCTGTTTCTTTTAAGCGTTTCTTTCTGCTTTAGTTAAAATTAACGCTAAATGTATATCAGAGATAAATTTAAGGATAGTAGTCAGTTGTGAAATACGTATAAGTTTCATTTGGATAGCCCTATGTGGAATAGATTGTTTTAAAATTTTCTTTCGGTAGTTTAAAATCATATATAGGCCTACTCATGTTTAACTACGCGAAATGCGAATCAGAATCAGTTTGCTCTAGGCTATTGCACTCGATGTATCGAGTGATGATATTTGTCGCCCGTAGAGAAAGCCAACATTCACGGCACATGTTTACCGCCGTATGGATCGGAAACTTAGCCGACGGCACACATGTGATGGGCTGTAGGGCGATCACATGCAGACTTCCTCGTGGGTCCGAGGGCGTGAGAAGGCAGGAAACTGAATTAATTCGCCCCTATAATTTCGTAATCGTAATCACAGTGAGAAAATTAATTCCTTTCTTACAGAACTGAAATGCAGCCCACAAAGTAATGCACAATATTTTTTAAAAAATTCAGTTTACAGACCTTTACTACTTATACAGTATATTGATGCATCCTTTAGGAACAAATTATCACTTCTCCACATAATCTCCGTCCCTTTCAACTGCCTTACGCCACCTTGGGACTAGGACCTGTATGCCAACACGGTGAAACTCTGGACCAGCGTAGCAAGCTTTGCGTTACGTTTATCTGAGAGAGTTACACCGATTTTAAATTGGAGAATTATAAGAAATTCGCTTTAATGCACTGAGCTTAGACTGGAATTATCAAAAGCGCAGAAACTGCAGTATATATGATCCCAAATTTTGTTGCTAAGACTAATGAACAGAAGATAAGTGACAATATATACCGATATAAAATTTGTTTCAACCTATTCGATAAATATACAATTTCTCTTAAAAATTTAGAATAACTGTTGTTGAATAATACGCATGATTTTTGTTCATGCTTTAGTGTGTCAGTATTCTATCGATACTGCATGGGCCATCTGCCAGCTGTGACATAAATTGTGGGATAATTCTAAACTCTGTGTCACATCGGCAATTTGCGACCGCTGATCTGAATTCATTAATACAATAAACCCCTTTAGCCTACATAAATTTCAAGACGTATAGAATAAATCTGAACAAACAGTGAATTCGCCCAACAGCTTTGTTGTAGTCATTTTTAGATTGTAAATATATCGTCTATAATGCAAAAATAACCTTATATAAAATGTACTAAAAATGTATTTAATACAATGGCCCTGGTATTCACTCAGCCTCTAACAGAAATGAGTACCAGGAATTAAATAAATTTTCCAGGGGAGTAAAGCGCGGCCGGCGCGTAAGGCTGACAACCTTACCTCCATCTTTGAGCCGATTGTCTAGATAATGTGGGACACAACGTCTCACAACCCTATGGGCCTTCACTGCCTGTTACAGGGATAGCTTTACTTTTTACTTACACTAAAAGTGTTTATTGCGATCTAAAAATGTTGCTACAATGCAACATGATGCTGAAATATAATATAATAACTTTGTTGTAGATTTCATACTTCCATCTCATGATTCTTCTTTTTGTACTCCATCACTATTTCATCATTCCATTCTCTTTGCTTGAAATTTCTATCTTCCATGGTTTTCTAAATATCTTTTATTCCACTCCCGCGTCACACAGTTAGTGTTCAGTGATGCAGTTGTTTGGTCCTCTACTATTTCTCAGCCTTTCGATGTATTCATATCGAACGAGGTTTAATTTTCTCTCGTGTCACACTGTTTCCTTTAACCTTCTCTGTTTCTCTTTTGCATTTCGTACCTGTTTGTGTCTAGTAATCTCCTGATTTCGCCTGAAATTCAGGGTTACTACAAATGAATAATTCTATTTAGAGACACTATATTATCCAAAATAATACACATATAAATATGATTCATACATGAAAAGAACCGCAAACTGACCAAGTTTGCATCATGATACACCGGTTGGCAGCATGAGTGCAGTGCCTCACAAAATGGCGGCGATACTGGAAAAGAGTTTCTGTGTGATGGAATATGCGAGATGTTCGTCTATTATTGCAGTGTAGCCTGCATTAAGAGCAGAGCACAGAAAATAACCACCATGTAAACAGAGCATTCTGCGGTTGTATCGGTAGTTTAAGGATACTGGTTGTCTGTATAAACGGAAAAGCACGAGGCGACCAATACAGTGTTTTGAAATGGAATGAATCATTTTTAGTAACCCTGTATATCTGTGCGGTTTAAGTCATATTACGTTCAGGTAAGCCTAGTGCATAATATCTAAGTAGGCCTAACGGTTCATTCCTTTCATTCTATTCCAATTTGCTAAACTTAGTATAATCCGACGGAAAGGCTGGTAATGCTCTAAACTTTTGTGTGATTACTAGTTAGATATCTAGAAGGAGGCGTGTGTTTTTTTTGCGGTATCTTCAGGCGATTGTTACGATATTTCCTTAAAATAGCCTACAACTGCCTTCTTCTGGAATTTTATTTGATTGCTAATCATGAAGGAATGCCTACCATATTTAATGCTGATATCACCTAATAATTCCTTAATAGTGATCGCCTTCATCAGTAACTGATTCTTTTTCACGGAATGTATCAGTGTTCTGTTCTACAATGTCAAAATGCCGTAGGATCTACGTCAGTGTTAAAAATTATTTCCTCAAACCCTCAGTACACATCCACCTNAAACGTGAACCCACACTAAGCCTCTTAAAAACAGCCTTACTTTATTATTTTGTAACGTTGTTCGGAATACAACGCAGACAACCATCGTTATGTTTAATACCATATTTACTGCTCTGTGTAAAATATAGAGGGACCACCTATGAATTTTATATGAATTTTAATAGGATTTAAATGAAAGAATACAATGTTTCCTACGGAAGCGTTTCGAATTACCTCACGTGATCTAGGAATTCTTCAATATATACAAAATACATGTACATTCAAATTTTTAAACCCCCTTTGTGATAAAGAGCATGAAAAAAATTGTACAATACTTTTTATCCATTTACGAAGGTAAGTATATCTTGTAAATATAGCCAATTTTGTTGTAAGTTCTAATGGAATAATCACACAGCAGTTAGAGATAGCCAGCGTGTATATTCCATTCTTGAACAACAGCCTCATATTTCAGGGAATTTGGTTCAATGTTCCACCAGTTTCAGGATTACAACATTTTAAAATATTGCTGTTTGGGCTTTAAGCTATGCTTACACCATTTCTTTTCATGGAGGATTGTCATTTAAAATGCAGTTCGTCAGTGCTAATTCTCGAATTGTTTCACATATAATGATCATATACTTTTATCACCAAAGGCATGCTTTAAGCAATTGTTTCCCGGTGAGACTTCCTGGCTAGAGATCCAGAAATCCCGGGTTCGATTACCGGCGCTACCAGATTTTCTGAGAAGTAGCGGGTCTGGAACGGGTTCTATTCAGCCTTGTGTGGATAACTGAGGAGTTATTTCAAGGAAATAGCGGCTCCGGTCTAGAAAACCGAGATTAACGGCCGTGGGGATCCGTTGCGCTGACCACGCGAAAACCTCTATCCGTAAAAGTTGGCACTAACTTCCCCGGCAAGCGGTGGTCGCTCGGTCGGTATAGTTCGCTTGCAGACTACAGGCCACGGAGTTTATTTTTTGTTTCCCAGAATGATCACTGTGTACAACACTCGTTCGCCTTCATTTGTATCTTGTACTAATTCGTAAGCTCTCTTCTGGCTCATATGATTGTGCTATATAAATCGTTATTCTTCTTGAATTCCAGTATTTTCCAGTCTCTGATCACCAAAATCAGCTCACAGATCGGAGCTTTCTATCAGCGGAACAGCCAGGTTACACGTATCACAGTACTGTGACTATTCAAGCGACAATGAAAATCAGTCAACGGCACAAGTTACAGTTTTAACCAAGAATTAGGGGTTGGTGGACTCTACTATTGATTCTGCTCTTCCTAAATCCGCAATAAACATCCCTGACCCTCCAACCTCGTTAATTTGAATGCTTTAAGTGATTTTCAAACCCTTAGAAACTATTATCTATGTTTATATGCTGTGTTTTGTGTGTGTGTGCTGTGTTTTGTTGTTTGTGTGCTGTGTTTTGTTTGAACGTGTTTATGTATGTTATTTGCCTGTTGTCTTACTGTAGTAATGTGTGTTATTTGTCTGTTGTCTTATTGCAGTACCATTGCCACCGGGTGAAAACTCATTTGCAGTTAAATAATAATAAATATTTTAACATGAATTTTTTTTGTATTGTGCTTTCTGTTAGAGTGATGTTATTTAACTTTTAAACGATAAATTACCAGTCCCGAAATATGCCATTAAACAATATCCGCGTAGGTACATATTTTATTATTGTGTGCGTGGAGAAAAATATGTTTGATTCACCAGCCTTCGCCTTACACTGTGTTTTACACTGACGGAACTATCAATCATGCCGAGGAACACCTGTGTTTATACCAGCTGTGACGCTACTGCCTCTAACACTTGATTATGTTCTGAACAGACCCTGCTTCTCTTTATTTGTCCAGTGCATGAAATAAGCATCTCCTTACTCTGTACGTTGATAAATGATGGAAAATAATCAGAACCCATTACTATAATTAAATTTCATGCTACAGTAGCAAACAATGGGTTTAATCTCCGCTGTGCCCCTTTCGTCCACCCCGGAAGCAAATAATAGACGCCGCAGAAGTCAGTAATGCCTTTGTTCGTAGACAGTGTCTCATTATTTCCCTCACATTTTTGTCCTTAGCAGAGACACGCTTTTTGTAACAGTTGCCACCTACTTCATGTTCGGACTTGTTTGGTAAATTCTCTGGTGCAGTTGTGTCTGCACCAGTACCATTGGAAGGGCTGCTGTACAGCTTGCTATGGGTTCCTAGTCCGCCGAGAATCCAATTTGTAATAATATTCTCTATTATACGTAGTATAGCGACTGGCTACGGGCTGGACGGCAGAGGGGTCGGAGATCGAGTCCCATTTGGGTCAAGAATTTTCTCCTTTCCACCTCGTTCTGACTGGCTATGGGCCCCACACATTCTTTATCAAATGGATACCGGGGGCTCCTTCCCCGTGGGTAAAGCGGCCGGGGCGTGACGCTGACCAATTACCTCCACGTAGATCCAAGGTCAAGAAAATGTGGCTCTATACATTCACTCCCTCATGTGCCTTCATTGCGTAATGATTAATTAGTTAAGTACAGAGACAACTTTACATTTTACCTTTTATTCTTTATAATAATTTTATCTACACTAGAGACGTGATAGGTTAGCAGACCTACAGAAAGAACTATTATATGCTTCAGAGTCAGCTTAATTTACTTGAAGAAGAATATACTTATATCGCCATGTTCGTGTGTCTAATGGCATTTAAGGAAATTCAGGTATTATAAGAAAATAGCCCTAAAAGATAAATGTGTGGTTCTTGTTGAGAAGCTGATAGTCATTTTATGACACCAGAAGATTTCTTTCCCTGTTAATAAGAGCTTTGTCATTGGGCCTTACCTTCAGCCAGTTGAATCCAACCTACAACCTCACGTCCTGTGTATTTAAGATCTGTCTTAATATTATTCTCCACTTCACCACTAATTCCCAATTGTACTTGTATGTAACAAAGTTAAAGCTATCCTTCTAACGGGTCGTGGAAGCCGAGGCTCCCACATTATATAGACACTAGGCTCACAGATGGCGGTGAGGTTGTCAGCCTTACTCGCCGGCCACCCTATAACCCCGCAAAGATTCATGATACTCATTTCTGTTAGAGGCTGAGTCGACCCCAGGGCCATAGTGCGGCTGGAAGAATTAGGTAAACTGAAAAATCCAATTACCTTCCGTCTTATACTACATTAATTGTTTAGCAGAAGTAATATATTAGTTCAGGCCTATGAATTTTGCCAGACATTAACACTTTTTGTTGGTTTCAGGAACCCGAAGTAGGAATTTATATCTGAACCTAGCTGTTATGATTGATTTGTTTAAATTGTTGTCTTCGGCGTCTCAAATTGATTCGGTTGAATGCCTGAAGTTAGGCCACTGTCACGTTTTGCGACACGCAATTCACAGTCACGGCACTGTTCGATTTTGCGTAACGTATCCAATTGAAAAATAAAAGATCTGTTGTCAAATAACCCGGGAAGATTCTAACCACTACGTCATGAGTATTGTAGAAGAGTGACGTTTGACTATAAGCATTCGTAACCTCTGCACTAGATGAAAGAGCCAGATTTACGTTCCGGCTGCTCTGTCCCCTAGGGTGAAGCCCTCTAGTATATTGTGAATAGGCAGTTATGTGGGCCCGATACATTTTATGTTGGTGGCTTAGAGAAAGAAACCTAAATTATAAGAGCTTCTTTCTGAAACAAATTTTATGTCCTAGATTAAAGAGCCTATAGGTAGCAATGTAAGGCGTAGGTGGGTGGACAATATTAAAATGGATCTTAGAGAGATGATATGGATTGGATTGATCTGGCTCAGGATAAGGACCAGAGGAGGGCTCTTGTGAACAGGGAAATGAACCTTTGGGTTCCATAAAATGCTGGGAAATTCTTGAGTATCTGCAGAACTGGCGGCTCCTCAAGAAGGACTCAGCTCGGTTAGTAAGTAAGTAAGTATGGGTAGCAATGTGACTAGATGAAACGGTTATCGCTTTCCCCAAACTACAGCCCATGAATTCTTGGTTTCAAGCTTCGATGTATGAGCGATATGTCCGTTTTCCACAGATCATTATTCTGTCCGCTAGGTTATTATGGAACATGAGATTGACAGGTCATGTAGCGCGAATGGGGGAGACGAGGAATGCGTATAGGATATTGGTGGGAAAGCCAGAAGGAAAGAGACCACAGGGAAGACCAAGGCGTAGGTGGGTGGACAATATTAAAATGGATGTTGGAGAGATGGGATTGGATGGTATGGATTGGATGTATCTGGCTCAGGATAGGGACTGGTGGAGAGCTCTTGTGAACACGGTAATGAACCTTCGGGTTCCATAAAATGTTGGGAAATTCCTGAGTAGCTGCAGAATTGGCGGCTTCTCAAGAAGGGCTCAGCTCCATGAGTAAGTAAGGCTATTATGGAATAACTACGGCGAGCTACCTGTCACAAAGTTGGAACGGCACTCTTTTGCTCCGTCATACCTACAAGCACGGTACATAAGCGAATTTGTTTAATGGACATCAGTGAGATGATAGGAGAAGGTCCCCATGTAATTAAACCTGGGGGGTGGGAAGGTAAGAAGGAGAGGAAACAAAATTGTCTTAAACTACATACACAAAATACAATTATAGGACAAGAGAATGAAGGAGTGTGCTAAAGTAAAAGACAGAAACAGAAATGCAACTCATGTTTGAGAAAAAGTTGAATGGAATTTTGATATTTTTACACACATAAAAAAGAGTCGAGTTTTGACTGGCGAAGAAATCCTGTTAGATTTCCCTGACCTTTAGCTACAGAAGAAACCCATTAAAATATGCAATTTGAATGTAATTTTACAAAGATTAAAAGCAACATAAAACAAAAGGAAGGAATTTTGAAATTTATGAAAACATCATTCTAACTTAACCACCTTGACGTGTCATAGGCGTACCTTGTTTTGATATATATTTAAACACAGTTTATATTGTCATGTGTAGAGGATGTACGTTACTTATAGACGGGTTTTGTATTGGATGATTTGACTTTTTGACACCTCATACACACAAATCAGAAGTAGAAGTAATAGAGCGCTACCGCTAATCTCCGCTCTTTACAGTTCACTGACACACACAGACTAGTGTCTTCAGTTTGTTACAGCCTGACTAGCCGGCTCCTGGCAACAGATTTAACACAGATGCTGAGCGTCCGTAGGTACGCTGTTTTCCGCTGGTTAACTCTCTGCACCTGAACTCTCAAGTCCATCTTCCCAACTCTCGACTAACTACTCCATTGGAACTATATCCTTTTATAAACCCTCGGCTCGAACCGCACAGAAAACAGCTTTTTCTATTGTTTCATATATTCGTTTGCCGGAAATGCTCTTACTCAGTTGTTCCATAACAACGACTGTACGGGTCACATCTCATACCGTGACGCCTCCTCTATTGCTGCCTAAGGGCATTACCTAGCAATGGCTGTCTTTCTGTCTCCACAGTCCTTGCTTTGAGCAAATACGCCGCAGTATTTTGTATACTTATTTTGGTTATGGTTTCCTGTATTATGATATAATTTACTATTGAACATAGCCACATAACTTCCAACTAGTATTCATCAGATATTCGGTTTAATTCTAGCCTCGTTTAACGTATATTTTGAATGAGATCTCGCGAATAACGAGACAGGACTAGACCAAGATCATCTCCTTCACAGTCATTACCATCTTATGCAAGATCAGTTACACGTTTCACAGCAAAAAGTCAATTAATCAATAATATGCTTCAAGTCGACAGTGTTTAGCTTCTGTTATTATCTCCAAAGTTTTAAATAATTTGTCATGTATTGTTTGATAGGCTACTTTTAAATTGCCTATTTAACTCTTTAGCTTAAGTATCTGATATCTGTAGACGTTTACGGTTTCTAAGATATGGCTTACAAAACGTAGTCCTCAGAAATTTCATTTTCTTTCCGATTTTCTGAATTTAATTTGTTATTTTGTGTACTGGATTAAACTGGCTCAGCGTAGTACCAGTGGCGGGCTTCTATGAATATTGTAATGGCCTTCAGGTTCCATAGATGAGGAAATTTCATGACAAGTTGAGTAGCTATCCTTTTCTCGGGCAGAATTCTGTTCCACTCTTCAAACCATGTTTTATTTCTATAGTAAAAAGTAAAAGTAAAAGTAAGGTATCCCTGTAACAGGACGTGAAGGCCCATAGGGTTGTGAGACGTTGAGGGTCCCACATTATCTAGACAATCGGCTCAAAGATGGCGGTAAGGTTGTCAGCCTTACGCGCCGGCCGCGTTTTACTCCCCAGGAAAAGTATTTAATTAATTCCTGGTACTCATTTCTGTTAGAGGCTGAGTAAACCCCAAGGCCCAGTGCGGCTCGAAGGATTAGGTCAACTGAAAAGAAAATCCAATTACCTCATCGGGACTTGAACCCGCGACCTTCCGGCTTGTAGCAAATAAGGTGTTAATTCTGTCTTAATATAGCACTGATAGCAATATATGTGAAAATCACACCCTGACGATGTATTGTTGCCATTGAGAAGCAGTTGAAGTTTAGAAATAAAAAACTTCTAAATAATGGAAGAACATTCTTACGTAGAGCGAGAAATTAGAATTCATTTTAGTTGATATTGTATGTAGCTTTTCAAGATGCTGATTCTGCAGAAGGAAATTAGCATGATACATGCAGAGGATACAAAAATAATACTGCAGTATTCCTGTTTCATCCTCGGCCAAGAATTTTAGACGCCTCCGACAGATTGTCCAGAATCCTGGTTCTGAAGTGCTTACTTACTTACTCATGGAGCTGAGCCCTTCTGGAGGAGCCGCCAATTCTGCAGCTACTCAAGAATTTCCCAGCATTTTATGGAACCCGAAGGTTCATCACCGTGTTCACAAGAGCCCTCCACTGGTCCATATCCTGAGCCAGATCTATCCAATCCTACCATCCCATCCTAGCTCTAAGATCCATTCTAATATTGTCCACCCACCTACGCCTTGGTCTTCCCTGTGGTCTCTTTCCTTCTAGCTTTCCAACCAATATCCTATACGCATTTCTCGTCTCCCCCATTCGTGCTACATGACCTGCCCACCTCATCCTCCTTGACTTGATCAATCTAATTATACTTGGAGAAGAGTACAAGTCATGAAGCTCCTCATTATGCAGTTTTCTCCAACTTCCTGTGACTTCATCTCTCTTGTTCTGAAGGGCTGCTTCAGATAATTATTGGATATCATAAATTCAAATCTCTGAGCACAAACAATCTTTGGGTCTGACAAATGGCAATGTAATTCCGTTATAGTATTCCATATAACAGTATAACGTGTGATCTTACCGGGGAATGAATCAGAGATGTAAAAGCGGGTGCCACCGATGAAGGGAAGTCCCAAAGCGAACTGTGCCTTCAGTTCGTTGTAGCTCTCTTCGTCCGAAGGTAGCCCTAGCGAATCTTCTACTTCTGGCTGACCCTGCTCCAATGGATGAGTTTTCTCCTAAGAATAAGACATGTAGAAAATTAAGCAAACAGAAACGTTTATCAAAAACTTATAAAAATTATATTAGAGCTTTTCCATATTACGATTAAAATAACTGGCCAATACGAGATTTTCTATCTAATTATGCAGTCTTCTTTCTTCATATATAAAGATATGAGATCAACACTATTATTTGATGCTTTAAATTTTCTAAGAGGATCAGTAGTTTACGACTCAAATAATAGTAATATTTATGCAAGATATTTTAAAGTTTTAGCGTTGTGCTTAATATCAAAATTAGACATTAAGTCTTGTATTGAGAGTCAGTTGTTTTTACAAGTATGCCAAGCAGATGACGCTAGTGTATGCTAATTGTGATATAATATTGTGGTACACTACTATAGCAGGATAAGACATTTGATTTTTACAGAGGAATCCAGTTTATGATTGAAAGAATAAACCATCTAACGATCAGACCGATGAATAAATACGCTAACAGACGAGAGAGTCATTTAAAGAAATAATGAACTGATAAAGGAGTGAACGCATAAAAGAAAGAGCGAATACACTGAGGAAAGGATGAATGAATGAATTGTTATTACTGAATTCCTTCAATTGCAAAACATTGTGAGATGAGCTGTGTTTGTTTATTAGGCAGGAATAAAATTGTGGATAACCTCGTCAGATTCGCAGTGGAAGTTAAGACAGCGTACAGCATTTAAGACAGATTTAATTAAGCGCTTGAGCCACACATTGATAAATCAATCCACTGAGTATCGTGGTCACGTGTTTAACAAATTCTGTTGTATTGGGAGCGTTATACATCCAGATCTTGACCCAGAGACGGACTATCCTGAATTTTTTTTGCGGTTTTCTCAGTCCACTCCCCCATTAGGAAAATGGCAGAATATTGCTTTAAATTGGGCCACTAACTTCCCATTCCACATACAAAAAAAAAAGACTCCGTGGCTTTAGTCCGCAAGCGAACTATACCGACTGAGCGACCGCCGCTTGTCGGCGAAGTTACTGCCAGTTAGTGGATAGAGGGTGTCGCGTGGTCAGCGAATCCCCACGACCGTTAATTTCCGTTTACTAGACCGGAGCCGCTACTTTTCCATTCAAGTATCTCCTTAATTATCCTCACGAGGCTGAGTGGACCCCGTTCCAGACCAACTACGTCTAAGAAAATCTGGTAGCACCGAGAATCAAACCCGGGACCTCTGAATCTGTAGCCAGGACCACTTGACCACAGAGGCCGTCTCCCATTCCACATAATTTCCTAAACATTATGTACTAATATTATTCGATGAGATATGGTCTTAGCAATTGAAATCGGTAAGTAAACAAAGATAATATAAAAATAAATAAGTAAGTACGACATAAAAGGATTAAGTATTTATTTAATCATTGGATATCGATACAGGCATCCACACCGATTAGCATCCCTATTATCAGCTCCTAGGAAACCGACACCTTGTCCCAGAGAAACTAACAACTCTCGACGCATGACAGGAACCGTGTGCCCTTATCTGGCTCATTTCTGGACACTGCTGAGTTAACTGCTGTAGTCTGTACCATAGTCGAATGTGATGTTGCTTGCTGGAGTCGATAATTCGTGTGTGGATGGTTGACGTGCCTGGGCTTAATAGAATTTGGTGTTCGCCAGCACAGCTGAGTGACCGTCAGTGCGCGTGCTCCACCCACACTAAATCCGTGTACCTCAAATGAGTGACCAGATGAGTTCCGTGTTTCACGTCAGTTATGTTTATTTATTTGGAGAGACAGAAAATTTTCCGACCAAGTTGGCTCAAGCAGTAATTCTGGTTCATTTTTTGAGCTGTCCGATTAGAATCTCAGCCATACACGACAATCCTGACCAAACGTTTAGTGGTTTTCTTCAGCCCCTCAAAGAAAATTTCGGGATAGTGCCTGTAATTAGGTCACAACTCATTCCTTCACTATTCTTGTTAATTCACTATTCAATAACAACTTACCTTTAGATATAGTGCAGTCAAAGATATTGACAGAATTCTTAAATAAACCGTTAATAAATACAGATTAAGCCAGAAGTTTAGATATTTCTAAAGAATCTCATTCCTTTATATACAAAATAATTCCTTTGGCATAGCGATCCCAGTAACGCATTTTTCTGACCAATGCCCAATGATTGGGGACCCCGCGGTAGCGTAGTTGGTTGAGGTACTATACTACAAGCCATAAAGTCGCGGTTTCGAGTCCTCATGAGGTGGATTATTTTCAATTTATCTAATCCTTCCAGCCGCACTATGGCTCTGGAGTCGACTCAGCCTCTAACAGAAATGAGTACCAAGAATAATCCTGGGGAGTAAAGGGCGGCCGGTGCGCAAGCCTGACAATCTTACCGCCATCTGTGAGTCGATTGTCTAGAAAATGTGGGAGCCTTGACGTCCCACAACCCTATGGGCCTCCATGGCATGTTAGAGGGATAAATTTTACCCAATTTTTAAACGTTCAATTGACCATTAATGGTCCAGAATAAGCAAGACGGACTGGATCTGGGGCTCACCCAGCTTCCGGTTTTATTAATACTGATAGTTTCTTCAGTAGAGGTAAAGTGATTGTAGAGTGAACGTATTCACTCACCGCTATCTAAGTCGAGGTTCGCAATGCAAGAGGCTCTACAACCAATCACACGTTTCTCCGTGACGCATTGTTTTGGGACATGATTAATTTTAACATTTTAATTACAGAACTTACCTGCTTATTACAATTCCTAAACTTAACCAGTTTCTAGTTATTGATAATTTTTCGAAATTTTTCATTTTTCTAGGAATTAAACATGTACGATACAACAACATAGACTTTTACTCTACGCTAAATAATATAAACTGATTTTAATTTTTTTTTTAATTATAATTGTAAATTTAAGTTTTAAAGTTCAACCGATTTACAACGTTTTACATCTTAAGACCTACCTACCTACCTATCTACCTCCCACTCGGCGCTACAGCCCTGGGTGAGCCTTGGCCTCCTCTACAACCAGTCTCCATAACCAATGCATGACTTTTAAGACAAATATCCAAAATATAACGAAACACAAGTATTGTAATGGAATGCATGTTAATGAATACTAACATGCATCCACTAGAAATACAATTCAATAATGAATATTATATATCATGAAAAATTGACTGATGATGTTCTAGCTGGATCGAAACATGTAGCAAATATGGATAATAAAACGAATGATAATACAATAATATCTGTTATTTATGGCGAATTTGATGAGCTGACGATTGTACAATAATATTATATACGTATAATACACAGCAGGATGCAAACAACAAGGACAGTTAATAAAGTTATTTCAAATAAAAATTAGCTAGGATAGGAAACTGACCCAACTTAAATCATAGCATTAAAGGATCAAATGTGTTATCTATTGAGATTCTTGCAGAAAATGAAATATAGTTAAGTTTTTATTATGTAAGATTTGAGGCTTTCACGGCGGTGACTATGAAGAAAGCAGTCTTCTGGGAATTGGCACCGTGTATAAGTGGTGTTAACCGACGTTTCGGAGGAACGTATCGCCTCCATCTTCAATGCAGAAGAAAAATATAAGAATTCTGCAAGCGAAGAGACCGTGAGAACCTGTAAAAGCAGTCTGCTTTTTCTTCTACCCTGAAGATGGAGGCGATACGTTCCTCCGAAACGTCGGTTAACACCACTTATACACGGTGCCAAATCCCAGAAGACTGCTTTCTTCAAGTTTTTATTATGTTTTCCACGCTGCCTTGGAACACACATAGATTCCTACTTATGATTGGGGTATATTTCCCTGGGAATGAAGTCAGCTTGAACGTGAAACTAACCACTCGCTGTCGTTTTGTGCTGATGTTTATTTTGCATAAAGTTTTACCTACTTATGATTGGGGTATATTTCCCTGGGAATGAAGTCAGCTTGAACATGAAGCTAACCACCTCTTTACCTCTTAAATTTACTAAGCGCCTTCATTTCATTCTACTTACAGGTAGGTGCAGAAAACCCGAATCGTATCATCGCTATCTTAAGTTAAAGAAGTTACTTAACTTACCTGCTGAAGAAGCGCATTAAGTATCTGCTCGTCAGTGGGCACCATGTTGTCTTCCAAGTCCGGAAGTGTTGTCCCCAAGCGCAGGAACGTGAAAAGTAGCAGAAGACGAGTCGCCATCTGGAGCAGGGTAAGTTAAACGTAATTACGCTGATCTCATTAATCACATGAAAGACATTAACGAAAACTTAGTGATGCTAGTACAGGCGAACTGGCCCTCCCGAGGCTTAGCATGCTGCAAAGATAAATTAGATTTGTTACAGGCAGCCTGTAATATGAGACCTGAACACTGAATAAACAGACTGACGTGTGTATGTAACAACTGGTAGCTCTGGTGTCTTGACGGATCTTGGATCACGTGGGTGTACGATTCAGTTCTCATATGGAAAATCGTCGTTGAGATTAAAATTGTGTTATGGTTGCTGTGTTTTACTGGCTCACCTACCTACTCATGGAGCTGAGCCCTTCTTGAAGAGAAGCCAAATCTGCAGCTACAAAAGAATTTCCCAGCATTTTATGGAACCCGAAGGTTCATTACCGTGTTCATAAGAGTCCTCCTCTGATCCCTATCCTGAGCCTGATCATTTCAATCCATACCATCCCATCCTGTCTCTCTTAAATCCATTTTAATATTGTCCACCCACTACGCCTTGGTCTTCACAGTGGTCTCCTTCATTTTGGCTTTCCCACCAATATACTATATGCATTCCTTTTCTCCCCCATTCGTGCTATATGCCCTGCTAACCTCATCCTCCTTGACTTGATCATTCTATTTTATTGGCTTTGTGTTCTATATTTGTTTTCTTGCCAAGAACTAACTGAAGATTTGTGACATCCATTGAAGTGTCATACCTCGCACTGAAGAGGAAATATACAAGATTCGCAAGTATGAGATGCCTATCGTACATGAACTTGAAGAATTATTAAGTAACCAATATATACATTTTGCAAGTCGATGTATCTGCATATGTACTTAGTTCGTTCCTAATAATCAAGATTTCAGCAACACTGAAATCTGTCCATGTTACGCTGTACGTGTATTCATCGTTATGAATTCGAGGGATATTAGAGGTCTGTTCCCATGGACATCACAAATTAAATCAATATTGAATGCATGAATGTTAACTAACTTGGATAACAATTTCACAGGTAACAGACAATGAGACACCAGATGGATACATGCATAGTCCTGGACACACGCACATTGGTAAATACGTTACATACCCACACGAGCACAGGAAACACATGGAAATCAAAACCCGTCTGAAACAGAAGATGAGTTAGACTTAAAGTAAAAAAGTAAAAAAAAAGTAAAGCTATCCCTGTACCAGGCCGTGAAGGCCCGTAGGGCTGTGAGACGTTGAGGGTCCCACATTATCTAGACAATCGGCTCAAAGATGGCTGTAAGGTTGTCAGCCTTACGCGCCGGCCGCGCTTTAATCCCCAGGAAAATTATTTAATTAATTCCTGGTACTCATTTCTATTAGAGGCTGAATCGACCCCAGGGCCATAAAGGCAAATATTTTTTATTTCCACAGAAAATACTGCAAGTCAGTGTAAAATTACAAGAGCTTAACACGGAAAGCGTGAAATGAAACAAGAAAATATCAACAAACTATCCGTTCTACCTAATACTTGTTTCCTGTTCTTTCTGTTTCGACTCAGAAGATGGAGGAGATTTGTCTCTCCGAAACGTCGGTTTACTTTCAACGGACTATACGATGTTATATCCCAGAAGATAATACTCTTTTACAAAATTAAAATCATGTATAAGTAAATGTAAAAGTATCCCTGTAACAGGCCGTGGAGGCCCATAAGGCTGTGAGATGTTGAGGGTCCCACATTTTCTAGACAATTGGCTCATAGATGGCGGTAAGGTTGTCAGCCCTACGCGCCAGCCAACCTTTACCCCCAAGAATATTCCCGGTACTCATTTCTGTTAGAGGCTGATTCGACCCCAGAGCCATAGTGCGGCTGGAAGATTAGGTCAATTGAAAGTAATCCAATGACCCCATCGGGATTTGAACCCTCGACCTTCCGGCTTGTAGCATAGTGCCTCAACCAACTACGCTACCACATGCCCCAAATTATGTATAAGTGTATCATCATCATCATCATCATCATCATCATTATCATCATCAGTAATCTGTCAAGACGACAGGTCCACAGTCTCTTCCAAAACAATTCCTCCACTTAATGCGATCTAGAGCTTTCTCCTTCAAATGACAGTATCCTCTTCTGTCCCCAAGGTCATCCAGCATCTTCTTACGTCTTCTTCCTCGTCTTCTTGTCACTTCTATCCGCCCATCTATCTTTCCTTCGATAGCTTCTTTTAGAAGGCAGTTTCTGCGTAAAACATGACCAATCCAATTAGCCTTCCGTTTTCTTATTTCATGTAGGATATTCCTCTGCTCACTGACTCTAATTAACACTTCTTCATTTCTCACATAATCGGTCCAACTGATCTTCTCCATTCTTCTCCAACACCACATTTCGAAACTTTCCAGATGTTTCTGATCTACTGCCCTAAGTGTCCATGTTTCAGCCCCATACAGAGCTATGCTCCAAATGTAGCATTTCACTAGTTTCTTCCTCAAATTTAAGTCCAATTTGCTGGTAAAAAGATTCTTCTTCTTGCTAAATGCAGCTTTTGCCATGGCAATCCTGGATTTAATTTCACAAGTACACCTTCCATCATCTGTTAACAAGCTACCCAAATATTTAAAATATTTCACTTTCTCCAGTTGTTTTTGGTCTATCTTTATTGTGACTGGGGTTGGTTGTCTCGAAATTTTCATTACTTTTGTTTTCTCCACATTCATTTCCATGCCATAGCACTATATAATAAAAATATTTAATTGTGACATGTAGGAAGATGATACCAGATATTTATCTTCTCGCAGATATTCTTGTGCTGTAGTTAGATTTAGGTCGTTGTAAGAACATGCAAGGGTAACTATCTTACTCCGTGATTTAGGGTTATTTCTGAGAAACTGATAGTCGCTCAGTTCGTTATGAAATTATGTGGCTGTGTAGAACCTGTCCATAACCTCCTGCAATTAGACCCTATGCCTATCAGGATGAATTCAGTCCATGTCGTCACACTCGCTTTCTCTAGTACCTCTTCAAATATTATTTTGTCCACCTTTGCCTAGATCTTCCAAGTTATTTCTTTCCTTCATATTTCCCTCCTGAAACTAAGTAGCTATGCATCTGTCATCTGTATGCTACATCCTACATTCTCTTTCCACATTAACCTCCTTAACTTGAACACTCTAATATCTGGCAAAGATTGAAAATTACGAAGCTCCTTATTATGCATTTTTCTCCAGTCTCCTCTTACTTATCTCCCTCATAGATTCAAACCTGCTCCTCTTTGAAACGCACTCAGTGTAGGGCATGTCAGAATTAAAGCTCACATGACCCCGGCATAGCTCAAGCGGTTAGTCGCTGGTTTCCCACTACGGCGGCCCGGGTTTGATCCCATGTCTGGTCAAGTGGGATTTGTGGTGGACAAAGTGGCGCTGGGGAGGGTTTTCTCCGAGTACTTCGGTTTCCCCTGCCAATCTTCATTCTACCAAATTCTCCATCATCATAAGCACCCGGGACAGACTACAATAGGCCAATTAGTGGCCGCCGTGCCGAGTGGACCCAGTTCGACTCCACCCCCCACTAAGCGAATTAAGAAAGAAATAGGTTCACATGACTGTGACTTGGAAGATTATTATATTCTAGAATGTTATGCTGTGTAGTCTGGTAGATGTTTACCGAAGTGTCTCCTAAATATATTCCTCTTCTCCTTTACTGACAATCAGATTTACAGTCTATAAGTCATTGTGCTGATTGGTGTACAATATAATATCTATTTATTGTACACTCTTCATGGCTTGAGCGGAATAAATATCCAGTGGTGTTTTCCTCAATTCCTTAACTCTGGTGGCCAAATTCCTTTGAGTCTTCGATTTTGGTGAGATTGTAGTAGTGGTTGAAGTGGGTTGGAGTGATTTTCTAGTTTGTTGAAGTACTTGGTGCTGTTTTCTCGGATGACTTCTGTTACGTAAGGAGTGTTTAGATCTGTATGTAGGGTGCGGTTGGATACATACCCTGGTGCGTTCGTGATGGATCGGAGTATTTTGGACTGGGCACGCTGTATAATGGCAATGCTGGGTTTGCTGCCGCAGCCCCAGAGTTCTATGCCGTATGTCAATATAGGCTTGATGACTGTTTTGTAAATTAGTAACTTGTTTTCAATGGAAAGGTAGAATTTTCTTCGTATGAGCCAGTTGAGTTCTTTGGTTTTTTGGTCCATCTGTTTTCTTTTCTTGATTATGTGTTGTCTCCAGTTTAGTTTTTTGTCAGAGGTTATTCCTTGGCATTTGGCTTCTTCTATTGGTGTTCTAAAAATCTACTAGACTACAAAGAGTAATACTGATGAAGATCATAATCTTCATACGTCATATTCTTCCCTCAGGGTGGCGGGCCATGCTTCACACCAACATAACACAAGACAAACTGTAGTTTTGTATGTTTTAATAATGACTTTTCAAAATCAATTAAATTGAAAACATTATAATAATAGTCTGTATATATTTTATGCCTACCACAGTGACAGCGGGGTTTAAGTGATGAACAGTCTTCGCTCTTCGAACCCTGGGATCGTGGGTTCGAATCCCACTCGAGGCACAGATGTTTTTGTACATCTGTTCTGTGTTTGTCTTGTCCTGTGTTTAGGTAGCGGCATTGTGATGGGCTGATCCCCCGTCCGAGGGTTCCTACCGACTGTGTATGGATAAAGAAACTGAAAAAACGGCCAAGGTCCAAGTGTTATAGAGCCATAGACAGAGAGATGTTTAACTATTATCGTACCACACAATTCCGTTATACATATATTGGATGAAAGACTAAGATAATTGTGGTCTAAGACCATGTCTTTGATGAGATTAAACAATATACTTATATCAGCTTTCCCCTGGTACGAAGCAAGACACAAGTCGCTATTGTCGTCCAGACAATTGCACGCACGGAATACAAATTAAGTCGCACGAAGATAATACCGGGATAATAAGGGACGGTCATGGTGCCGGTCTCTGTATTGGTTGTCACATATCATAATATGGTCATGGCTACTGCGTTATTACACGCTATAGCAATAGTCGTGTTCCAGAGATAAACGAAAAAATGGAAAATGGGAATTATTGTACAGCCAGATATAGGGAGCGAGTCAGAGTAAAAAAAACTTAATTTTAAATTACGTGTTAGTAGCGTAACGTGAACTACAAATAACGATACTTGCTTCATGCTGGATTGTTACTTCCCTGAAGACGGAAAAGATAGATTCCTCCGAAAAGTCAGTTCACGCCATTATATCTAAAAAGTTATAACTCTTCAAGATTGATGATTTTGTTTGTTATTATTGGATATGTNTTTTGTTTTTTCTATTGAAGAAAGCGTCGCTTAAGTACAGATTCCTTAGCCTGTAGATTACGTTCAGTATGTAGAATAAGACATCAAAATTTCGCACCATCGCCATGTTTGTAATTATTCATATGCAAACAGAATTTTATGAATAATATGCAGATATGTATATCATCTGCTTCCAAGCCAAATTTTACGTACCTCTTTCTAGTAGTTCACAAGTATGATCATCAAAGAGAAAGAAAAAGAAAAAAATTCTTTTGCAGCCTTGTTAGAGTTTTGCTTCATAAAAGAATCTTGACAGGAGCTGCATATATTTTTGCAGATTTATTAATACGTGTGTTATCATGATAATAAATTAACCGAGTGAGTGTATTCTTCACCTTACATGTTTACAAATCTTTCATGTTGTTATTACTGATTGTAAGAAGTTAAAACGTACGACGTTGAGTTTATCTCCAGTGGCATAGCATTCATAGCAAATTTTGTGAAAATAGGTCCGATTATTTGACTTTGAAATTATGGACACACACGCATATAAAGTTATCTTTATATTTATTTTGAGTACAATTTCATAATTAAGTTATTAGTAAGTTGTAAATTAACATTATGAAAATTATTGGTGTAAAATGCGACTTCTTGGCATTGACCACGTTATTATAGATTTGTTGAAGGTTTTATAAGTGGTGTCAGTACATTTAGATTTCTAGTAATATATCCAAACTGAATTCAGCGGTTAACTGACAATATTCTGAAGCAAAACAAAAATAAATTCCGTGGTTTCAGTCCGCTAGCGAACTATACCGACCGAGCGACCGCCACTTATCGACGAAGTTAGTGCCAACTTTAGCTGATAGATGGTGTCAGCACAACGGATCCCCACGGCCGTTGATTTCGGTTTTCTAGACCGGAGCAGCTATTTCCTTGAAATAGCCCCTCAATTATCCTCACGAGGCTGACTGGACCTGGTTCCAGACGCACTACTTCTCAGAAAATCTGGTAACGCCGGAAATCGAACCCGGACCTCTGTAGCCAGGAACTCTGATCACTAGATCACAGAGGCGGTCCAAGATTCGGAAGCTGCGTCTGTAAAATAAGAATTTTCAGGCTTTTGTCTTTGATGCTATGGAGAAAGTCGTGATATTTCTCTCCCGTTAATTTCATATTAACAGTATCATTTTTTTATATTTTAAAATTATCAGAATTAACATTAATTTCAATTAAGTAGTCTCGTAATAAAGAATTTTTTATGTGAAACTACACGTTGATGGTCCTAGTCCTCAGTGCTCTCAAGGCATGGTATGAACAGAGTGCACTGCTTTAGTATTTAATTCCACATTACTCGTATTATCGGTGTTTGCAGTCTATGAAGATCAGTGTCGAGGGTGTTAGTGAAGATATAAGTACGTCATTGCGCTTGGCTAGCTTTGTTCAGTTATTATGCACTACTAAATTACAAGTCCAGATAGCGGAAAGATAACACGCCCGTATATAACCAGTTCTTTTATTTTTGTCAGCATTTGAATATGTTCGGTTCTCTGCGAAAGAACATTGATACAAACCCAGAATGTATATTGTCTACCGAAATGTGAGTGTACAGGAACTGTTCAGGTACAGCTGACGGTTTGTATAATATTCATGTCTATTATTGGTCGCGATTCACAAGTCTGTACTAAAAGGAGGATTTCATTTTGAAGGTAGATTTAATTTGTAGATACTAGAAAATCGGATTTTCAAAACATGGAGTTTGTAAATAGGGAGAACTCTTTGTTCTGTACATTGTCAGTCGCATAACTGACGCAAAACAATTTCATTATTCAGAAATAACAATGGAAGTTGCTGCGAAATAAGTAGGCCTACATTCTGAACTCTGGTCAGTATGTTATGAAAATCAGCACTTTTAAGTTCTCTGCGTCTGTTTATGTTAACATCGTTTTAACAATTCTGACCACATTAGGTGGAAGTAATTAAAAAGAAAAAAATTGTAGTGAAGTGAAGTAAATGACATTACGCATCCATGACTGTTGGTTTCCTTTTGTTTGTATTTTGGGTGTAGTATTTTTTTTTCTTCTCTCTCTCTGTAATTGTTGTTGTATTTGTTGCAGTTGTTTGTATTTCTCTGTAATTGTTGTAGCTGTTAATCGTATTTGGTTTGTATTCATTGTGGTAGGATGTCCTTATTGTTGTGTTTTGTGTTTTGTTTGAACGTGTTGTCACTTAGTGTAATGTGTGTTACTAGTCTGTTGTGTCCTATTGTGTACTACTGCCACCGGGCTAAAACCCAATTGCAGTATAATAAATGATATATATATATATATTGTTGAAGCATAGCGTTTCGGCACAGAGATCCTGACTGGAATCATCTCCCTTAATTGCCATGATAAGGGTTAACAGAATGGTGATAGATATCCATATGTTCATTGCACTTGTAAACGTCTGTTATAAATATGCATAATATTAGCTATCTGCACTAATTGAGATATTGAAGCACCAATTATGATTCATAAATTAGTTGTTTTGAAGAGCATATAAGTATGTGTGTGTGTGTGTGTGTGTGCGTGTGCGCGCGCGCGCGCATGGAGGCAAAGGGTAAACGTCCATACATTGCATGATAAAACTAATATTGCTTTCATTATTAACAGTGATGCAAATTATATAGGGATAAATGCAAGCTCACCAATGTATATTACAGGCTATAATAGAAACACAAAATACGCAGCAATGTTTCGTAACGTCATATCTTATCTTATTATTAACCTGAGTAGATCGAATTAAAATATTTGTGACGATGGTGCATTATGGTCCTATTTTTATCTGAAAACCGTTCTGTTTATTTTTCAAAACAACTTTTCGGAAACTAGATTCTATTTCCGTCTTCAGGAAAAAAACTACTCCGGAGATAAGGCTCTATCGATTGGCAATGAGTATGAAAAGGCGTTCGTTGTGATACTGCACACTTCATTGGATTGAAGTCCATTGTAAATACAGGACGCGGGTTCGATTCGCGCTAAGGTCATTTGATTTTTCAATTGACCTAATCCTACTCAGCCTCTAACAGAAATGAGTACCAGGCATCTTCCTTGGGCTAAGGGAGTCGAACACATAAGGCTGGCAATCTCACTGCCATCTGTGAGCCGATTGTCTAGAAAATGTGGGAGCCTCGACGTCTAACAAACGTATAGGCCTCCAGGTCCTGTTAAAGAGATAATTTCTTACAGGTGATTTGTAAACAAACTAATTAGCATCAGAGAGCATAGTTTTCCACGAGCCCCGTTGAGGTCTGATCTAATAAATAAGTTGTCCGCTCTTTGTAGAACTCGAAGATTGATGTCGTGTTCACAATAGCCCGTCAGTGAATCCATACTGAGGCAGTTGAATCCAACCAACCCCATTAAAAATCAAACTGAATATTATTTTCCATTCTAAACGTATTTCTCACAAGTGGCTTCTTCATTTCAGATAGGCACATTCCAAACAAAACTTTGTAGGTACTTCTTACCTCCCCCGTATGTCTATCATGTCCCGACGATCTAGTCGTTGATTTGACCGTTATAATATTTCGTGAAGAATACAAATTATGAAATGTTTTCAAATATTTTGGTATTTCTTTTTCTTTTTTTGGTATAAATTGTTCATTCTCTCTCAGTTATTGAATGTACATGGGGTCAGTGCTGTTAGGCGGGTAGAAATGCACACAGCTGAGCCGTTAATACCTGATCCCAGCCCCGTTGAGGTTGAAAGTGCTATTGAAAAATTGAGAAGGAATAAATCGCCAGGTATTGATCAAATTCCGGCAGAACTTATTCAAGCAGGAGGCGAAATATTACGTTCTAAGATCTATAAGTATTTGGTATAAGGAAAAATTGCCTGATAATTGGAAGGAGTCTATTGTTGTACCAGTTCACAAGAAGGGTGATAAAACTGACCAATAATTATCGGGGGATATCACTGCTTTCAACTTCATACAAAATTTTATCCAATATTCTTCTCTCAAGGTTAAGTCCATACATAGATTAAATTATTGGGGATCATCAGTGGGGGTTTCGACGTAACAGATCAACTATAGATCAGATCTTTTGCATTCGTCAGATATTGGAGAAAAAATGGGAGCACAATTACACAGTACATCAGCTGTTTGTAGACTTCAAGAAAGCCCATTATTCAGTTAGGAGGGAAGTTTTGCACAATATTCTGATAGAGTTTGGGGTACCCATGAAACTAGTTAGATTGATTAAAATGTGTTTGAACGAAACATATAGTAAAGTCCGTATAGGTAAACATTGTCTGATAAATTTCCTATCCAGAATGGTCTAAGACAAGGAGATGCTTTATCGCCACTCCTTTTCAACTTTGCCTTTTTCCCTGAGGCGCTACAGCCCAAACTTGGGCCTAGGCCTACCTCCATGAAACTCTCCGTTTCACTTCGGTTTACTAGATCTTACACATATGGTAGGACTACTTGGCGTGTGATGAGCTCGTCGCAAGGCCTCTACCTGTAGACAAACACAGAAAAACGCACACAAACCTCCATGCCCTGAGTGGGATTCGAACCCACGATCTCTGTTTCCGAGCGAGCGAAGACAGTGCATGCCTTAGACCGCTCGGCTACCGTGACCGGCCAACTTTGCCTTACAATATGCAATTAGGAAGATCCAGGGAAACCAGGTGGGACTAAAACTAAACGGGACACATCAGCTGTTGGTCTACGCTGACGATGTGAATCTACTGGGTGATAACGTAGACACCATAAAGAAAAACACACAAGCTTTAATTGACACAAGTAAAGAGGTTGGTCTAGAAGTGAACACAGAGAAAACTATGTATATGTTGCTGTCTCGTCACCAAAATGCAGGGCAAAATCATGACATAAAGATAGGAAACAGATGTTTTGAAAATGTGGCATAGTTCAGATATTTGGGAACCACGATAACAGATCGAAACCCGATTCAGGAGGAAATTAAGAGGAGATTAAACTCGGATAATGCTTGCTACCATTAAGTCCAGAACCTTTTGTCTTCTCTTTTTTTTTTTATTTGTTTCATTCTGGTCCGTCACACTATTAATTATAAACACAAACCACTCCGTCCAATGTGACATATAAGTTTTTATTACATGAAAACTTATCTCCCTTACATGTTTCGGTCCGTACTGACCATCTTCAGAGGGAACATCATTACGAACTGGAAACTACCATCACAATAGGTGTTTCGATTTAAAATACATACACTTATATTCTATACTGCACAGTACCCATAAAAGTTAAGTTAACTTTAAAAACTTTACAATACCAGGAAGCTGCTGTGATTGTGAATTGGTCGACTTTATGCGTATTGTAAAGTTTTTAAAGTTAACTTCAAAAACTTTACAATACCAGGAAGCTGCTGTGATTTTGAATTGGTCGACTTTATGCGTACTGTGCATTATAGAATATAAGTGTATGTATTTTAAATCGAAACACCTATTGTGATGGTAGTTTCCAGTTCGTAATGATGTTCCCTCTGAAGATGGTCCGTACGGACCGAAACATGTAAGGGAGATAAGTTTTCATGTAGTAAAATCTTATATGTCACATTGGACGGAGTGGTTTGCTTTTATATTTTGTCTTCTCGTCTGTTGTCCAAAAACATAAAAATTAGAATATACAGAACTATAATTTTCCCTGTGGTTCTGTATGGGTGTGAAACTTGGTCTCTGACATTAAGGGAGGAACATAGACTGAGGGTGTTTGAGAACATAGTGTTCAGGAGAATATTTGGACCGAAGAGAGATGAAGTGACAGGAGGTTGGAGAAACTGCATAATGAGAAGCTTCATAACTTGTACTCTTCTCCAAGTAGTATTAGAATGATCAAGTCAAGGAGGACGAGGTGGGCAGGACATGTAGAACGAATGGGGGAGAAGAGGAATGCATATAGGACATTGGTGAGAAAGCCAGAAGGAAAGAGACCAGTGGGAATACCAAGACGTAGGCGGATGGACAATATTAAAATGGATCTTAGATATGTTTGATTTATCTTAGAGAGATAGGATGGGATGGTCTGGATTGGATTGATCTGGCTCATGATAGGGACCAGTGGAGGGCTCTTGTGAACACGGTAATGAAACTTTGGGTTCCATAAAATTTTGGGAAATTCTTGAGTAGCTGCCTATTTGGCTTCTCATCAAGAAGGGCTGAGCTCCATAAGTAAGTAAGTAAGTGAATTGTTTCTTCAGCATTTTGTTCTGAGAGGCATTCAACACGTGATATTTTTTAAGATGAGATACCAGCTTTCTGTCTACATAAATAACATATCGAAGTGTAACAAGTTTATTATAACAGTTTCAAATTAATTTTATCCAAGATACTCACACTATAGATACCACATCGAGTAATATAAAATTCCTGTGCTTAACTAATGAAGCACTGTACCATGAAGGCGTAGGAGGGAGCGGATGAATGAATCTACGATTTCTTGACCTCAACACTAGTAGGGTGTGAAATATTTTCTTTAGTATTTCCTTAAATATTACCCATATTGAAAAATGTATGTCTTGAATTATGTACTATTTTTTTTTTTACTATCAACTATTTCGGAAGAAATATAATGTTATAGATTTATGTTTCAAGTAAAGTACGGGTTCTAGAAGACTAAAACTTATGTAAAACACTCCTGTATATTTATATTTTTATTAAATTTCTCCATAATAGAATTAATCTAAATACATTTACGTTCACCGCCACTGATCTGCTGCGCTAATGGGAAGGAAGGCCGGCAGAATAACATGACTGTTCCATTGAGCTTTCTATGGTATGATTAATGGTTGTCGGAAATAAGTTTCATGTAAAGATTTTAGATACATTTTGGCCCATAACGAGGCACAATGTCAAGTTTCATGCCATAGTCGACATTTTAAATGAAGTATCATCAGGAATCATATGAACCATAGTGCGTACATTTTGTCAGATTTTCTGAAGGAAGATTTTAAAATTAATAGCAGTACGCCCTTAGTGAGATTCGCGAAAATCAATAACTTGTTCCTCTGAGAATACATGGATCATGTAGACGTATCCATCTTGTGTTTCTGAGCCCAGAATTTGTCATACAATGATTTATCTTTTGTAAGTGACCTTTGCAAAAAACGAATGTCCCAGAGCTTTGTTTGCACTTTCTTCTTCAATAGGGTATTACTGATGTTCTGTAGCTGGACAACAATAGGCGTAAGTACTGACTGATTTACTAATTCGTATGCTATTTACGCACTGTTTAAAATGCATCATGGAGTTATATGGGAAGAGAGACATGATTAGTTATTATGGAATTATGTGGAAAGAAGCACATGCATTATTTAAAGATATTTTTCTTCTGACTTTTGACCCGTGAGAACTAATAAAACCATGAAGAATTCAGTTTAGGATCGCTGGTTAGCCAGTATAAATTAAAATAATTGTAGTATATTAGAGGTATAACAATTTTCTCAGTTTTACTGTCAACATAAAGTAAAAACTAACAGTCCGTGGAGGCCCATAGGTGTATGAGATGTTGAGGTCCTACATTTTCTAGAGAATCGGCTCATAGGTGGAGGTAAGGTTGTCAGTCTTACGCACCGGCCTCCCTTTACCCCCAAGAATATTTCAAGAATTTCCCTGGTTCTCATTTCTGTTAGAGGCTGAGTCGACCTCAGGGCCATAATGCGACCGGAAGGCTTAGGTGAATTGAAATAAATCCAATGACCTCATCAGGACTTGAACCCGCGACCTTCCGGCTTGTACCATAGTGCCTCAATCAACTACGCTACTGCGTGCCCCCTTACTGTCAACATGGACAATTTTTTCATAATTTTTGCTTCACTATTTGTATGCTCTGTGGTTCTTTTTTTACTCAAGTTTTTTAAATTTTGCCAGATTGTTAAACATCAGAACTCATACAATTTGTCACTGCAAGACTGCGCCTTCCTCTCAGTGTCAGATCGATCTTCGTTATGTAAGACCAACTACTTGCAAATAAATGATTCCTTGTGGAAAGAAAGAAGAGGGAATCTTAAGGGAAGAGAGTAATTCCCACCATTCTATGTTCACCAAATACTATTAAGGTGACCAATTCAGAGAAAACAGAATGGGAAAGACATGCAGCACACATAAAGAAATGCTAAATAATTCAGAACTTTAATCAGACACGTTGAAGGAAGGAGATCTCTTGGAAAACACAGGCGTAAAATGGAGAAGAGAAATAATTAGGCCCTGTGTCTAAGAACGATAGGATATGGGGTTGAAGACCGGAGACTTACGGCTCAGGAGAGGGTCCCGTACTGGCCTCTTGTGAATATGGTAACGAATCTTCAAGGTCGAGAAAATTCGCGGGATTATTTTACCAACTGAGGTGCTGTCAATTTTTTAATGACTGCTTTCCGTGAAATTATTCATGTAAAAGTATTCTATATGGACTAACCGACACCGCAGATAGATCCGCACTATGGGCGGCAGGAAGAGAATATAGACTATAGAATTTATCGTTTCTTGTGTCACCAACGCGAACTGAATAGTGTAGATTAGTCAGACATGCACCTATTTGCCAATGTCATTTCTGACACAGCAATTCAGAACTGTGGAGAGGGGTATAAATACGTATATATTTGCCGTTCGCAGTGGCTGCTCGATCTAAGGCATGAACTGTCTTCGCTCGCTCGAACACTGAGATCGTGGCTTCGAATCCCACTCAAGGCATGGATGTTTGTCTGCGTATATTCAGTGTTTGTTTTGTCTTATGACGGGCTGATCCTTCATCCTAGAAGTCATACCGACTGTGTATAGGGTTACGAAGCTGAAGTGAAACAGCGTCAGAATGGAAGCAACAGAAAAACAGATTTATATATTTGCATATTACGTTCATTTCAAATGTTATGCATAACTCTCAGTAAAAACCTTTAACGCAATCTGTTGTGAAGTATTTATATGCTTAAGTAAACATTTGTCTTATTCATTTAGAATTGAGACATTTGATCGCCATTACTTTTCAAGTTCTCGTTAGAACGCATCGTTCGGAAGGTCCAACAAAATCGAGGGGAACCGGAAGTACGGACAACATTAGTTTCTGGTCTGTGTTAATTATGCTAATTTACTTGGTAAATCATAATATTCCATGACACAAAGGAGAGAAATCGTACTGCAGTCTGGTCTGTGGAGAACTACGTGATTATGTCCCGTCCCTAGAACACAGGAATTTATAATATACAAGTAGATGTTATACCCAAATCCTTCGAGAATATACTTAACTAGGAGAATGGATGCTACCATTTATTTATTTAGAATCTTTATATTTTAATTTTTGTCGTTTCCGTTCTTAGCTAAGGTCTCAGATATAGGACATAACAAAATCACAGTCTTGCATGTTTCTTATACATGTAAGAAGGATAAGGGAACGCGGTAGCGTAGTTGGTTGAGGCACTATGCTACAATACGGAAGGTCGCGGGATCGAATCCCGATGAGGTGGATTTTTTCAATTTACCTAATCCTTCCAGCCGCACTATGGCCCTGGGATCGACTCAGCCTCTAACAGAAATGAGTACCAGGAATATTCTTGGGGGTAAAGGGCGCCAGGCGCATAAGGCTGACAACCTTACCTCCATCTGTGAGCCGATTCTCTAGGAAATGTGGGAACCTCAACATCTCAGAAACCTATGGGCCTTCACGGCCTGTTAGAATGACAGCTTTACTGACTTTTTATTTCTTTTTTATGGGTATAAAGTCTGGTGATTTACCCTAAATGAAGAACGTAGGTTGAAGACGTTTGGAAATTTAAATGTTAGGAAGAACATTTTGATTAAGAGAGAGAAGATAATGATACTGGAGAAAACCGCTTGACGAAGAGCTACGTAATTTATATTCCACATCAGATATCAGGTTGTTAAATGTAAGGCGAATAAATGAGAAGACTGGGCATGTGCTGCTCATTTGCGTAACGCTGAAGGGTTGGAATTTCTCTGTGTCACTCATCAGTCATATGTAATTATATTTTAACTTGGAGCGGCTTTAAAAAAATAGACGGAATCTATCCTTCACAATCCAGTTGACATATTTATATTATACATATAAATGGCAGATTATATGCAGATTCTATCTCAGTAAATATTAAAGGGTGTAGTACATAACTTTCTACATAGAACTCGTCTATTAACATATATAGGGCACGTACATTTGTTGACATGAATTTGCTTATTGCTTCTAGACCGCCTTATAAAATTTTCACAATTTGTTTCCATGTTATTAGCCGTGTAAGTCGTTTTATCATTTCCGAAGAAAATAATGTAAATGTACACCCGTGACAATTACATATATATATTGAGCTCTGTACTTCATCGTCGATACATGTTCGCAGATCTGATTACATTCAGTGGGAAATTGAAAATACATGGCAGAAAAAGATCTGTAATATAATGAATAATATTTTTTCATCACCTATGCTGGAATAGAGAAGATAAAAGTGGAAGATTTGTAATATACCTGTACATATTTTATAAATATAATTTATATATATACTTTGTTATTTTTATACCTTGCATTCATTTATTGCAAATACGAAAAATTGTTGCATAACTGATAACGTGATAACATTAGTTTCTTTAAGTTTTTTAAATATGAAAAATTTTAAAAGCTATTAAACTAAATATTAGAGAGGTCTATGTGTTGTGTTATTTGCCGGGTCTCTCTTTTAGAAGGTGTTTAAATTAAATACATTCGTATTGCCACTTGTAGGGTGGGGAGGTGTAGGCTTAACGAAAATAACGATTTATAGTTCGGATGATTGGATTTATTGGCACTTCGTTTAGAATCTCTCCTAATTGCAATTAATACAGCGGTATCGTTGGTTTACACAATTTATATTTTGCCGTTAGACACGCACTAGGATTCTCAGTTTCCACTAATCGTCTCCTAGCAACGGATCTCAACACAGACATTGGCACTTCAAATGACTATGAAATCTTCTTGCTACTTATGTTCAATCACCCTAGAACCTCGGAACTCAACTAAAAAACTCCTCTGGACTCTTTAACTGCACTGCACTGCGCTCTGCACTGCATTCTGCACTAATCTAAACTACAACAAGACTTCGCTGTAGATGCTCCGCACGGACAACACGGAAAACAAGTCACGTGATTCCTAGCCAGTGAGTTTATTGGCGCGCTGACGGTTGCCTAGCAACGATCTACAACATTCTTCCACTAAGACAAATCTTCCATTGTTGTATGTTTAAACATGAATAAGGAGCCGTTGCCTAGAAACGCTTTGAGCAAATCCTTTACAATATTTTAAACTGAGTTCACGTAAAGTACGGAATATAAATCTGCACTGCTCCGAAGTTGTCAATTTCATTGACGATTTCTGACAAACATCGTATACTTACTTTTAATTTGCCACATCTGTACTCTGTATACTGCCAAACTCATCCTTCTTCATCATATTGAATCAAGAGTACAAAGTACGTAGTTGTTCATTATATAGTGCCATTTTATGGTTTTTTTTTATACCCCATCCAACGCGAGTCGTCATGTAACGTGAAAGAGAAATCTTCGTTGACGAAAACGTGTTGCTATGCGACCTCGCCATTTTATTTCCAAGCCAGAGACTTCAGCAATCTCACAAAGCTTTGTAGGGCTAGGCCCTTATTCAAACATCTGTAGTTTCAAAAGCGAACCGAAATGTTTCAAAATGTTGCCATAGCGACATGTTATTTGTCTCTTACTTTGGTTATTCATAATAACGGCTAGCGATGTGTTACGGAAATCAAAGTGCGCAGCATAGGTTGATGCACATGACTGATCGTGACGCATCATCTAACGAGCTACCTGTCAGTCGTGACCCCTCTTTCTCAAGTTAAAGAAATGCAACACAACGTCAGTACTCCAGCTTCACGTGACGAATTTTTCTGATTAATTATGTGACTTCCGTTCAAAAGGTGGACGCATTTCCGCGTTATTCCTGCTGCTTTACTCTGCATTGCTGATGCTCCTGCAATAAGCAAGTCGTAAGCACATGGAGGAACTCTGTAATTACCTGACTCATACGTGAAAGGCTATCTCTATACCAGGCCTTGGACGCCCATAGGGTTGTGAGACGTCGAGGCTCCCACATTTTCTCTAGACACTCGGCTCATAGATAGCGGCAATGTAGTAAGAATTAAGCGCCGGCCTCCCTTTACCCCCCGGGAAGATTCCCGGTACTCATTTATTTTAGAGGCTTGTCGAGCCCAGGGCCATAGTGAGACTGGAAGGATTAGGCAAGTAAAATATCCAGCGATCTCATCGGGAGTCGAACCCGAGATCTTCCGGTTTGCAGTATATTGCATCAAATAACTACGCTGCCGCGTGCCGATCTGACTCATATATTTGGAATTAATTCTGAATATGCACAGGCCAGATGATCTAATCAGTGTAAACTGAAGAAGATTATTAACAGGTATTCTAATTAATATATTAAGTACGTAAATAGGAGTTTCAAAGTTTACGCTGTTCTCCAAATTTTGCTAGGATGATTAAATGAAAGATGTGAACGACGGGACTTGCAACACTTATCTGGATGAGAGATACAAAACTTTTGTCGGAAGTCATAAAGGGAAGAGATCACTTCGGAGAAGCATTCACGGATAAGGGAGTAATATTGAAATACTCGTAAATCCAAGTATTAGTTGCTTATTCACTTCATTTCTTGACATTGATATTACGAAAGAATTAATCTGCAATTGTTCTATACAGTTTTGAGTAAACTTAAGAATTTTGTATTTAGAGTTCATTGTGTTGAAGCATTCATTCTGTGAAGTTCTATTAATTTATTTTCTGATCCTTATATTTTAAATTCTATTTAGACCCAGCCGGTCACGGTAGCGGAGCGGTCTAAGGCATGCACTGTCTTCGCTCGCTCGGAAACAGAGATCGTGGGTTCGAATCCCACTCAGGGCATGGATGTTTGTGTGCGTTTTTCTGTGTTTGTCTACAGGTAGAGGCCTTGCGACGAGCTGATCACTCTCCCAAGGCGTCCTACCGCATGTGTAAGATCTAGTAAACCGAAGTGAAACGGAGAATTTCATGTAGGTAGGCCTAGGCTTAAATTGGTGCTGTAGCGCCACAGGAAAAAAATGTAGACCAAACTTCGTGGGGATCCGTCGCGTTGACCATGCGACACCCTCTATCCGCAAAAATTGGCACTAACTTCGCCGACAAACAGCGATCGCTTGGTCGATATCGTTATATGGGCCCAACTTATTGTTGTAAACCAGCCTCATTGCTTTGTAGTCAACCAAGTGCCGGGTTAGAGATGAAACCGGTGATGTGATAAGGGACTGCTTGGCCACCGCTATTTTACAATTCAGAGAGCGGCCAGAGAAGAGTATGAAACAATGGTCAGATGATGCTTAGCAGAGGAATACTGAAGCAACACGGAGAAACCTCTGTTTCTGCACCACGTCAGTCATCACGGATCCCACATGAAGACAGTCAGGAGAGAGCCTGCGGATCCGCTGAGGAAACCCAACGCTTATCCGGCAGAGCTATGGCAAAAAGAATTCAATTGTTTGTCTTATTTCAGATTTGATTTTTTTGCCACAATGTATTGTACTTACGTGCCTTGTTTTTTCGCTATGAAAGCCATTAATGTTGTTTTCGGTTTTGATGTTGTGACGCGGTGAGGGCATAGTTTAACAATAGAAACCATCCACTACTAGGCAACGGCCAATCGAACACTTTTCCACAGCCCGCTGAACACGTTTCCGCTGCAACGAACACGTGACTCCACGGCCTGTTACAGGGATAGCTCTACTTTTTATTTTACTGAAGAAACAGATCCTGGGCACCCTATTGAAATTTATGCAGCTAGTTTGAATGTTCTTGAAAGAACCAAAATTTCACTCCACAGATCTGTTGTATTCTAAGTTGGTTCAAGATTATGATATCCATTTGGAAGATATCCGATTCAAGCCTTTCCCGGGATAATTGCTGTTCTCACAGTGTTAATAGCTGGAATATCACTCACACACTCACTCATGGTGCTGAGCCCTTCTTGAGATGCTGTCAGTTTTCTTCACAAAAGCCCTCCACTGGTCCTTATCCTGAGTCAGATCAATCTAATCCATACTATCCCATACTATTACTCTAAGATCCATTTTAATATTGTCCACCCACCTACGTCTTGGTCTTTCCTTCCGGCTTTCCCACCAATATGCTATATGCAGTTCTCCTCCATTCGTGCAGCTGGAACAGCTCAGTCGGTAAAACCCATGAATATGCCGTTAGATTCTGTAAATGATAGGTAGTTCTCTCTTCACCAAAACGCACTAACTAATTTTGGTGCCCACCCAACCTCTTATACATCGGCTTTTTCTCTAACACCGAGTTTAGAAATGTGTGAAGCTTTGCCTACAATCCCTTAAACTTACAGCTTTGTTTTTAAGTAGTGGAAATTTTTTTTGCCTTTACCTGAATATCCCGTCTGTAAGTGATTTCAGTGGGACCCGAACATCTGGTCGAGTATTCTTTTGGAATTACAAAATGAAAACCTTGCATAAAGTTTCCACCCACATGATAACTACTTCCTTTCCTGTGGCTGCTTCTTCCATATCGACCTCTGATACATGTGGGCAACCCACCATTTGTTCCTCTTGAATCCTATTTCAAACCTGTTACCTCATGCGTTCTTTCCTGCCCCCTGGCCACGTTCTATTGTTAGTCTCATTTCAAAACGGTATAAAACATAGTTATATTCTTTCTCTTTTGTTCTGCTTTGACGTCAACCTTCGTCATGTTCAGTTCCTACTTTTCTGTAATCTCAGTTTTGAATATGTCAGTCTCCAGGTGATTTAGTTTCTGGGCATTTGAAACGAAAATAGGGAATTATTTAGAAAAAGATAGGTACTTTTACCAAGAATTACACCTAAACTAATTAATGTTTGTAACTAACTCTAGGGATTAAAATCTTTCGTGGAAAGCCAATCGTTCCTCAACTATTGAAGAAAGTCGTTGTACTTCATGAAACTCGAAGATTCATTATATTATCGGAATATTCGACTACTGGACACTATCCAAAATTAGATGAACCTTGTCTACACTCACATACAATACTTATTTAATATCTCTCTCTTAAAAGTATCTCCTATGTACACGTCCATCTTCCAAGTGATTTTTTAAGTTTTTCGACCACAATTCTGTGTCATTTCTCACTTATATATTTGTTTATCTCATGCTTCTTGACGTGATACCCTTAACAATATTTCGTGAACAGTAAAATTAAGAAACCTTTTGTTATTCACTTTTAATTCACCGAAATATTTAGATATTTATAGTCTATTTATGGAACATGCAGGGTTAACATTTCAGCACGATAGCTTGACCGTAAGGTTAACTGTATACCTGAAAATGTGATTGTGTATGATTGTTACTACAGATTTTTCATTGCATTTCTGATAAGCAAATCTAGTGTCGGTGGATGTAGTGGAGAGCAGCCACCATACAATACGACGTTATCCGTTCTTATGGAACACAAAGTTTTATTACCGTGTTCGCGAGACCGCGCCACTGGACATACCCTTAACCAGTTGAACTCAGTCCACATCTTCTTGCCTGTATGAAGGACCCATTTGAGTGTTAATATTATTATGCTCATGTATTCCCAGCAGTTTCTTCGATTTGTTCTTTGAGAATTCTGAATGACATCAGATAACAAGAACTAATCGGTAATTATTTCTATCCAGGTAACTAACGAACTAACCGATAAATCAGGCAATGAAATAACCAGGCTAATTCGGCGGCAGATAACGAGAAAGTACGAGAATACAATGCGTGGAACTAGGATAGAAAAGAAGTAGCCTGGTCTCAGGGGATTAAATAGATGTGTGAATCTGACAGGGGTTGTCTAGTGATTGATTTTAGTTCCTTGTAAGTGACCCAAATGAGTGGGTGTCTTTCTCCCGTCACCTGAAGATGGGGAAAAAAAATCCAGTTTCCGAAACATTGTATTTTCTAGAATACCAGATGTTACCTAGATCGCATAATCCTGGAGGCCGTTGAGATCGAGCTCCATCCTAACAACATGAACAAGGAAACAGGGTTCAGTCTCAACAAGTCATGGAAGCCACTCATCTCTTCCATCAAGAGAAATCCTACAAGCCACCCCAGTTCTTCGTGATGTCATTGACGTCAGTAGCCTGTCCCCAACCAACTGGTTCTTCTTGTCTACCGCACTTCCTAGTGCTATTGACCTCAAGTTTCCTGGATTCACTGGCCGTCCCCCCCCCCAACTTAGCACACTACGTCATATGGCCTTTATCGCTCTCAACAATCTCGACTGACATGGTAGCATCTCTTCCCTCTAGAGAATCCAACTAGCCACACGAGTTCTTAGTCATGTCATTGACGTCAATAGCCTGTCCCCAACCTACCGGTTCTTCTTGTCTACAGCACTTCCTAGTGCTATTGACCTCAGGTTCCTGGATTCTCTGGCCGTTTCTCAACCCCCTCCCTTAATCAACACAACACCATATTTGGTTTTAATCGCTTACCACTGCTCCCATTGGTCCGTTCTCCCTAACCACCCCCACTGCCTACTTCGTATATAAGCAGCACCTCTCACATCCTATCACCACAGCTACTGCTCTCCGCATTTCAAGCCATTCACTGCTCTGAAGATGGAGGCGCTACATTCCTCCGAAACGTCGGCCAAAACGAAGAATACACGGTGCCTAAACCCAGAAGACGACTTTCTTCATTAAAATAAGATTGTTTGTACGGTCTATAAGTCCACCGAAGAGCGGTATAAAAGTGTTGCAATTTTACTGAATTTATCATCAATGCCATTTCATCGGGCTTCAGACTATAAATATATAAAACCTACAAATTCCTATCCCAACCCAGTGATTACTGCTTAGATATTTTTAAAATATTCCTACAATGTTGCATTTATTTTTAGATTATATGAATTCAAATAGAACAGTTTTACTCTATTTAAATAGCAGAGGGAATTTTTTTTTGCACTGAAGTGAAATGTAGTTAAGAACAATGACAGTATTGGTTAATATAGAGGAATGAAAATATTTAGGAATGTGATGAATAATCTACATGATTTTTGTTGAAAACTCGAAAAGGAAACGATCAGCTCGCAGGTTTAAGCCTGCTGTAATGATAATATTAAAATAGATCCTACAGAAATGGGTTGTGAGGATGTGAATTAGATCCATCTGGTGTAAGACCTGGCCCAATGGTTGACGCTTGAAAGGGCGGTAATGAATCTTCAGTTCATTACAATTTGTATTTACAGAGGAGTATTTAAAGTGAAGAGACATTCTTTGTGGAATCTATACATTGGCTGCAAGGGTGAAGGAGAGCTAGCAGTGTAGTCACTATACACGGCCATCTTACTATTATCAAGAAACCTACAGTCAAGGGATAAATTAGACAGAGTCCTAATGCGTAGGATGAAGTGATCAGCTAAGAATAGTATCGGGTGGCCTCTTAAATCCAGACTCACTGTCAGAAATATCAGAAGTATAGGGTTCTAACTGCAGAATTGTGGCCGGGCACGGTAGCCGATCGGTCTAAGGCATGTACTGTCTTCGCTCGCTTGGAAACCGGGATCATGGGTTCGAATTCCACTCCGGGCATGGGTGTTTAGTTTGTGTGTGTGCGGTTTTCTGTGTTTGTGTACAGGTAGAGGCCTTGCGACGAGCTGATCACCCGCCCAAGGAGTCCTACCGAATGTGTAAGATCTAGAAAAACCGAAGTGAACGGAGAAGTTCATGGAGGTAGGCCTAGGCCCACTGGTGCTGTAGTGCGAAGGGAAAAAAAATTGCAGAATTGTGGAGATATCTTGTTGGGTTTCTCATCATGAACACGTGTTGCCACCATCGTAACTGTTTAGTTTTATCAACCACACAGCTGCAACTCTGGTCAAATGTGGACAGAACAAAACGTGTGTTCTTACCCAGGTTAAAAAGGCCTGCGTCACATTTGTTTACATTATTTGCCAAAAAGCACGAATCAGATGCATATAGATGAGGACATATTTGTTTGTCCACCTACCGCTTCGCATTTTATTGCTCCGAAAAAATGTTGAGGGAATTCTATTTGACTTTAGGATTCTATGCTAAATTTGTGAGGCGAAATTAATTTTGATTCATGTCAATCCTATATACGTATATATAAACCCTAATATATTCTCGTATATAAACATCAATCAGAACATTACTTGTTATTCAGAACACTTGTTGGTTTACAATGTATATACAATTAATATCTACAACATGCGTAACATACGTGAGAAATATATACTCACTTATGGAGCTGAGCCCTTCCTGAGGAGAAGCCAATTCTGTAGCTACTCGAGAACTTCCCAACATTTTATGGAACCCGAAGGTTCATTACCATGTTCACAAGAGCTCTCCACGGGTCCCTATCCTGAGCGAGATAAATCCAATTCATACCATCCCATCCTATCTCTAAGATCCATTTTAATATTGTCCAACCAACTTTGCCTTGGTCTTCCCAGTGGTCTCATTCCTTCTGGCTTTCCCACCAATATCCTATATGCATTCCTCTTCTCCCCATTCGTGCTACATGCCCTGCCCACCTCATATAAAAATATATACGAGGTCGAATATATGACTGTTTTATTAATTTGTGTTTTTTTTTACGATTCTCCCAGAAGCCTAGGCTCTATAGTTTCGAAAAGTAGGACGAATAATGATACAAATTTTGAAGGATGAGGAATAAGATACCACTCCGGGATTTCCCCGAACAACTGTATGAAATCTAAAAATATCTTTGAAGACTGTTGGTTTCCAGCCATGTGAATGCTGGATCTCCTGAAGGAGAAGAAAGTTCTGCTCACTCCTCCGCTTCGTTCGTTCATCCTGCAATAAGATTCTCTTCACTCTTATAATCTCAATGATTTCATTGACAGTCTCTCAAGATTTTAAGTAGCCTTCTTTTTAAATTCGCATAGTGAGGGTGGAGTCCAACTGGGTCCACTCGGTATTGCGTCCGCTGATTGGTCTATTATGCTTGCCCCGGGTGATTATGATGATTGGGAATTTTGTGGAATGAAGATTGGCAGGAGAAACCGGAGTACTCGGAGAAAACCCGCCCCAGCGCCAATTTGTCCACCACAAATCCCACTTGACCAGACCCGGGATCGAACCCGCGCCGCCACGGTGGGAACACAGCGACTAACCGCTTGAGCTATGGTGCGGTTTTAAAGAGCTTACTTTCTAAGCAGTTCAACTGATCTGAATAATAGAGAAAAAATTACCACGTTGGGAGGAAACAAGCGGTTTTAAATAATTAGATTTACGTGGGAAACAAATGAAAGTGATAACTGAGATAATAACAGCCTTAAGGAAGGTTATCTTAGTATCTGCGTTGTACAACGGTCAGCAAAAACAGATTTCACATGTTTATTCACTGTGAAAACCTATTTGACATGTTGCGCAACGGAGGACCCCTACCTCCCCAGCGGCACGTGGCGGTAACGTAAGGGTCCTCAGTTGCGCAACATGTCACAATATATTGAATGCAGCCCATAAGAGGTTTCTTTCATTTTTGATTTTCTGAAGGCAATTTCGATTTTAGCTTACAGTCGTTCATAATTATTATTTAAAATAGGTCCTATACGTATCTCCATATGTCATGATGAGGGCGCTAACAAACATTTGTACATAACAGGCTTACCCGTGACCCTAACACATTTTAAACATTAAGCCTTATCGTAATGTAGAACGCAGCAGCATTTAAAATATACCCGATATGAAATATTTTGACAGTTTTCGTTACCGGTATGTGAGAACCGCTTAAATCAGATGAATTTTATGACGAAAGCGACGATAATGTGAATTATCCTATCCATCACATATAAACATATTTTTCTTTTGAATGCATGGTGTCAAACATTACACGAAGACTAGTTAACACCACTGCGATAGTCCAACCCCACGCAGCAGGGTAAATTAATTGCAGAGCTAACTCATCAGCAGGTGGAGTGGTTCTCTTCACACGGATGTAATGGGAGGTCTGGGTGTGGTGCTTGTCAGCGGAGTGTCCCAGTCTACGTACTACTCGCGAGGAGCCGTTCCGACAGCTCTTCATTGTTGATTTTAAAATTAAAATACCCTGTAGGGTAATTACCATAAAATTGGTTTTAATTTGTTAGGGATAGCCAATATATATGGGTACATCTACATTAAGAAACCTAGCGATTAAATATAGGAGAAGTAAGTAAGCAGATAAAGTTCCATATATATTGATACTTTCGTTCTAAGTGTAGCCAAATGAGTATGCTAACAAAGGGTTCTGTCTTCTGATGACAAATGACGTTGCTTCTCCGTAAGCAAAGACAATGGAATGTCAACTTACAGTACGGTTTTCCTAGGGCTTTCCTCTAAGCGAGGAGCTGATCAGGCGGCAAATCTGATGCTTCTCCCGGCTAGTCTGTCCGCAGACATCCCGTCTTCTGCTCTGGCTCTTGCAAGGAGGCTGTTCAAAAGAAACGCCGCGTTCTAGGTTGGAAAATGTTCTCCAGAATCTCTCAGACACTTTGTTTTCATGTGTTAGTTTCAAGTATAATGTTACGATTTATGGGTGCCTGGCTATAGATGGGGTATAAATTGGTGAATGGATTTATTGACCACTTATACACACCACTCGGAACTACAAATCATTACAGCACTATCGCTTATGTCCTCAATTTACTACACAGCATTCGCTAAGTCTTTTTCCAGTCTGCTGGGTCTTCACCAGCCTTTACCTGGCAACGGCTTCTAACAGTGGAGATTTTTCACCTTCATGTGCTCAGGTTCTGTTTTCGCAGCCTCCTGTGCGGATCTAGCTACCAACTAAATGGGTCGAAGTCAAAGTAAAACAAAAACTGACTACTTGCGCGTTACCGCCAGTCATTTCGTCCTGGCGCCACGCCCCTTGAGACTCACAGTCAGAGATTTTTTTCCCACCTGAACTCTTGCGGTAATAGTCCTTATGTAATATCCTCTCTGACGAGAAGATTGATTTGTCTCTTATGAATATGCTTGGCCTTTTGTCGATTCTTCCGTTTACACTACACAGAAGCCCTCTGTCAGTGCAGGCTTGATAAATGCATAATAATTATAATCTGAGAACCTGATGGGAAAATAACATCTGGGAGACATAAACATGAGTATGTCTAGAAGGACAATATTATCTGAAAAATATGGTGCTAAAATAGTGGGCTGCATTAAGCTGGTTCTGGATAAGATCCAGGAACGGTTTTTTGTGAATACGGCGATGAACATTCTGGTTAAATGAAAGTCAATGGATTCTTGGACGTTCTGAGTGACTTTCAGATTCTCAAGCAGTTCTCAGCTTCGTGATGTTCTTTTTACCACGACACCTTCAGAACAGTCTCAGGACTGTGCCATAAAGTAGTCCCAAACTGGGTCCATCCTACATATCAGAGTTATATTCATATCCAAATGCGTCTCGGAAAATAACGAAACACGAGAAAGGAAAACAAATAGAAATAGAAAATGGATCAAACAGGGTGCCTATCAACAGACCTGCAGTCGTCTGCAAATATTGCATTGTGCCTCTTGTAATTCAGACAAACAAATGAATTGGTTTCGATTCTGTTCGCTTTGCACTGTGATTGGTAGACGTAATTCAGTTAATGTTTATTGTTTCTGTGTTCTAAATGATACCGATCTTTCAACCGCGCCGGTTGAAACCGCCGGATCCACCAATAAATTCGAATGCATTTTGTTCTTGGACGCCTTTACAAATTGCGAAAATTCGCTCATTGACATCACCATGCCTGTCTGTCCGTTTGTCCCATTTTAATTTTGCAAGAACCACTGAGAGGATTCTCATGAAATTTGACGTTGGAATGTGCTAGAATCTGATGATAATTTCCGTCTATTTTTAAAATCGGCCAGAAAAGGGATACTTTCCACGAAGATCTTCATGCTTTCCTGCAAGCTTTTCGAAGGTGACACCCGCGTAGCTTGCTAAATATTTATTATAGCGGAAAATGTTTCGAACAAAACTTGCAGAGAAAGGACTAAAGAAACTTTTCCATAAGTCTTGCAAGTTTTAAGATAATTGAACAATTGCTATTTGATGCGTACATTCGTAACTTCTTATTTCTTCCTAATAATACCCAAACATAGTGTAACAACTTTCATCTGAAATGTCGAACAACTCAACAAATATCCTCCTGTAAACTATGAATACGTTGATTTGGAGTATTGTAGTATCTTTCTCGTCAAATTCATGGTTTGGTTCTTTAAGAGGGTCGAAGATTAATGTAATATCACTCATTGCACTCATGACCTCACAAGAAAATATCTACAGAACTTCATTCATTCATCAGTAATCTGTCAGACNCCTGCAAGCTTTTCGAAGGTGACACCCGCGTAGCTTGCTAAATATTTATTATAGCGGAAAATGTTTCGAACAAAACTTGCAGAGAAAGGACTAAAGAAACTTTTCCATAAGTCTTGCAAGTTTTAAGATAATTGAACAATTGCTATTTGATGCGTACATTCGTAACTTCTTATTTCTTCCTAATAATACCCAAACATAGTGTAACAACTTTCATCTGAAATGTCGAACAACTCAACAAATATCCTCCTGTAAACTATGAATACGTTGATTTGGAGTATTGTAGTATCTTTCTCGTCAAATTCATGGTTTGGTTCTTTAAGAGGGTCGAAGATTAATGTAATATCACTCATTGCACTCATGACCTCACAAGAAAATATCTACGGCACTTAGGCTTCGCTAAAATATTTCATCATCGAGGCCTTATTTTCATTGACCCTGCTATTTTAGTGGCAATAAAGGCCTTGGTGCACCAAGGCTTTCTACAGAAACCGGAATATACGCATACACAAGCATAATCTCCCCCCATCCCCACCCCTCTGTTGAAAATAGGAACGTATTTATGTAGCGCTGAATGTTTACTGGGCTGGATGACCGGCTATCCCGACTCAAGTGTTCCTAAATCGATATATGGCTTTCAAACAAGATGACTGCTTCCTTCTAATTATTAATATTCGATGATGTAGCACTTGTACAGTTGAAACGGCGTCACTAAATATCCCGAGAATATCGAAGATAGGAAATTATGAAGGAAAGGAAGGAACAAATAGGTGTGATAGTGAGAACGGGGGAACAAGAAGAAACAGGATGAAAGACAAATAAACAGAGAGCGAAAACAAAAAACTAGGAAATTGGCATAGGAGAAACTGAAAAAGGAAGAAGAAATCGTTAAAAAATAAATAAGTAAATAAATAAACAGAAGTTCATGCCATGTCATGTCATATGTTTAAAATATGAGATTCAGGTTGTATTTTCTGAAATTCTGTTTGATGTATGAACATCAATATTCACACCAGTATGTCAGTCCAATTCATTTGGAATTCAAAGAAATTAATACGGATCTGTTGTAATGTCGTGTTTAATAAGTGTTAAGGAGTTTGATTTGTTTCATTCTGGTCCGTCACACTAACAATTATCAATACAAACCACTCCATCCAGTGTGACATATAAGTTTTTACTACGTTAAGGAGTGCTTTCTACTCAAAGAACTTCGGAGAAAAAACGCATTTTATGAAATGACTATTCTTACATCTGCACCCGTGGAGTGGACACAATCAGATAATGAACAAAACAGGCAGTAGGGAGGATCGAATGTGTTTAGAAAAATAATTATAGTTTTAAATACGAATGCTTAAAGAAAATGCTTATATCTCTTACTGTCCATAAAACTGTAATCATTATAGGAATGTAGTAATGCTTGGACGCCACAGCGCACACATTTTATAATTCAATGGGAAATTGGAGGATGATGAAAGACATGGTTGTGGGACTGAGTTGTCTGGCTGGAGGTCATGTCTGTGTATTCATCTTGATAGTCTTAATCAAGCCACGAAATATCTCAAACAGCGTGGCCAAAATTTGAAACGAAAACGTTCGAATACACATTTGGAGCATTCCTGTGAGGTTTGCACCGAAGTACTCGGCTTCCTCATTCTTTATTTCAGCACACATTGTACACTCTTTAATTCGTCATTCATGACAAAATCGAAATCCACCAGGGGGGTTGGAGATTAACGTTGTTTACACTACATTCATTCACAGACCAGTACGCTAGTCACCTGTCACCTAAGAACGCAATGATATGTCACGGGAAATCTCTCAGCTCGGGTCACTGGATTACGAGCTATGCCTTATGTAATCCTGGGAAAACTGTAGAAAGTATGGGGGGGGCGAATGAAATCTGAGGAAGGTCACGAACGGCTAGTCGCAATAAATTGGCGGGAACCGATCGTGACATATGTGAATTAGTTAGTTAGTTATTAGAGAGGGTGGGTTTCCCCATGCACTTAGACCAGTATTGGTCCATTGTGCTTCCCTCTATGATAGTCTACCAGTCTCTATCTACCGATATCTACCGATATTGGTGCGTACCATCAATCCCGACCGAGCCAGCGAGTTCGGCCTCTACTGGCTTAGTGGTATCTATAATGCTTCTCCCATCTATCAGAGGCGTTAGAGACTACTTTTTGGGCGGGAAATGTCCTTGAATTTGGCTGAGTGACCTCCTTTGGAGATATGAGGTTCTTTTACGTGCCGTAAAGCTACGACACGGGACCCACGGCTTAAAGTCCCTCCCGAAGGACTTGTTCCCTGAATTTGTCCGCCCTTAAAAATTCCACGACCTCCGCCGGGTTTGAACCCGCGTACCACGAGTCATGAGATGGGAACGTTACCTCTAGACTACGGAGGCCGCTACATATGTGAATTACTTGTACCTATTACATCATTTCGCTGGAGGTACTGAAGAATAACAGAAAGCTTCCAAACTCATATTACAATCCTGTCTTCTCTACTATGATACAAGAATAACACCAAGAACATGAAGCGATTCGGTAGATGCTGTTTTCGTACTCTCTGCAATAAACCGCTACTGTTGTCTGAAGTCGTTGTTGAGTTGGTTGTTACATAAAATTTAAAGAAATGTTGTATTATAGCTGTCAGTAATGAAGAAGGCACAAGGTTTCGGTAGGAATCTGTAGTACGTCACAGAGCTAAATGCTATGTCGTCATGATTTCAGAAGCGTCATATCATTACTAAATAAAAGTAAGTAAAGGTATCCCTGTAACAGGTCGTGGAGGCCCATAGGGTTGTGAGATGTTGAGGTTCCCACATTTTCTAGACAGTCGGCTCATAGATGGCGGCAAGGTTATCAGCCCTACGCGCCGGCCGCCCTTTACTCCCCAAGAATATTCCTGGTACTCATTTATGTCAGAGGCTGAGTCGACCCCCATGGCCATAGTGCGGCTGGAAGGATTAGGTCAATTGAAAGAAACCAATGACCTATCGGGATTCGATCCCGCGACCTTCCGGCTTGTAGCATAGTGCCTCAACCAACTACGCTACCGCGTTACTGCTTATAATGAAGTTGTAATGATTTCTAATGCAACTGTCTTCATGTATATTGAGCATCAGTTTGAGAGGCTAAATTAATTATTTTTATAATAAAGATAAAAACTCCTCTCATATAGTTACTTAATCGGATTTAGGAAGTTTATCTGCTGTATTTATGGCATATGTACGGATTTTCCATAAGAGAAGAACACTTCAGGACATCGATGACAAATACGGTGATTTCAGAAATCTATTCGTCATATAATAGAATAGGTCTGATGGCATACTTGCTTTGTTGTGACGTGGTTATCTAGGTGAAGTCCTCCATTTTCACTCTGTTCATTATTCTATATATCACTCTAACACTTTCTGAGTTATGTTCATATGTATAAAAACAAATCATATGTGAGAATTTGCTCTGCATGGTACAGTGTATTGGACTGAAGTTGGAAGCACAAACCTGAACAAGACAGTTGCTGTGTTAACTGTCACTCATGTTGCAGTAACACAAATGAAAATTGGGGTTCAGAAGTCTTCAGATGTCTGCTTAATGTTATAGAACAAAGATAATTTTCTCTTGAAAGCCACCTGGAAATTGCGTTCTTAAATTTATTGTGTAAATATACAGTTTACAAAATAATGTTATGAAAGACTTCTGCGTAAATTTGGGCGAGATACATTATATTTGGAGAGCGGTATACCTCAAAGGATCAGTTAAGCAATTACAAACGCAAAAAGAAAGTAAAGCTATCTCTGCAACAGGCCGTGAAGGCCCATAGGGTTGTGAGACGTTGATGATCCCACATTTTCTGGACAATCGGCTCAAAGATGGCGGTAAGGTTGTCAGCCTTACGCACCGGCTTTACTCCCCTGGAAATTTATTTAATTAATTCCCGGTACTCATTTCTGTTAGAGGCTGAGTCGACCCCAGGACCATAGTGAGGCCGGAAGGATTAGGTAAACTGAAAAAATGCAATGACCTCATCGGGACTTGAACCCGCGATCTTCCGGCTTGTAGCATAGTGCCTCAACCAGCTACCCTACATAACTAATTAATTAAAATTCTATTCTGATTTTGGCATCGTAAGTATACTTTGGACGGCCTTGAATTCAATTTTCTAGATGCCAAGCCTTAGTCCCAGGTAAGCAGAACCGCGTTCGCTGGTTACAACGAACAACATAAGTAATGCTGAAGTTTCCTGAAACTCTTGTGGTATTCAGTATTACTTCATGGAGTCCAAAATATGGTAATTGCTCACAAACTGATATACTCTGTCATGAGGCTATAACTTGAGTCTTAGTCCCATCTTACTTCCGTGTATAAACATGAAAGTATTCACACGAAAAACACAGACGGTGGAAATAGGAGATTTGAACAATTGAATTATTGACATTAAATCCGTGTGCCTTGTACCATTAACCGACTCAGTTACTACCGGATTTTATAAGTTGCTATTATTCATATAGCTAGCGTATTAGTTTTAGTCTCTTTGGGTAGGGTGAGACTGAGTCCACTCGATACGTCGGCCACTCACTGACCTACTGTACCAGCCCCGGTCGATAGATGATGAGTGTGAGCAGTCAGTGAAATGAGAATGTGCAGGGAAACCGATGTACTTGGGGAAGTCCTATCGAAGCACTAATTTCTCCGCCAAAAATCTCACATAACCTGTCCTGGGCTCGAAGACGGGCCATCGCAGTGGGAAACCAGAGATTAACCGCCTAAGCTGTAGCACGGCCATTCGTATAGCTATCAAATCCTTCTAGGTAAAATGATTTTATCCTTCCATGCGCTGGTTCCGTTTCATGGCTAAAATAAAATATTCGCAAGGTATTATCTCTGTGGACATGTCTTTTAGTTTGTTGGAGGTTTTAAGGCGCGGCTCAGAAGAATTATCTGGGGTATTCATCTTCCTTCATTTTATTCCTTTCGAAATGATTCACATATCCAAAATCTCTCGTTCTATGCATATGCAACCAAATACTTTCCCAAGGGTTCATGTGTTTGACAAAAACCAATCGCTGAATGGAAGAACACAGCTTGAGTCTGCCTGTTGTCAGGTAGCATCAGGAACTGAAGAGGAACCAGAATATCCGTCTCTGTAAAGAGGCTAAGTGTGGGCTGAACAGAGTTGGTTCTATTCGCGATAGGGGCAGGAATATTTCTTTTCACCCCTACATCATATTCAGAGGCCCGTTCAGCTCTCCCGGGAACTTTCTCATGGGGTAAATCCCTAGAGCTTGAAGTTAATGATTAGCTTCCATCTGCCTTGGTTAGGAGTACGTGGAGTGCTGTTTCTGCTCCTCCACTTCCCAGCATGGCGTTGTGCTCCCCCATTAGAAGATTCTTACATTCTAACAGGACAAATTTTTAACAGTAGTATACTTCATGTACTACATCAGAATCCCTTTAATAAAAAATACTGAGACACTTTAAATAAATAAGTTATAAAGCTGCGCAAGAAAGGAGTTAAATTCTCGTAGTAACGTAAAGTGGTACTGATATTAATGCACATTTAAATAAATAAATAACCTAACACCTAAAAAGCAATAAGTAATTGAAAGATAAAGGCAAAGATCCCCTTCAAACCAAATACATCAACTTATCATAACAAAAAAGATGTAATGTCCCACGCACCCAAAGAAATAAATAAGAAATAAAAGAATGCTTAATATAGAAAAATTTGGGCTTACAGCACATAGGAGCCACTTGCTAAATGCTTCTCGCTTCACACGCTACATCTGCTTTGAACCTTAAGTCTGTAACTTATCGACTGTTTAACATCCGTTCACAGGACTTAAGTAGGCCTACAGGCAGGTTGAAAATGAAACAAAATAAAATAATAACATGCATTAACTTAATAAAAAGGTCATCTTCCGGTCACATAAGTAACCTACTGACGTTCTGTTAAAGCCATATGTAAACTGACTGGCTATGAAATGTACGGTCAGTGTTCAATTCAGGGAAGTATTTTTCTTTTTATCACCACATTTGAATTGGTTCTGCGGTCCACCCAACCCCCCTCAAATGACAACACATGACTCGCCATTAAGACCATACAACTGTAACAAATTATTCGTGTCAGATTAGGAGATTTAATCGGTTTTATGGCATGTTCAAAATGAAAATATTTGTGCAATAGAACTCACTGGAACTCCTTCCACTCTAAAATAAGAGATAATTATAGTTGACATTTATCCTTCCTGTCCCCATATCTTTGACGTATGGCACAATTGAATCTCTCCTGCCATCTACTTACGCCATAAGGTGCCAGACTTTCCACAAACTGAATTGCCTAAATTGTCGTGTTAATATATAAACAAAAGANTATACACGGTGCCAAATCCCAGAAGACTGCTTTCTTCATAGTCACCGCCGTGAAAGCCTCAAATCTTACAAAAGAAGAGCTATTTTACGGAAAGGATTCGTTAGAGAAAGGGTCAAAATAGACAGTCATAATTCATCAAATTCGCGCAGACCAATGTGACTAATAGGTAAGCAAACAGTATTGGTTTTGCATTTCCATGAATTTAAATTTAATTTTGCGAATGAACTTTCAATAAAGAACATCCGTGGTTCTGTGGACAGTTATCATTAATTATTCTGTAATACAGCGAAGGATAATAAAAACACGCCAAGTCGAGTGCAGATTCCGCGGCCATCCAATTTCATTATTATTAAACTGGCATACCCGAGTTCATCCCTTCAACAGTCGGGACTGATTTATCGATTCTGTGAAATCGATGACCACTAGTACTTGGTGTGAATTAAGTTTGTAGTGGAATTTATATAAACATGCGTTTCTAATCTGTAGGAAAACCATCTATTTTATACATATCGATGTATAAGTAAGCACGTAAAAAGTAAAAGTAAAGCTATCCCTGTACCAGGCCGTGAAGGCCCGTAGGGCTGTGAGACATTGAGGGTCCCACATTATCTAGACAATCGGCTCAAAGATGGCAGTAAGGTTGTCAGCCTTACGCGCCGGCCGCGCTTTACTCCCCAGGAAAATTATTTAATTAATTCATGGTACTCATTTCTGTTAGAGACTGAGTCGACACCAGGGCCATAGTGCGGCTGGAAGGATTAGGTCAATTGAAAAAAAATCCAATAACCTAATCGGGACTTGAACCCGCGACCTTCCTGCTTGTAACATAGCCCCTCAACCAACTACGCTACCGCGTGCCCCCAGAAGTAAGCACGTACTCGTAAATATGTTACAGAAAGGATTTTGTCACGGGATAAACGAATACACTCGACCAGCGCAACATTCCATTGTTTTTTGTAGTTTATTTAAAGATGCTGCTAGCATATAGCATCGATTGTTAGGATGATTGGTGAGTAATGAACTGGAAATAATTGATAAAGAAGTGGTTTCAGTCTATTCGAGGTACTATCCAGGAAATTTACGAAAAATCTAAGTCAGAATAACCAAGTCCCGGCCGAGATTCGAACCGAACACCTTCCGAATACAAATCAATAAAATACCACCCCCACACCAAACTGTTCGGTCAGTTATTTGTTACGTATATTCCATTGAAAGCGGAGACACTGTCTTATATGAAACAAACAAACTCTGTGGCCTTCAGTCCGCAAGAGAACTATACCGACCGAGCGGCCGTCGCTTGTCCGCGCTGGGATGACGCCCTTACTCTTCTAACTCCGAAGACGAATGCGGCAGATTCTTCTCAAATGCTCGTAACAATCTGACGGTACGGTATCATATCGCAGACGATTGTAATGTTAAAGACTGTGATACGTCTACCGCTGAATATCGGCTAGACCGAAACCATTCCAAACTTAATTCTCATGCCGTAATGAACCAACAGTTGATATCCTTCTTGCAAACTTAACCTTTCCTCTCTCAGGTTCTGCTGAAAATAAACTGTACTGAAATAACGAATTAACTATGCTATATGATGAAATGTTATGTGTATTTACAAAATGTTACTTCCTAATGCTTGTAACTATATAGAGTTTTATATAACATTATACGTGGATGTGCTTAAAAACTTTTCGGGCGATCAGACGTGTCAGTGTTTTGGAGGAGACATCGGTTTCATAGACCAGTATTCACCATATCAACCCTGATGATGGAGAAGGATGAGAGCTCCGAAATTGTGGTCTTTAACTCAGTGTTGACATGGTTGATCGCCCGAGATGATATTAGTACATCTATACTCCGTGAAAGATGAAAAATTTACATAATCTTTAATGAACTTCATAAATAATGTAAATAAGAAAATGGCACAGGAGATTTAAATTCTTCAGGGTGGCGAGTGTTAAATTGTGATCTGGGATGTGAAACCGTGAAGTCAAGGAGGAAAATTACAGTATAATATCAGAGCACTGTTTATTCTTAACTTATTAATTTGCATACAAAATAAAAATATTATGTTTTTGGACATTATCCATTGTTCTGTCTTTATCTAAAATATCGTCCTCATTATATATCAAAACACAATGTTTCGGAGACTGGACTCTGTCTCCTTCTTCAAGTGAAATACACTCAATTGGGCCCAATCGATAGTCCGGAGTTAGGGACTAGGTGTATTGATTGGGCCCAACTTAATAAGTTTTACCTGAAGACGGAGACAGAGTCCAGTCTCAGAAACGTTGTGTTTTGAAAAATAAACAGGACGGGATTTTTAGTTAAAGACAGGACGATGGATGATGTCCAAAAACATAATGTTTGTACTAATCTACCATCGTCACAAAATTTTAGATCTTATTGACACACGAAAACTAGAGCACCGCAAGAAACAAACATTGAATCATCATTCCTGCTTATCATTAGATGTAGGTAAAGGTGGAGTAAAGCTACATTTGTCTCTGTGCTTAATAACTTAAGCATTAGGCCATGAAGATATATGGAGGAATGGAGGTGTAGCTTCAACATTCTTGCCCTTGACAGTGGATGGATGTGGGTGGTCAGCTTCACGCCCCTGCCTCTTCCTCCTGGGGTCTAAAACAAGACTTAACGTCATATATCTTACTAAATCCGCTTTGGCTCTTCATTATGACAAGACCTGTAAACTCGAAATATATCGTTGTTTGCGTTAAACTGCATGCGCGGAACTGGCTACCAAACAGTGGCAGTTATACAGTAAGCCGCTGCACTCTACAGAGTCTGCTAGCAGCACCGGATAGAGTGTGTGGCAAGAAGCGGGCACACAGGAGGTCTTCATATGGAATTTCATATCAGAGAAGATAACACGAAAAGAAATTCTAAATTAAGGATATGAACCCACACGTAACATCTCTAATTTTTCAAGTTATATTCTATCAATTTCTTATTCGACGAAATTATGCCTGTATTTTATTCTATTTTATGATTTGATCTATAAATATTTATTGAGAGACACTTTAATAATTGTTATATATGCAACGTATGCGATATAATTTATGTATTATTGTGAATCTTACTCAAGGACTAAAATAAAGAAGGTATTAGTTCATTTTGACTGCCTCTGTGGTCTAGTGGTCATTTTTCCTGACTACAGATCCAGAGGTCCGTATTATATACAAATTTTTTTTTCTGAGAAGTAGTGGGTCTGCAACGGGGTGCACTCAGCCTCGTGATGATGATTGAGGAGCTATTTCAAGGAAATAGCGGCTCCGGTCTAGAAAACCGAAATTAATGGCCGTGGGGATTCGTTACGCTTACCACGCGACATCCTCTATCCGCAAAACTTGGCACTAACTTCGCCGACAAGCGGCGGTCGCTCGGTTGGTATAGTTCGCTTGCAGACTAAAATCACGGAGTTTGGCCAGTGAAACCGAGAAGTTGGTAAGGCGCACACTAATGTTCAGCACATTCAGTGAACTGCATAAAACAAGAAATTGACGACAGTTATATATTCGTCCGTTAGAAGACACAGTACACTAAGATTTTCATAAATGCAATCAGTTTTTCCTTGTAGCGTTCGCAATTCCAGGACAGCTATCATCTCAAAACAGGAAAGAAAAATTATGGAATTAGTTCTTGTGTAGTAATTGTATTCTCCGTGTTAAGAGAATATGGCACAACATTCTGGTCTCTTTGGGATGATTAAAATTGATAAACAATGAATTAATTTCTAGAAATAACGTGGACCTCAAAACAATTGCTTCAGTTAATTGAAATAATGAATATTTAATTAATGATGAGTGAGTTCAAAATAAACAGTGCATATTATACTAAACTTGTTCATTTTTATGTTCTTTTTTCTTGTTTCTAATTATTGAAGCTCCTGTGTCCTGCTGAACAATGATTATATTAATATACGAGCAGTATAATAACCGTGGCCATTAGGCCCTTAAATTATGTAAGATAGAGCACTACATTTCGTTACACATGACACGGTAAACAAATCATATCCGCAAAATTGGGAACAGTATTAAGCTTATATAAATTAAATGTAATCACACTGCATATTAATCCTAACTAAAAATGATTTAACTTTTATTTTGTGAAATATTTGCCAAGTGTAATAACATTTCCAAAAAAATTATAAATATTTTGATATCTATATCTTATGTCAGGTTGCAGTGTTTTGTAAATGGTTTAATATTACTATTAATATTATTTTATAGTCTACATCCAGGTCTCCCTACTGTCTTCTCTTTATATTCACTTTTATTCATTCATTCATTTATGGCACGAGAGCCCTTTGTTGGGTCCTGGCCTCTTCTTCAGTTTCATAATCTCTCTTACGCAGACGGTAGGACTCCTTGGACGGGGGATCAGCCCGTCGCAAGGTCGCTACCTACACATAGAACAACACAAACAGAATACACGCCCACACGTACATCCACATGTTTGAGTGACATTCGAACCCACGACTTCAGAGTTCGAACGAGCGAAGACAGTTCATGCCTTAGACAGCGCGGACGTTGTGGTCGGCCTTTACTTTGTATTGTCCATCTAAAACTGTGTATAAATTTCATCCACGTGTTTCAAAAGCCATGACCACGGCTTAAGAATAAGCGTAAAAAATGTTTATATCCCATCAAGCATTGTTTAGAAGTGACAGGTAACTAATTCTTAGTAATTAAAAGACGATTTACATCATTAAGTGGGTAGGCATAACAAGCCGGACGATGCAAGTATAATTCATAGAGTGGATGTCAGAACTTATGTTATTCATATAACAAAAGACTGCCCACCTGCATTGTTACTAAGTTAGACATGGCCTCCAAGACGTCAAATCATGTGACTCGCACCACCTGCACAAAATGACACACTATTTACAGCACAAATGCGTTTTGTATGGAAGTAGAATATTTTCCCATTTTATACCTGTCACTAAAGAACAAAACCCCTGAATCTCCCGTTGCTACTAACTTTTCACGGCAATGAAATGTGCAGTATTAAACAGATTTTTATTAAGTAATCTTTGTAATAACCTCGAACATGAGCGATTTCTTTGTTTTATTGTTATAATGTAATGACGTGATTGTCTCATAAATTGAAATGAAACAAATAAGAAACCATACTGATATATCTGAAAAAATCAAGACATATTTATAGACCATATGCGTGCGAAACGTAAAGTCAGTGTTGGTAAACGTTTGTCTGATAAATTTCCTATCCAGAATGGTCTAAAACAAGGAGATGCTTTATCGTCACTCCTTTTCAACTTTGCTTTAGAATATGCCACTAGGAAGGTCCAGGGAATCCAGGTGGGACTGAAATTAAACGGGACACATCAGCTGTTGGTCTATGCCGATGATGTGAATCTACTGAGTGATAATGTAGATACCATGAAACACACAAACTTAAATTGATGCAAGTAAAGAGGTTGGTCTAGAAGTAAACAAAGAGAAAACTAAGTATATGTTGCTGTCTCGTCACCAAAATGCAGGGCAAAGTCATGACTTAAAGATAGGAAAAATATGTTTTGAAAATGTGGCACAGTTCAGATATTTGGGAATGATAACAGACCGAAACCTGATTCAGGAGGAAATTAAGAGGCGATTAGACTCGGGTAATGCTTACTGCCACTCAGTCCAGAACCTTTTGTCTTCTCGTCTGCTCTCTAAAATAATAAAAATTAGAATATACAAAACTATAATTTTGCCTGTGGTTCTGTATGGGTGTGAAATTTTGTCTCTGACATTAAGGGAGGAACGTAGACTGAGGATGTTTGAGAACAGGGTGTTGAGGAGAATATTTGTACCGAAGAGAGACGAAGTGACAGGAGGTTGGAGGGTATGGATTGGATTGATCTGGCTCAGGATAGGGACCAGCGGAGGGATCTTGTGAACACGGTAATGAACCTTCGGGTTCCATAAAATGCTGGGGGTTTCTTGAGTAGCTGCAGAATTGGCGGCTCCTCCAGAAGGTCTCGGCTCCATGAGTAAGTAAGTAATACGTGCGAAATGTACAAAGCTGTACAAGAAATACAGCCGCAGTAAAAAGGAGACGAAGGTTAAAAATGAAGAAATTGTGGGAGAACAAAGTAAATTTGCATTACAAAGAAATAGCTCCAGGTCAACTAAATTCTTTTATACGGTGTAGCACACAAAGACTCAAAACAACAAATTTTTGTGCAGCTTTCTGACTCAGCGGGTGGGAATCGAATCGTCCTTCCATCCACAAATTCGGAAGAAAATTCATTTTATTCCTCGTGGAAATCGATAGTGACAATATGCTAATGTCTTTGTAAAAGAATGTTCGGAATTTCTATACAACTAGTTCTGTTCGTCAGTTTCTTGATTCTTTGTAGCGAAATTATTCTTGTGGCTGGCATTCAGACCTCTCTACGGGTGAACCAAAACGACAGAAGCTGATATGGATTATGTTTTCTTAGAATACTTGTTTTGTGAACCACAGTTTCTACCTATTTCTCCTACCGGTGTTTTTATGAATAGTTACGCAAAATTTTGAGTGTATCCCCTTCTCTTCGTCTCCCGCCAAAAAGAGTTTGAAGCAGCAGCCATTTTCTGACACATGATACGTAAAAAAGTAAAGCTATCCCTGTAAGAGGCCATGAAGGCCCATAGGGTTGTGAGATATTGAGGTTCCCACATTTTCTAGACAATCGGCTTACAGTTGGCCGTGAGGTTGTCAGTCTTACGCGCCGGCCGCCTTTACCCCCAAGAACATTCCAAGAATATTCCTGGCACTTAATTCTGTTAGAGGCTGCGTCGACCTGAGAGCCATAGTGCGGCTGGAAGGATTAGGTAAATTGAAAAAATCCAGTGACCTCATCGGAACTTGAATCCGCGACCTTCCCTCTTGTAGCATAGGCCCTCAACCAACCATGCTTCTGCGTGCCCCCATTACGAAACTGTACCGAAGTGAATTTCTTAAATTTTGTGATATACACACGATGATAATTTCGAAGAGATACGGATTGAGAAGAACATTTTCTAATGCCTTTTTACGGGTTGTCAATATTATGAACGCTAAATATTATCATTAATTTAAACAATTTTTAATAAATTTTAGGCCTACTATTTTTGTTAACTTCATCAGACGTAATACTGTTACGTTCTGAATAAAGAACAGTTCATTATCAGATAGTTAAATGTAAAAAGCTATAGTTATCCCTGGAACAGTCCGTGCAGGCCTATATTGTTGTGAGAGGTCGAGTCTTCCACTTCTTCTAGAAAATCGGCTCACATATGGCTGTTAGGTTGTCAGCCTTACACTCCGGCCGCCCTTTAGCCCCAGGAAGATTCCTGGTACTCATTTCTGTCAGAGGCTGAGTCGAACTACGGTCCGAATGTGGCTGGAACGATTAGGTCAATTGAAGAATCAAATTACCATATCGGGAATTGAACCTGCGACCCTAAATGCGGATTTAAATATATTTAATTGATAGAGACAATTTTCAGTTTATTAAATTCGATTCTTCTATAGCATTCTACAAATGTGCTTGTATGAAACCTTAATATAGTAGAAAATATATAACGATATAACGGAGTGGCGAGAACAAATTTTTGCTTAAATAATGCCAGATAAACCGGACTGCAGAACACAATTAGCACCAGAATAACTTGAAGACCAAATCTGTACTGAAGTTTTACGATAATTCTGAGGCATTCGTTTAGAAATATTTTAATTACTGTATAAAGACATTTCGAACTGTTTCTTCTTCTCCTTCTCTTCCTCCTCCTCCTCCTCCTCCTCCTCCTCCGAGTTTATAGGCGATTGGCCTGCATCCGAGGAAAGTCCCCTCGTCTAGCTGTGAGTCAGCCGATAGTGCGGTGTACTCTGGGCTTTTTATATAGAAATGTCTCTGAGGGTGTATCTGCTGTCATTCTTAAAATATGTTCCTACTAGTTGTATTTCGAGGTAACAGAATCAAACAGTAGGCCTGTGCCAATGAGCTCCACTGTAATATGTTTTACTTATGAGAAAGAATTACGCAAATCGACTTTTTGTGCGAAATGGTTTTAAAATCTGAAATGCTTTTATTTTTTAAATTAATTTTACGTTTGATCGCAGATATTTCAAGTTACGAAGGCCTGTTTAATGTTAGGTCTTACCTTAATTCCTTACGTAAGTATTTATTTATAATTTTGAAGCTGTCATTGTAGCAAGCAAGATCAGGAAACAATTGTTATTGTAGTGTCTATTACGTAGACTTATAAGTCTCATTTGTCGTGTCTCTCTAGTTAATGCAAACATCCATAAGTTACTTCTGACTCCCCGCGCATTAAAGGCACAACGAAAGTCCAGCTTATTGCCATTTATCCGAACTGATTATCTGATCGGTTTACTGTGACGTTATGATTAATTGCAAGTTATTCCATATGACATATCACTTTTCTACATAAACGATACATGTAACTAATTAACATATGGCATGTGTTCAACATTTACATTTGCGCATTGGCTAGTATAACAATGATTTTCAATGTTTCACAAAATGCTTGTTGATTTCCGCATATGAAACTATTAACATTTTTAATGTAACAGCAGTAATAAAATGTAATTTGTACTGTGGAGAATAAATAAATTTGGTTTAAGTGTTTTGTCTCTTGAACGCTTTCAGCAAACCTGCCATGTTTTGAAAATACATAGACAAACAAAATGATGTATAATTTGACGAGCAATTTTGTACATAAACCGAGATATTTAATACAAGCTAAAATAAAGTACAGCAACAACAGGTATTGATTTTGCGGTTCTGAAACAATTACGATAGCCTTGGGCAAAATATTAAATTTTCAAATTATTGTTATTACATACCGTTTAACCAACAGAACACAGTTCTATATATGTAGGATCTAAATGTATCTGATGTAGTTCTTGAAATTAATAATGAAAATGAAAGCTTGCCCTTAATATGATATATCTGTAGGTTTTGCTATTAATACCTCTCTGTATTTTGATTAGTTTGAGGTCAAGTCAGATTCTAGACATCAATATGAACACCAGAAGCTCTTTGGTCAGATAACATTCTGTAGATTGGAGATAATATTGTTTATTTTCTTCTCTGTGCCAGCTTTATTACATTTTCTGAGCTTTGTAACTAGAGATGTAACTTTATTCTTAAAACGTGTGATGTTCCTCTATAGTTACTTATTTTGATTTCACATTGCTGAACATTCAGAAGCTAAACTTAATACAATCAATATAGTTAAATGATGGAAGATTTCTTCTGAATAAAAGTTACCTGCATAGTTACATACAGGGGACCGATCATAGTGGCCGCGCAATCTAAGGCATAAAATGTTTTCGCCCCCTTGAACATTGGGATAGTAGGTTCGAAGCCCACTCGAGACATGGATATCTGTCTACATTTATTTTGTGTATGTGTTGTCCTGTGTAGATAACGGCCCTACGACGGACTCATTCTCTCTCGAATGAGTCATACCGGTTGTCTACAATAATAAGAAACAGAAGTGAAATGAATTTTACAGAGGGCCTATGTTCAAGAGGGAGCATTGAGAGTTAATACTAATAATAACGAACAATAAACATGAGTTAGGAACAGAACCCATAAATTCAATACAGTGCGGCCCGAACAGGACGACACTAAAGAGTCCTATTCGTCAAACAACGGAATTGTGAGGTGGTAGGCACCAACTTTCTTAAAGGAGAAGTAGTATAAAGGACACAAACTAAATTGGTTCTAAATTTTAACAAATTTTTTAAACCACAATTGTAAATAAACCAATTATAATAATTTATAAATATTTTAATGTTTTCATGCACGTTGATGTACTTATTAAAGCATCAGATTTTATATTTATGGCATTGTGATGATATTGTATGTATGTATTGATATTGACCATTCACATTGTAATAGTAGTTTCCGCCTGTATTGATATATCCTTCTGAAGACGGTCTCTCAGACCGAAACATGTCAAGGATGAAAGATTAAAAAGGAGAAAAATAAACATTTATCAATCACACTGGATGGAGCTGATAAACTTTTGTAATATTGCTAGTATGACGGACCAGGATGAACCAAATAAAATAAATCATAAATGCAACTTTATTTTTGCATCTGTTGCTCTTATTAATCTTATTTTATTTCTTATGTAAAATANCAAAAGGTAAGCTTAAGTAGCGTTTTATGGTGTAAAAAATTAACGATGTTAAATTTATACCGGTATATCTGGCTTGTATATGTGTACTTCGGTTTATCCGATGTTTTTGATTATCCGCGCCAAGTCTCCCCGCCATTACCGCGGATAATCGAGAGTCTACTGTACTTAAATTCACAATCTGTCCACGTTAAATTTGTGGCGTATCATCTTACAATTTCACACCGTCCTCATGTTTGTAACTGTTTCACTTACAAACAGCATGTAAGAAATATGTAGGCATATTTATGATCTATTTCCGTACAAAATTTAAACTACTCAGTTCCAGCGGCTCATTATCTACTACTATTAAGGGAAATGTAAGGATATTTTTCACACGGGAATGTTCAATTTTTTAAAATTGTACAAAATACGCTTAAAATTATATATTTTTCGAAGACCTCTTACCGTTTCTAATTTCAGGAGCCTAAATTAAGTGGCGCTGGTGTCGCTTCCACCTCACAAGTTCGTTCTTCGTTGGTATTATCATCACTGATTTTATCAAGCTCTTGTAATATAAAATTGAAACCAAGTTTTGTGAATCTGTTTTAGTTGCTTCAAACGTGGAAAGCAGACGCGCAGACAAAATGGTGACCACATGGATCTATTTTGTCCCCTAAGGAATGAAAGTAGGCTTAAAAACGGTAGAAGACTAATGAAGTGAACAGCGAATATCAGGTGATGAATTTGTTATTTATAGACCTAAATATCGATGTCATTGAGCATGCAACAATCTGCGCATTATATAATGAAAAGTGTATTACATGATACTCAAGGAGAATGAGGTGAGCAGGGCATGTAGCACGAATGGGGGAGAAGAGGAATGCATATATGATATTAGTAGGAAAGCCAGAAGGAAAGACACCACTGGGAAGACCAAGGCATAGGTGGGTGGACAATATTAAAATGGAACTTACATAGGATGGGATGGGATGGGTTGGATTGATCTGGCTTCGTATATGGACCAGTAGAGGGCTCTTATGAACACGGTAATGAACCTTGGGGTTACATAAAATGCTGGGAAATTCTTGAGTAGCTGCAGATTTTGCTTCTCCTCAAGAAGGGCTCAGCTCCATAAGTAAGTACGAGTAAGTATTACATGATACACTCGTATCTTTATTAATGTTACTGTATGAATACGTTATAATTTTCAGAATTATTAGGTTTATCATATCCAGGACAATGAAATTAGCATGGCATGTAGCACGTATGAGGTTGTAAGAGAGAAAATTATAGAATTTTGGTCAGAAATCCGAAGCGAAGAACTCACATGGGAAGCCTAGGCATAGAGGTTGGTATAATATTAAAAACAGAACTTAAAGAAATGGGGAATAAGGATATGTAATCCAGTGACGGGCTCTTCTGAGCAGTGTAAAGGAAATTCTGGTTCCAGAAAATACGGTGAATCTCTCGAACAGCTGAGTGTCTGTCAGCTCTTCATGAGGGATTCTTATCCATAGAGTTACTTAGGAGTTAAACCTCCTTTATCACAACTACTACAAGTTACACAAGTTGGAATCTGTTAATATAATGCTTTGTTTACCGGTAATCTATCATGATTACCGTCAGCCATTCCCAGTGAGATGTACGTGCAATGTGAACGATGTGGAGTGTCCCTTGTCTCTCTGCGTGGTTCGCATTAACTTACTGAGTTCACTGGTAAAAATTTGTAACACTCGTTTTAAGGTTCATTAAATACAAATTCTACCAAATTGTATATTTGTGATTTTGTTTTGTGCTCGGAATAAGGAATAATGTTTTATTTAATCGACCTGTATTTGTAGCGGAGATGGTTGTTATATTGAACTTCGAAACCGAATTTTAAATCAGTTATTATTACTCATATTTTGATGAGCTTCTGTCTTTAAGAACTATATATCTATTCTATGGATCTACAGCCCTTTTGGACCTTGGCCGCTTTTTCAGTTTCGGTTCGATCCCGGGTCTCGTCTAGTGCGATTTGTGGTGGACAAACTAGCGCTGGGGCGGGTTTTCTTCGAGTACTTCGGTTTCCCCTGCCAATCTTCATTCCACCAAATTCCCCCTCATCATAATCACCTGGGGCAGGTAAAATAGGCCAATCAGTGGCCGCCGTGCTGAGTGGACCCAGCTGGACTCCACCCCCAACTATGACTTTTACTTTGAGAGAACATAAATTGTTAGCCTGTCTCAAGATGGCAATTATCCGGGATGAGACGCCGTGTAATTTGATAGATGATTATCGACATTTCTGCCTCTGAAATATTATCACATATCAAACTACAAGGCGTAATATGCCAAAAGATCATGATTTCGATGCTTACCGGCGTGTGAACCCAGAATGTCACATACAGTATATGGCTTTAAAGGAAGTGATCAGGAAAATATTCAGGCCTAAAGAAAATAAAAGCCGGTCACGGTAGCCGAGCTGTCTGAGGCATGCACTGTCTTCGCTCGCTTCGAAACCGTGATCGTGGGTTCGAATCCCATTCAGATCATGGATGTTTAGTTTGTGTGTGAGCGTTTTTCTGTGTTTGTGTACAGGTAGAGGCCTTGCGACGAGCTGATCACCCGCCCAAGGAGTCCTACCGAATGTGTAAGATCTAGAAAAACCGAAGTGAACGGAGAAGTTCATGGAGGTAGGCCTAGGCCCACTGGGGCCGTAGTGCCGAGGAAAAAATAAGAGAGTAAAGTAAATGAGCAATTTAAGAACCCGTACGAGAGTAGATGTAATGATTTGTATTGGCACTTACTGTTGTTACGTTAGTGTTGTTACGTTGCTTGAATGTGGGCAGTTCCCACATGTCTAATTTGGGTTTGGCTGTGTAGAGATATAATGTATACAAAATTGCGATGGGGAATCGTTTTTGAGAAACTCCACTAGGGGGTAGGACGTATAATGTGTGAATGGGAAATTCATGATCGTGTTCAATAATAGGATTAGGCACAAGAGGACTTTAAACTTTGGTTTCTGTTATCACACTCATAATTAGTTGAATCGACTAATTATGGATTAACTTAATGATATGATAAACTAGTATGATTTCCAGTATTGAAGATAGCATGGAAAATTCCCTCGAAGGGTCAAGGTGAGGAAAAAAGAAAAGAATGTTTGTGTATTAAAGTAAACCTCTTTTATGAAAGTATATAACATTTTTATCGCCCTACCCACAGTCATAGGCCAGGATGAATGAACAGTCTTAACCTGTTCCGTTTATTTTTTTTTTCGTATGCTTTATGTAGATTCTTCGCTTAATAATTCGAATGAAGTCCCTACAGAAGCCAGGGATTTATTTGATTATGGGTTGCTACTGCTTTTTACAACCAAATCTCAAGTCCCTTAATGTAATCGACTTTTTCTGGTTGTGATATGTAGGTGGGACGCCTGCCAGGAATGTGTAGGACCAGTCTCTGCCAGCACCATTTCCCTTTATATGATTAAAAACTTTCTAAGGAACAAAGTTTTACACAATACTCTCTGGACATGTCTGAATACTTGATTTAATTACTGTGTGTTTCTTTAGGTTTTGTGTGTATAGCAAAGCTGGAAATATTTGAAGTTAACACACACATAAAGCGCTACGTCGGTACATGAAGACAACAATAAATCCGTTTTTTATTCTTGTTTTATTAAAATGTTCCGTACTATAGGATGAGAAAACTGAGATGGATATTGTTGTAATGTTGTGCAAGGAAGCAGTCTTGGTATAATTTAAGGTACTTTCCTGGTGTTTGAATGAGGGAACTGAGGAAGAAATCAAAAACATCAGTCTGAGTGGTTTACTTACTGGATAAAAGATACAGTTATACTGAAGTTTTGTGGGAGTTTTAAGACAAATATAATTTATATAATAATTGTGAATAATCTGAATGATATGCCTACGAGCTAGCAACGACCGCCTCTGTGGTCTAGTGGTCAGAGTTCCTGGCTACAAATCTAGAGGTCCGGGGTCGATTCCCGGCGCTAGCAGATTTTTTTCTGGGAATTAGTGTGTCTAAAAATGGGTCCACTCAGCCTCGTGAGGATAATTGAGGAGCTATTTCAAGGAAATAGCGGCTCCGGTCTAGAAAACTGAAATTAACTGCCGGGGGATTCCTTGCGCTGCCCACGCGACACACTCTATCCGCTGAAGTTGGCACTAACTTCGCCGACAATCGGCGGTCGATTGATCGGTATAGTTCGCTTGCGGACTACAGGCAACTGAGTTCGTTCATCTACGGTTATAGTCCTTATGTAACATCCTATCTGACAAGAGGATGGGTCTGTCGTTTACAATTGCTGCTGGTCGTCGCCAGCTCAGTCATTCGCAGGTCCGAGTCCCGCGGGACTCATAACCACATTTTACTGTCTCAGATTTGAGATTCCCCCATCCTGGAAGGCCAGGTCCCAGTGTTTATATCCCCCAGGAATTGAGTTGCCCGGTTATAGCCCCGGTCGATTCTTATATTACGACCGACGGTCCTTCGGCCTCTCTGTCTTACAACAAAGCACCAATTTGGGGCTAACGACCAGATATTTATTACTGTTAGACATTTGCGGGTTTGTTGATTTGGGGCTCTCTCTCTGAGGAGAAGACGGGGTTGTCGTTTTCAATTTCTGCTGACCCTCGCCCTGGGCAGTGATTCTTGAATCAGAGTCCCTTGGGACTCGCGACCAAATTTTACTGTGTTAGATTCGACACTTCCATTTTCCTCGCCTCCCACAAGTCGCAGGGTCACGGTGGAGGTATTACCTTCGGCCGACCATGTACAGCACACCTAATTCAACGGTTCAGTTCCTCGTATCTGTTTTAACTGTTTGTTTATGTACGCGCTGTCTCGGAAGAGCGCATGAGCCGTTGCCTAGCAAAATGGCTAGTTCCCTGTCCGGGTCCACTATTCCGACTTTTCGGCGGTGTTTACCAAGCCGTTAGCTGGCAATGGATGCATGGCTCCAACTACACTATTGCGGCTTTTAGGCGTGATGTCACAATATACGTGTATAAGTTTTCGTCTGAACGTTTCTTTGTTGTTGCAAGGACTCTTATTTTTGCTAAACATAAAGAATAACGAAGAATGCTATCTTCAGAGATATAACGCCGTAGTCCGTTTGAGGTCAACCGACGTTTCAGAGGAATATGTCGACTCCATCTCCAGGGTCGAGTAAGTAGAGCAAGATACCGGTGTGAATCGTCGGTTGACTTTCAACAGACTAGACGGTGTTATATCCCAGAAGGTGGTACTCTTCATAACGACCGCTGTGAGCGCCTCAAATCGTACATGTATACGTAGAATGAGGTCTGAATTGTGTATTAGTTTGTAAAGTCAGGAAATTAGAGGTCTAGCGGCCTGTCTAAAAGAATTTCTTTCTCTCCTCATGCTCCCAATTTGGAGCGTATGGCATATTTCTGGGTTTCATGATCATTTTTCAGACGTTAGGACTCCATGGATGGGTGATCAGATCGTCGCAAGGCCTCTACCTAACACAGGACAACTCAAACGCAGAATGTGAGATTAGAACCCATGATCCCGGCTGTGACAGGCCAAACCTTTTAGAACTCTTCAATGGACGCTATGTTCCTCTTTAGCCATTTCAATAGAGTGACTGATTTATTGGGGATACCGATGCATTAGCTGGTAATGACTTGCTTTTCGCATTTGGACAGGAGCAACTGCCTTGTTTTGTTACCTGCAGCTTGGGTGACGGGAAAGAGACGCCGCCATCGAAAGGCAAGTCTATAGTTTGCCGAAGATGTAAATTTTGTTTTACTGATAGGGTAGCTGTTATAAAAGTGTCTTCGGAAGGGTGTAATTGGACCCTATACTAAGAAATAACTGCTTTCACATGTAGGGTTCCGGGTTCAACATCTTTGGATCTCTTTATTCTCAAAGTTAGTAATGTAATTGTCTAGTGCTGATGGTATGATGAATTGGCAGTTAAAATCAGCCATTAGGAAACTATTCTTGTCTGGGAGAAAGGCCGTCGGTTCAAATCCTATACAGTGGATGAAGTGACGCTCCCGCAGGATAGAGTGGGCAGAATGACTTGGCATTTAGAATTCATCAGAGGCTGACGTCATTGGGCTGCACTCTCCAAGTTTATCTAAATTTAACAGTCTTTATTTGGTTCGATTAATCTTTGATAATAATAAAAAGGGCACATTACTCCGTACTTGCCAATAAAGTTATAGTGTTTGCTTCTGAAATAAAAAATTTGTGATTAATCAAAAATAGTGTCTTTGATTTGTATCAGTGAACTAGCTTTAAGTGTGCAGTTTTTCCGTTGCCTTACTTATTACCGTGACACGATCCTGAGAAGAGTCAAGTGTTCTACCGAAGCGGGCAAATAAATAAATAAATACAAAGATAGATAGGGGACGGTCACAAGAAGTGGCGCCCAACGGTTGCAAGAAGTGGCAGCCTAAGTGAGCGGTTGCACGGCTTCCGAGCGAGCGAAGGCTGTAAATGCCTTAGACCGCTGGCTACCGTGACAGGCCTAAATAATTAAATAGGCAGTTTAGCTTATTTTGGAGAAGCTGAGGAAAGCCACAGAATATTTTGAATTGTTTGACTCGGAGAGACATTATAACCACTGAGCTGCATAGTGGAAGAATGGGTATTTGGAATTTCCTCCCTACACTCTACACTTGGTTTAGAAGGATGCAGATTAATGCGAAGAGCAAGCCAAATATTTTTTATTTACATTTATAGTTTATTTACTTGTGCTATATAGCGTCAAATGATCGGATAATCGTGACTAACTGAGGAATTTAAACGGATGTGAAAGGAGGCGATATTTTGCAGACATTTCCCTGGAGGGAACAACCTCAGTCAGTAGAGTTGNGGGGAATTGAATGAAAATTGAATTTCTTTATAGTGGCAAATACGTATTTAGAGAGTTGATCAATGAGCATTTTGAGGAACGATTGTTTAAATTGAGGGATTAATGCATAATTGAATATACGGAAGAATATATGAATTGACAGAAAAATAAAAAGGAATAATAATAAATAAATAAACGACAAACACTATAATACATCCAGCCACTCTTAAACTTAGAGACCTCAATAACACTTCCGCTGCCAGACGTGTCATAGAGATTTTGCACGTCTGCACAGCAGTGTAGAGGAGTTTCTTTCTAGGGGAACACGAAGAGCTTTTTTATGGTTCTTCATCTTTAATTTATGGTATCAGAAAAATTCAGTACATGTGAATTTACACAATTCCATTGGAGTTGTGTTCCAGCAAAACGAATTTGTAAATGACATTTTCACGGCCGAATGGATGGCTTGAGGTAATCTAGGTACTTTGGAGCACTTGTCGTTGTGGACACCTCTTCACGGAAATTTGTCGAAGGAATCGTAAATGTGCTAACTCTTACATTGTACCGGATAGTTGATAGACATGCTCCCACACATTTTACTGCTATAGTCACGCAGAGAGTTGAATCTTTCCCTTGCTTTTTTAATTCGCATAATGGGGAGTGGAGTCCAGCTGGGTCGACTCGGCACTTCGGCCATTGATTGGCGTATTGTACCTGCCCCGGGTTATTATGATGATAGAGAATTTGGTGAAATGAAGATTGGCAGGGGAAATCGAAGTACTAGGAGAAAACCTGCAGCAGCGGCACTTTGTCCACCACAAATCCCACTTGACCAAGCCCGGGATCGAACCCGGGCCAGCGCAGTGGGAAGCCATTGACTAACCACTTGAGCTGTGGCGCAGCCTTTCTCTGCTTAGTAACATATCCTCTGGTTCATGTAATTACTTCCATGTTCAACTGTAATTTTCTATAAATATCACAATATTTCACACTCAAAACTCGTATAACAGATCATCTTTCTTCCTTTATGCATTCTATCAATGCTCTAGTCATGCTAAACATACCACAATATTGTTACTACCCAGAAGACAATGAAAACCAACTAACTACAAATAAAGGAAGCCCAATATTATGTGTACTGAATGCTTTTTCAGTGCCGTCTTCAATTTTTTAATTTACCTTGAATTTGTAAAGAACTGAGTCTCCCTTCAGAAGAATTGGCGAAACCCTTCTCTGACATCAATTTTCAGGCCACTTCTACGATATTTGGGCCAATATGCGGCTTTCTGAAAGCACTGATGAACGAATCAGAACACCCTCCAATTCGTCTGCTTCACAGAGACCACACCCAGCGTCAATTTGCCTCATCGAATTTGTAGCTCTCCACACCGAAACATTTAAGCTTTGTTATACGAATAGAAATCTCAGATTTCGGCTATTTCATTGTAACATATGTAGTGCTTAGTGAAATGTGTTTGTAATCCTATATATTTGACTTCATGTTTCATCAATCGTTTTCAGTGGCTGTGGTTTTCCGCCTGATCATACATGGTAAAAAAAATAATAAATTTATTTTTCTCATTTTAAATATGGAGAAATCACAACATCGGGATCATATGGCGATACTGAAAATGTTCACCTATCATAATGAAAACATTTTCTATGAAATGTATAAATATTAATTCGATTGTAGTAATTTACAACGAATNACCCTGAAGATGGGGGCGATACGTTCCTCCGAAACGTCGGTTAACACCACATATACACGGTGCCAAATCCCAGAAGACTGCTTTCTTCATAGTCACCGCCGTGAAAGCCTCAAATCTTACAGAATGTTCAGAAAATTGTTATTTGTATTTCGGATGTTTTATTAAGAGACTCAACCAAGATATTCAATGCGTAGGTGCTCGACGGTACCTTTCTCCCTAGGTTTATAGTCCTCAGTCACTACGAAGTATCGCTGCGATAAGCAAATATACCACGAAGATCTAAAGATCCAGTTGTGCAATGTTAAACAACCGAGTCCGTGGGGCCGGGAAAGCACATTATATTTCCAGTTACAAAGACTAATCAGTTAAACATAATAAACTCCATGGTTTTAGGCCGCAAGCGAACTATACCGACCGAGCCACCGCCGCTTGCCGGCGAAATTAGTGCCATTAGCGGATACGGGGTGTTGCGTGATCAGCGCAACGGATCCCCACGGCCGTTAATTTCGGGTTTCTAGACCGGAGCCGCTATTTCCTTGAAGGATCTCCTCAGTTATTCTCAAGAGGCTGAGTGGACCCCGTTCCAAACCCACTACTTCTAAGAAAATCTGGTATCCCCGGGAATCGAACCCGGACCTCTGTATCTGTAGCCAGGAACTCTGTCCACTAGACCACAGAGGGATAAATTAGTTAACAATGTTTATTTTCGTAAACAAAGGAAATGATTGATGACATTGTTTTTATATTATTCTTAGTGGGGTGAGACTGAGTCCACTTGGTACTGCGGCCGCTAATTGGACTATCGTACCAGCCCCAGATGATAGATGATTATTGTGGAGTAATCGGTGGAATTTCAATTGGCAGGGGAAACTGAAATACTAGGAGAAAACCTACTCGGTGTCATTTTGTTCACAAATCTCACATTACCTGACCTGGTCTCGAAACCAGGCCGCTGATGAGGGAAGCCGGCGACTAACCGCCTGATCTATGGCCCGGCCAAGACATGTTCTCACAGCTGTGACTGTGAAGTGTACGGTCTTTGGGCTCTAACACATTGTAGTCCGAAAAAAAACCGATTTTTAAGTGGAACCTGTCGCCTCAGGCTTCAGGGTTCAGTAAGGCAAACAAGAAACCCGCATGACAGACGGCCTAGGGCCGTGCCATATCTCAAGTCAAGTGGAATTTGTGGTAGACAAAGAGGCGCTGGGGCAGGTTTTCTCCGAGTACTTCGATTTCCCTTGCCAGTCTTCATTCCACCAAATTCTCCATCATCGTAATCACCCGGGGCAGGCTAGAATAAGCCAATCAGTGGCCGCCGTGCCGAGTGGAACCAGTTGGACTTCACCCTCCCTAAGCGAATTAAAAAAAATTAAGTGGTCGACCTGCTTCTTATCGGTCTATTGCAAGGCTCGCTCTTCGACCCTCAAAATGGAGGTGATATGTTCCTCCGAAACGTCGGGATTTTCTGAATTACACCGCGTTACAATCTAGAAAACTGTACTCGTAATAACTACGCTGTTGGAAGATATGCCGAAATATTAAAGATTAAAGCAATTAATTTCAATTTTATTTCATAGAACGTCAGGTTGGTATTGAGGCAGATTAGTACAGTGGCATCAGGAACCAGCGTATATGGAATAAATTCTACTTCATAATCGAAAAACTGTATCACTAAAAGTTGGGACCTTGATAATATTATTAAAAATTATACAGTGTAAGCCAAGAATCACAAAATACGTATAATTTAGACTCCAAAAAGTAGTTCTGCATAGAAGTCTGCACTAAGTCTTTTACGGAATTCACACTGACATTTGCTTTCCGTGGTGATACCGGCAGTTTGAGAGAATGATTCAGGTGTGATGATCTGGGTGTATCCTCAGAGGAAGTAATTCAGTGATAAACCCAGTTAGTATTGTCATCATAATCCTTTTGAAATTATGAGGTCCTAAAAATCTGTATGAATTACGTCATTTTCTGTTGGCTCGTATAGGCAAAATGGAGTCTCAGATTTAGTTTCAAATGGTTGCCACGTAATTTCGATCCCCGGATAGACTGACATTTTACCTTTGTATTCTGTGTGTGTGTGTGTACACTAATTTTAAATTGTTCTTTAGTTGTGAATTTTCATTAAGGGGCTCGAAATGTGAGAAGTTTCATACACAAATACGAGGATTTACAATTTTACACATGCACAAAACACGTACTACGAAATGCATTGAAATTGCTCTATATAAATGTGGCATCGCTGTCTTTGGTAATGACAATTAAATAGCCTTTTGCAGGATATGGAGTTTGTTATCATTGATATTTGAAGTTGAAAGTAGTTCTACGTGTTTGATGGTGTTTAGATATATTAAAGTAATTTCAGCAAAAGAAATTAACATTGAAACCATGTATATGAGCCTTCATATTGGTTCTACATTTAGAGGAATTTTTCTATTTGAGATACATGTTTTTATGTTATTTTTGCGTATTTTTTTAGAGAATTACATAACAACGACTCATAATTTGTACCATCCGCCAAATATTATGATGATAATAAAATAGATGAAGATTAGGTGAGTGGGAAATATAGTACGAATTTTGAACATGAGAAATATATATACAAATTTAGCCAGAATATCTTAAAAGTGGAGGTTATGTAGGAGACATGCGTAAACGTGAAAGTAATATTTAGGTGGACTCGAAAGAATTAGATTTTAAGCTCTGGATTGAATTCAGCTGGCTCAGGATAGGTTCCAAATGCAGATTGTTGTAAACACGGTAGTGAGACTTCCAGTTTCATAAGAGGAGGAATATTTTTTGACTAGATCAATGAATATCGGTTTCTGAAAAACTCTGTTCCATTGCATTTGTGATTTACAACATATAATTGTGTAGCTATCATTTCAGTTATATACTGCCTGGCCAAGGAGCCGGGATAGGGTAGTCTGTATAGCGACTGGCTGGTTGACCGAGGGGTCGGGTTTCGGGTCCCAATAGGATCAAGAATTTTCTCCCTTCCACGTCGTCCAGATGGGCCCTGTGGCCCACCCAGCCTCCTATTCAATGAGTACCGGGGGCTCTTTTTCTGGGGGTAAAGCAGCCGTAGCATGAAGCTGACCACTACCCTACAACTAATGGTGAGGTCAAGAAAATGTAGATCTATACATCCGTTCCCCCATACGCCTTCATGGCATAGTGTTTAATTAGTTACGTACAGGGACAATATTACCTTATTGCCTGGACAAAAGGTACGTGTTGGATACGGTTAAGGGTACAACGGCGTACCAACATCTCCTTTCTACATATGATGGAAACAGAGCCCACGCTCACTCTTAAATGTGATAAGTATTTTACCCAGACAGTATTCAAGGTACAGCGAAAGCCTGTCTCATTACTGTCACAAACATTCAAAACTACATTAATTAGACAAATCTTGTACTAAAGTCACGAAAACGGAGCGGTCATGAGCAGCAAAACTTACTGAGACACCATCAAGGCAGGCTAGGACTATTGGAAACATAACCAGGCAACATATATCCCGGAATTCCACAGAAGTGTAGCCCGAAGAAGAGATAGCGCGAGCACTTCTGAGTTCTAATCTATTATGGCTCTACAACCCTTTGTTGGGCTTTGCCCTCTTTTTCAGTTTCTTAATCTATACACAGTCGGTAGGACTCCTTGGACGGGGATCAGCCTGTCGCAAGCCCACTACCTACACACAGGGCAACAGAAACAGAATAAACGCTCACAGACATCCACGCTTCGAGTGGGATTCAAACCCACAACCACAGTGTTTGAGAGGGCGAAGAGAATTAATGCCTTAGACCGTGCGGCTGCTGTGATCAGCTCAGGTCTGAGTTACATTTGTTAAGGTAATGACGGATTAACACTGCAGATTACATGTCTACTTATCTTAATGACGAAAGAGAATTAGGCGTTAAAGGCGTTAGATTACTTACCTGCATCTGTTTTAATGGAGTGTAGTTCTTTGTATACATTTGAGCAGTGCCATAATAAAGCCTTGCTCGTTTGGAAGGAAGGAAGCTATTCAGATTTTACTTTCTAATGACTCGTTTTCATTCCAAAACGTAAGAAGTATCTTGTTTATTTTCGCAGTAAGTACAATTCTACAGCTGGGAGAGAGATTCCTTTTGCTAATGTCAATGACATAGCCGGTCACGTTAGCCGAGCGGTCTAAGGCATGTACTGTCTTCGCTCGTGGGTTCANGTCTAAGGCATGTACTGTCTTCGCTCTCTTGGAAACCGGGACCGTGTGTTCGTGTGTGCGTTTTTCTGTTTTTGTATACAGGTAGAGGCCTTGCGACGAGCTGATCACCCGCCCAAGGAGTCCTACCGAATGTGTAAGATCTAGAAAAACCGAAGTGAACGAAGTTCATGGAGGTAGGCCTAGGCCCACTTGGGGCTGTAGTGCCAAGGAAAAGAAAATGACATGTTCGTTCCTCAACTCCGAACTGTGAGAGGAAGAAGAGAAAGCCACGTATCTTGAGACGGTGCTTTGTGTCATGCCATGGCATCTTAAGATTTTTTGACTGTATAATTCTTAGGCCAATAATTCAAATTCCACCGTCAATGCAACTATAATTTATTAACTTATGTTCCACTTATCACAATACCTTCAGGTATTGTGATTTACAGATTTTCATTATTGAATTGTGTATATACGTTTTACAATTCAAAACTGAACTCTGTGGCTTAAGTCTGCAAGCGAACTATACCGACCGAGCAACCGCCGTTTGTCAGCGAAGTTACTGACACTTTTAGCGGACAGAGGGTGTTGCGTGGACGGCGCAAAGAATCCCCACTGACTTTAATTTCTGTATTATAACCCGAAGCCTCTACTTTTCCATTCAAGTAGCTCCTCAATTATCTGAGTGGACCCCCTTCCAGACCCACTACTTCTGAGAAAATCAGTTAGCGTCGGGAATCGTACCCGGAACCTCTGTATCTGTAGCCAGGAACTCTGACCACTAGACCACAGAGGCGGTCTCTTAACTTCTCTCTATGAAAGTAAAGTATTTAACGAAATTAATAATTCCAAAGACATACAGCTCATATGCTATAGAAGGGAGGATGATTGTAAAATTAATCCTAAAGATATTGCATATGTAGGAGGTGAGTGGATTTATCTGGTTTTAGTGGGGGCATCTTTTAAGCACTATAACGAACCTTCAAATTCCATAAAAGATATGGAATTTATTCACAAACTGAACGACCGTGAACTTCTCATGAAATACTTCCTTCCACGGAGTTAAATTGAAACTTTCGAACTGGAACAAAGACACAACTTCCCGTAACAATGCTGTACATGTGACGTGGAAGACTCATTTTACAGATCAGAAAAATTGTTGCAACTGTGTAATGTGGCGTGTGTGATAGCTTCAGTGGTATCACCATGAAGGTCGGAAGTGAATTAGCGAAAGCAGCTGAGAGAAAAATCTTATCCCGACTCACGGATGAACGGAACACAAAATTAAGCCGCTTTGCCACTTACATCGAAGTGATGCGTTCATGTTTCCGTGACGCCAGACGAGATAACATCTTTCAATTATAGGAACAATCAGCCTGGATGGATCGGAGTAGTGCTACCGTATTTCTCGTAACAACTGTACAGTTTCACAACAACTGGGATAAGATACGTCACCTTGTTTGCTTGTTGCTAGAAACTGTTAAATAAAATCATCTAAAAGCGTCTCCCAAAGAAGAAGAGACCTGTATTTATGTCCACACTAGCAGAACGTTCGAGTGCATGCTGGTCATGTGAGGCTTAAGATATTTTGTAATATTTGAGGCTTTCACGGCGGTGACTATGAAGAAAGCAGTCTTCTTGGATTTGCCACCGTGTATATGTGGTGTTAACCGACGTTTCGGAGGAACGTATCGCCTCCATCTTCAGGGTAGAAGAAAAAATATAAGAAATCTGCAAGCTAAGAGACCGTGAGGTCTCTTAGCTTGCAGATTTTTTCTTCTACCCTGAAGATGGAGGCGATACGTTCCCCCGAAACGTCGGTTAACACCACATATACACGGTGCCAAATCCCAGAAGACTGCTTTCTTCTTAAGATACTTATTTAAACACTGTAGGGAGATAATTAAAGTAACCCTGAGAACCGAACAGAATGGTTCAAGCGGAAACAATTCCGGCCTGTGTTCGATTGGTATCAGGTTCGAATATCGATAGAGGCACCGAATATTCTGACTGAGGGTTGTTTAAGCTTTCGAGTCCCTCAGGGTAAATACTTTTCTAATGCCTCCCTTGTGTGACACATGTTCCACCTGTCTCACTTCGTTGCCCTAATAATATTTGTAGAAAGGAACGAATTATGAAGCTCTATATTATGTAATTTTCCCCATTCATTCGCAATTCCTGTCTATCAGGATTTGTTTTCAGGCACTTTCTTTCTGTGTTCTTTCATTTTAAAAAATCATTTCTTCCAACCCATATTCAAGTATAATGTATTTTGAATTCTGCCCCTGTATAACCTGCAGCCGTGGATTAACTGAAGGAACTCCATAAATCTTTCGGCAACGATGAGCTGCCTGCCTTCTCAATATTCGAACTTTGTAATTATGTATTTAAGCATCTTGTTTCAAGCCATATTAAAACGTCTATATATAACACAGTCCGTCAATAATGCAACAGTTGTTCCTTTTTCTTCTACTTACACTTTTAACACAACATGTTTCGGCCCTAGATGGTCATCTTCAGCTGTCTTAATATTATTAAATAGTAAGTAAAAGAGTAAAGCTATCCCTGTACCAGGCCGTGAAGGCCCATAGGGTTGTGAGACGTTGAGGTTCCCACATTATCTAGACAATCGGCTAAAATATGGCGGTAAGGTTTGTCAGCCTTACGCGCCGGCCGCGCTTTACTCCCCAGGAAAAATATTTAATTTGTTGTACTCATTTCTGTTAGAGGCTGAATCAAACCCCAGGGCCACGGTACGGCTGGAAGGATTGGGTCAATTGAAAAAGATTCAATGAACTCATCGGGACTTGAACCCGCGACCTTCCAACTTGTAGCATAACCCCTCAACCAACTACGCTGCCGCGTGGCCCCCTTAATACGTATATTACATAATATATAATAATNAATTTGTTGCATTATCTACGGACTGTGTTATACATAGGCGTTTTAACTCGAACCTTGGCCCTTGCTACTATCAACTACATTGCAGCTGAGAGAAACCTGCTCGTGTAATACCATAAATTGAATCTTTGGTTTTATAAGGTACTTCCCAGAGAGATTTTAAATATCTGATACAGAAATTTCTTAGTGAGGATGATAAACTGTTTTAATTAAAACGTTTTAAGCTTTAAGTGGTAATTAAATTAGGCTAAGAGCCGGGATAGCTCAGTCGGTGTAGCGGCTGGCTACGGACTGGACCACCGAGGGGTCGGATTTCGAGTCCCGGTAGGGTCAGAATTTTCTTTTCTCCACGTCCTCTTGACCAACTCTGGGGCCCACCCAGCCTTCTATCTAATTGATACAGGAGCTCTTTCCCCGGGGTAAAGCGGGAGGAGCTTGATTCTGACCACTCATTTCCAACTAGTTCCGATGTCAAGAAAATGTGGATCTATAACTCCACTCCCTCATTCGCCTTCATGGCGTAGTGTTTAATTAAGTACAGGGACAACTTTACCTAATTAAATATGGGTGCATTTATTACATTTAATTACATGTAAGACTTTCGCAATATATGAACAGTTACGCTCATATAATGAAATATATTTCGGTTTCCCGTTAACTCCTGTACTTGTTTCTAAGGTTTACGAAAAAAGAATTCAGTCTGGTGTGGAATGTTCTAAGTCAAGTGGAAGAAGGGGTCGGGTCTGAGTCTGTGTCTTATTGAATGGCGGTATGCTCCCACTTATATTAGCGGCCTCAAGCCTTGGGGTCAGTAGTATTGTTAATTATTAAAAGTAGGGCTAGTTCGAACTGTGAGGAATATAGAACTTTACCAGGTGTGAGCAGGAGAATGACATCGGATAGTGACAACAACTTTCTGGATGCAAACACTCAATTTACCAAAAATAAAATAGTGAACACTTAAGCCTACTACCCATTACGTTCATTAAAGATAACAAGACTTAAAAGACTGATTTTTATCATTAGGATTTAATTATACTTGTCTTTATGTTCAATAAAAGGTGCAGATAGTAATACCGTAACTTAATTATGGGTTGCGATGCGCAGAAAATTGGCTGCGCGGCAGCTGATGAAGACGGTTCAATGACACTGTTACAGTCCATTAGGTGAGTACAGTTTGCTCTAGCTTAATTGTCTGGAGCGCTTTGACAATGTACCAAGATTGATTAGCATCACTGTTATGTTCTGTTCACGTGTTGCATGGAAAAGAATTTTGGTTTTGGAAAAACGTTAAAAACAGAAGGGGTTTTACCTTATCTCAGGAACTTAAACACCGGTAACTCCCTGCGAAGTTCAAGGCCATGTCATGCTGGAGTTGTGGGCAAAGTCTCAGTGGGACATACTGTATATCTCGCCGAGTTCCTCCGCCATTCTTCATAGCACTAATGCTTGCTAACCGACCTGAGGTGTGCGACAAGTTCAACCACACAGCACCTCATCACAACCTCAGCCCTCGTTTGGGCCTTTACTCTTGACCGTCCTCTCGACTGGACTCAGGGCAAATTGTTAAGAGAAAATTAGTAATTTGTTGGGCTAAAATGAAGTGTGGCCGGTCACGGTAGCCGAGCGGTCTAAGGAATGCACTGTCTTCGCTCTCTCGGAAGCCGGAATCGTGGGTTCGAATCCCACTCAGGGCATGGATGTTTGTGTGCGTTTTTCTGTGCTTGTCTACAAGTAGAGGCCTTGCGACGAGCTGATCACCCGCCCAAGGAGTCCTACCGAATGTGTAAGATCTAGAAAAACCGAAGTGAACGGAGAAGCTCATGGAGGTAGGTCTAGGCCCACTGGGCTATAGTGCAAAGGAAAAAAAAAAAATGAAGTGTTCATAAATAGAGCACAGACAACCCATTAGACTCTAATTACAAAGTTCTTTTAAAAATAAAGAACACAGAGGAAGCTAAATAGGCCAATGTTGTATGTCTGTGTCTCGTCGCCAGAATGCAGCACAAGTCCATAATCAATGATAGCTAACAAGCGATTCGGAAACGTGCAAAATTTAGGCATTTGATAACGACAGAAAAGAAAGATAATTGAAGTCACGAAAATTTAAAGTCAGTTGAAAATCAGGGCATTTTTGTACTGTTCATACCAAAATCTTTTAAACTCCAATTTGTATGAAAAAAAAAACAAAAAGCGAAGGTAAAAAGTTAGAATTGCCCCTCTGCTTAATTAATTAAGCACTAGGCCATGAAAGCGTATGGGGAGTGGTTGCATAGATCCACATTTTCTTAAACTCGGCACTTGCTGGAGTTGAGTGGTCAGATTCACGCCCCTGCCACTTTACCCCCGGGGGAATAGCCCCTTGTACCAATTGGATAGGAGGTTGAGTGAACCACAGAGTCGATCTGGACAATACGGAGAAGTGACAATTCTTGCCATCACATGGACTCGAACTCCGACCACTTGGTCGTCCAACCCGTAGTCAATCTCTATACTGACTACACTATCCCGGCTCTTAAAAAAAACTGATTTCAGAATATAAAAATATAGGACGTATATATTGTTCTTTTAGGTACGGAATTTGTGTGTCGTTCTGAGGAAAGGACGTGTACAGAAAGGGTTCGTGAGCGGAGTGTCGAGGAGTATATTTCGGACTAAGGAGAAAATGGTTTAAAATACATAATGAGGAGATTCGTTGTTTATATTATTTACCATATATTATTGGGGTACACGTTAGCATAGTTGGCTGAGGGGCTATGCTAAGCCAGAAGGTCGCGGGTTCAAGTCCCTATGAGGTCATTGGATTTTTTTTCAATTGTCCTAATCCTTCCAGCCGCACTGTGGCCCTGGGGTTGCCTCAGCCTCTAACAGAAATGAGTACCAGGAATCAATTAAATAATTTTCCTGGGGAGTAAAGTGCGACCGGCGCGTAAGGCTGACAACCTTACCGCCATCTTTGAGCCGATTTTCTAGAAAATGTGGGACCCTCAACGTCTCACAACCCTATGGGCCTTCACGGTCTGTTACAGGGATAGCTTTACTTTTTACTTTACCATACATTATTAGGGTGATGAAATTAAGGAGAGAGAGAGAGAGAGAAGGTCGGGACATGTAGCACGCATGGAGGAAATGAGAACCACATATTAAATTTTAGTTGGAAAACCTGAAAGGCGGTGATCTTGAGTTGTAGTTGTTTTAGAGCGTAGACTGGGTTCAACTCATTCAGTACAGGATCGAGTGATTAGATTCTTGAGAATAAGGTAATGAATCTCGGATTACATAAAAATTGGAAACGTTGTTTTTGTCTGATGCACCCTGCTGTGTATGTAAATTCTAGAGTCTTGTACCGCCAGACAACAATCATGTGTTTCATTCTTCAGCCGTTCATCAGCACTCCAACCAGCTACATTAGAAAACACATCGTAAACAGCAATAAATGAAAGAACCCGATCACATAAAAACCAATAACCTAGCAAATTAATTACGATGTAACGACAATTCCAGTTTCACGATGTATCCATAAACATAAATATTTGTCAAACACAAAACAACGAGCTACAGGACAAGTAACACTGATTCACGGCGATGTACATATATTGAGTATTACGAAAGTATACAACACAACACACCAAACATCCGCTGCGAAGCCATAAAACGTACAGTACGAACAAGGACAGCAGAAGAAAATACGAAGATATACAAAGTATACTCGAATATTAGTACCAGTTTATTAACTACATACACATAATTAGAAACCAAAACCAACAGTCTCATATTTCTCCCCCTAAAAGCGGTTACAACATAACACACTAGCAGCACAACCCAAAAGTAGCATTAGTTATATTTGTGTTTATATATATATACTTTCACCCTCAACACGAGGATCCTTCAACATAAAAATAGTCAAGATGGATCTATATTTATCTTATTATTCAGCAATAACTTAATATTTGTATTCTATTATTTATACACAACTTATAATGGTCAGTTATACCGAAAAATGTAATGTGTTTGCTATAGTAGACTGTCTTATTATTTACTTCATTCAGTCGTTTATTATACATTAATCAAGCCCACGTTTCTTCTTGATTATCTGAGCCACTATCAGCGCCTGAAGGACTCTACTCCGTGAAATAAGCGGGACGTAATTTTTAGGTTTGCCGGTCCCGGTAGCCGAGCGGTCTAAGGCATGTACTGTCTTCGGTCGCTTGGAAACCGGGATCGTGGGTTCGAATCCCACTCAGGGCATGGATGTTTAGTTTGTGTGTGTGCGTTTTTCTGTGTTTGTGTACAGGTAGAGGCCTTGCGACGAGCTGATCACCCGCCCAAGGAGTCCTACCGAATATGTAAGATCTAGAAAAACCGAAGTGAACGGAGAAGTTCATGGAGGTAGGCCTAGGCCCACTGGGGCTGTAGTGTCAAGAAAAAAAATTAGATTTAATATACGAGTTTCATCGTTTCAATAAACTTTCACTTCAGTGCTGTGTTGGAAAGTGTTGACATAGATCCATTCTGCACTCACATCTGTACTCTTCTAGTGGTCACTTCCTGTCATCACTCTTACTCCGTCCCCCACTTTATAAATACATTATGACGGCGCATGTAGTTTGACTGCAGTTCTCTAATCCCACTGTTTCTATTTCGTTTAGATGCTTCGCCGAGAAAAACGGAACTAATCCACAAGTGTATACATTTATTTTTTTTATGACTTTTGAAAGTATCAGAATAAGACACGACATAAAATATTACAAGCAGCTGTTTCTTACTTACAAAGGAGTGAAATATAATTTTACACAGTCTACATTTTTTTCACGCAAGTAACTACCAATTTACCCAGAAATTCTCTGTTGGTGAAGGTTATTGGCAGCAGAGTTTACGGCATTGTGCTCCCTTTTATAAACCTGCAACTGCTTAATTGTCGACTTTTATTGGGATACTACGATATTCCACCAGTCTACGCAGAATTCCAGCAAATTTTTGCTCCTCTTCAGAATTTTCGTCAAAAATTTTTTATGTACATGTATATGTATATATCCTTCACTGCTCTTACTTGTGCTTCAGTCTCACCTCCTTGAGTTCATCACTCTGGCACTGTTTGCTGATGCGAACAAAATATGAAGCACGTCTTTATGTGATTTTCTTCATTTCCCATTAATTTTTTCTCTCTCTTTCTCTTGTGTCTAAATATTCTCTCATGTCTTTATTCTTAAATACCAATTGCTGCAGAAGCTAAATTAATACGCAGATGTAGTTGATAAGCCGAAGTTTTGTTTGTATGCTTCAATGAACTTTGAACACTTCCGTTTGTCGACGTTTGAGAAAAATGCATAATAATAGTAATATAAAATTATTGTCCATGTTTTTATGCCTTGGTATTCTCAGCAGAATGAGCAGTGAATTTTGCAAGGTACAGTAACTGTGGCAGGATTATAGTGTGTGTTTGTCTTGGTTAAAATATTAGTTATAGTACTTCATCAAAAGTAAATTTTAAAAGATGTGGAAGAAAGCGGTTGCGGTCTAATCTGAGGCACTTTTCTAGCAATTTCCTTCAGTTACTGAGCGAAACCACGAAGATACCCAGTCCGGATGTTTTGTCTCTAGGAGGACAATTGAATACGCATTCTACTGTGTACGAAGAGGAGTTCTGACTACTTTTTTCACTTTCGGTGCGTGCATACACACGATCAACGCCTGAATTTCATAATATAGACTTTAATCTGAGTAGATCAAGCACTCTATCTCCGGTCTGAGTTCATTGGATTTTTTAATTAACATAATCCTTTCAGCCGCCCTATGACCCCGGGGTTTACTCAGCCTTAGAAATGAGTACCAGGGATCTTACAGAGGGTAAGAGTCGGCCGACACATAAGGCTGACAACTTCACCTGTGACCTGATTTTCTAGAAAATTTGAGCCTCGACGTCTCACAAATCTATGGGCCTCCACGGCCTGTTACAGGGATAGCTTTATTATTTTTACCAGTATGTTAACATCATGAATCATACAAATTATTTTTAAACAGCAAAATTTGTTATAAAACATGTTCTACTTATTCATATCCCATCATTTGATATTACATGTTCATTACATATACGAAGTATTTATTTTCGATGAAGAAATTCTCCTAACGTTGAAGCATAATAGCATAAACGTTATGGATGATACTGTATATTCAAAGAAATTCTTCCATACAATATGGACAGATGATTGATGAACCGCATGTGCTGAAGCTTACGAGATAGAGAATCCATAAGCAAATACACAGTAGTTCAGTACGGCATGTGGGTTATATCAACCTACTGTATGCATTATTCTCCTAAACGTATNGGAGGCTGAGTCGACCCCAGGACCATAATACGGCTAGAAGGATTAGGTCAATTGGAAAAATCCACCTCAACGGCAAGCGAACCGCGACCTTCCGGCTTTTAGCATAGTGTCTCAACCAACTACGCTACCGCGTGCCCCCATTATAAATATATGTATATTATACATGTATATATATATATGAAACAAAATCTTATAAATTGTATTTTAATCAGTAAAATTAAAAAGGATTTGTAGGGTGTAATCAACTTTTAGTTAGCCTCTGTTTCAATACCAGAATTCTGAATTAAGTCTACTTTGTATCTATGCCTAAAAATCGAGACTTGAAAGTCTACGAACGGAGTGGAAGTAAATAAGGACGAAGTTTAGACCTCGGCGTCACGTTCCCTACGCGTTGCCTCTCGAGAAAATAGCGTTCAGTCTTTCGTGAACCATCCTTGGTCTCGGTGTACTTGTCGTTCGTACCGTAGATTCTGCTTTGGTATTTTTCCATCAGTAATTCTATCCAAAGTTTTCCCTTTATGGGGGAGCGGATGTATAGACCCACTTTTTTTTTACATAGGCACTAGGTGAAGGTGAGTAGTCAGCTTCACGCCCAGGCCGCTTTACCTGAAGGAAAAAGCCCCTAGTACACACTGGCCAGGCAACTGGCTGGGTCTCAGAGCCGGAGAAGAGAAAATTCTTGACCCTACCGGGACTCGAACTCTGACACCTTTATTCGTCCAGCCCGTAGCCAGATGCTATATCGACTGCGTCATATCCAATGGGTACCGGTTCTTTTCCCGCGGTTAAAGCGGACGGGGCTTGAAGCTGACCACTCACCTCCTACTAGTGCCGAGATGAAGAAAATATGGATATATACATCAACTTCCCCATACCCCCTCGTGGCGTAATATTTAATTACCGTATCTACGCAT